>NC_091752.1:59422219-59737219 GCF_043380555.1 Nothobranchius furzeri | reverse complement strand
AAAGATCTGAACCAGTTTAACTTCTCAGATGTTTATCTATACAACAATCCCAGTCAGGGGAAAACCTTACATCTCTTTAGTCAATGCAAGTTGTGTAAATACGCTTTATAAAAGAAGTCAGACCATCCCAGAGCGGCTATGGCTACCTAGTAGCTTACCATCACCGGCCGTGTGTGAACGTGTGAATAATGGAGAGTGCCTAGAAAAGCACATATCATTATTAACTTGTGTTGAGATCACAAACCACCCATTAAATCACTGATGAATCTACGAATGCGCTTCACATCACACTCAGTCATTTACACATTCTCACGCTGGTGGGGATGAGCTATGTTGTAGCCACAGCTGCCCTGGGGCGCACTAACCGAGGCGGGGCTGCCGAGCGCAAGCACCACCGGTCCTTCAACCACCACCAGCAGGCAAGGGGGGTTAAGTGTCTTGCCCAAGGACACAACAGTAGAATTTTCTGTCCGAAGCCGGGATCGAATCTGCAACCAAAAATGAGTGGGGCTTTCCCTGATAAAATGAAGCTGTTAAAGTTTTGGTTTCTTATGCCTATATTTATAAGTAATTAGCGAAAATGCTCAGTTTTTTATGCATTAGCGCCCCCCCTATATATTGGGTCGTAGGAAATGTGTAGATCGGGAATCCATGGGCTTTTCTACCAGACTAACATGTTAGTTCTTAACCAGCATTTTCACATTCTTCTGTTCAGAAACATGGTGTAAGCATGAAAAATAAACTAATTTACTGAACTTATTTAAATTAAAATCAATACAAAACTTCTCAAATAATTACCAGTCTATTCTCACATGATCATCTATATTTATGGAATAAGATTTTTTAATTTCAACGACTAGCTGTTTTCCTACCTAGACCAACAATTAAATGATAATAATAATACATTTTATTTAAAAAGCGCCTTTCATGACACCCAAGGACAGTTTAAAACAGTGGGTGAAAAAATAAATAAAGGAGCCGAGGAGCAGAAGAGGAACACACACACACACACACACACACACACACACACACACACACACACACACACACACACACACACACACACACACACACACACACACACACACACACACACACACACACAGCCTGAAGCGCGGAATACGGAATGCAGGATATCAGCAGGGTGACAGATTGAGACAGAATTTCATGCGTCTGTGACGGTGTGTGTCCTGTCACTGTGACCCGATTTATCATGGCCCTGGCTACTTGTACAAGGGAGATCTCCGTTTGGGTGACTGGTTAGCGTGCGTGACTTTCACCCGGGAGTCTGGGGATCGATTCCGCCACAGATCTCTCTGAAGAACTCAGCATTGAAGACTTCAGCAACGCTGTGCCACTCCGTCGATTTTCTCTTTTTTTTCTTCTTCGCAAAAGCACTTCCTTTCATTTCTCCACCTCACCCACAAGTACCTGAATTTCTGCTTGTGAAATAGCGCTTCCTTGATCTGCGGTCGTAATCGAAATGCAAGCCGGCTTATGTATATGCATGAGATCCACAAGGCACTTTTCATTGACTATTTATGGCAGTAAGTGGGCGTGGTGAGGGCGGGATGTGACTAAAAAGCAGCTGAGAACCTTTCTAGATAGTTTCTGATTTATGAAGCAGAGACTGCATGCAGCTGTGCGTACTCCATAGTGTGGAAATGTAAGGAGTAGATGTAAAAAGTCAGCTAATGGATACTTTAGTGAACTATAGAAACCCAAAATTTTTACTTAAGGAAAGTAACGAAGTATCTGTACTTTGTTACTTGACACCTTAGTACATCAACCTAACCCTAACCCATCAGTATGACCAAAGGAGTTTGAATGAAAATGATGAAAAACGGAGATACGAGGCTTTCACCTGATAGCAATGGTGTCTGGTCAGTTTAGCTGCAGCCACAAACCAAAACTTCATGTTTTCTTTTTGTTTGAGTAACTTGGTTGAAGTAATGCAAACAATAAAAGTTTAGGCGTGGCTTAAGGTTTGACCTATTGAACTCCCTCAAGCTTTTTAAAGCTCTCTATATTGTACCTCTCCCTCTGCTGTTTGATGTTCAGAATGTCTGTTGCCCGTTCTTACAAAGAGGGACAGGTCAGAAGAGGCTCGGCATCAGTTTGATCCAACACACAGACTTATGCTACTGGTTGCTTTTGGAAACCTGGTTGCAAAGAAAAGGCAGTTGCAGTCACAGGCTCAGCTCGCCTGATCCTTCGTGTGTTTTGTTTTCTGTCTTTCCAGATGTTGTTCATGTTAACCTTCTGGCTTTTGGTTCGTCAGTCAGTGAAGGAAAACTTCAGGAGGAAGAGCAAAATGACCTCCGCCTTACAGGAAGTCTCCACTAGAGGTCGCTGCATCACTCACCCACTACATCCTTTTCCTCTGACAATGCAGGTGACATAATGTTGGAAGTGTAGAGGACAAATAGGAAGAATAAGAAATGACTTTTTATTTAGTGCTTCTAAAGATGAAGATCATGAGGTGCTTCACAAGAACAACAAAACCAAAAAAAAAAAGTCATAATCAAAAATGGAGAAAAAGGAAGAAATATTAAACAAATCTGAGTAAAAAATGAAAAAGAAAAAGACAGAATCAATAGAAACAGCAGCATGAAAGTAAGCCGGTGATGAAGAATCTGCAAAAGGTCCCACCAAAGCCTGAACAGGTGAGTCTTCAGCTGCTTTTTAAAGGAGACCACTGAGTCCACTGATCTCAGGCTCAGGGGGAGAGAGTTCCAGAGTCTGGGGGCCACAGCAGCAGATGATCTGTCACCTTTGGTCTTTAGCCATAGGGACTGAGAAGATCACCAATGTAAGATGGTGCTTGGCTCTTCTTTGTGGCCCGTGATCTGCCAGCACCAAAATCACGACCTGTAACATCACAAAGCTTATTTACTTTGTAACACCTTATATTTTCATGTCTTTTTTCAGAAGAAGAAGAAGCTGGAAGTGAATCCATGCTGAAGGTTCTTGGAGGCACTGTGATGAGCTGTTACGCCAAATATTGGATCTATGTTTGTGGAGGAATGTTTATCATGGTGTCCTTTGCTGGAAAACTTGTTGCATATAAGATCGTCTACATGTTGCTCTTCCTGCTCTGCCTGTGCTTGTATCAGGTAGAAACAAACATTTCTTTACCTGCAGCAGCTAGTTTGTGTTTATGTTCTGGTTTTTTGGACTGTGTTAGGAAACATGCTAACTGTTTATCTCAGCGCTGAAAATCATGATCACTAAGGAATCTGGCGTCTCTCGCACTGTGTCAAGGCATTAAACAGAAAATCAGATGATTTCAATCTCCCCTTTGTGTTTAGTTGATAACTAAGGTACATGATTCATGTTTCTGACTGAGCCACTAATTTTAAGTATTCTGAAGATAAAAGAGCCAGCCCACTAACTGACCCTGGTTCTATGTTTTCAGTTATTTCCTATAAACAAGTCCAGGTAAAACCACTGTAAACAGTTTTCTAGTAACAGATAGAGAGATGAACAAGCCTTACGTCCCATAGTAACCCTATCTGGGGCTTCATGTCAGCTACTTTAATAAGCCCAGTTAGTATCTATGGTTTTAAGTAAGATCCTTCCTTCTGCTCTCTGTTAAACCGCCCTGATTCTCTGGCAGGGCTCACCAACCTTTGTGAAGCTGAGAGCTACTTAACGGCTACTGAGCCATCAGGTTGACACAAGCCTGACCTTTGAACTGTAATAGATCAGAGTTAAATTAAACTTAATGTAGAATAAACATAACTTACTGGTTTTAAAGAATTTAGTCGTTTAAAGCTACAATAATGCATTTGTGAATAAAAAAGATGGCAGCAGAATTTTTTCTAGTTAAACATAGATTTGTGCTATTTAGAAGGCACCCTTTAGAAGGCACCCTATATAATTCCTGAGGGCGCTAGGTCGATGACCTCTGCTCTACAGACTAAGCATGTTCCGATCACGTTTTCTTGCTCCCGGTCTGATTTTGAGTTATTCACTTTTAAGAATCTGCCGTTACCGAGTCCCAATCCGATACTTGAGAAATGCATTAAGGAAAAAAAAAAAAACACACCAGAGTTGTCCTTTAAGATTTTTAATCATTATGCATATCGTTCTTTCTGTATTTATGCCAGTTCTTTAGTTAATCTTCCATAAAATATCACTCGTTCAGGAAGTGCATTAATAAGAAATGTGTTAATATTAAGAATATTTGTAAAGGCAGCCTTGTCACATATTTCAAATCGTATACTCGGTGTGCGGCTGTTGAGAGATTAGCGTTTCTGCGACAGGGATGGCACAGCACATGACGGTCAGAAGTAGGGTCTCTCCTTTCTACAAAACACCTGAAGTGCTGCGTGAGGAGGCAGATCATGCTGCTCTCAGGAGACTGCAAAACCCCAAGTTTACAACCACAGACACTCACCCAATGTGATAACTATTCTGCTATCTTGGCATTTTTGCTGTCTGTAGACTATTTCTTAATTTTTTTTATTTTTACGTATCTTTTTGTGAGGGCTGTCTTATTCAAATTGTTGCTGCAAACTGAGCAGGGTTAGCTTTTTTATAGGTGGAGCATCCAATTCGTAGTGTTGAATGCACCACTACTTTTTCCACCACGTTAAATGCACATATTGCACAAATTTACAGACATTTTCTCTCTTGAGGCGACAAGTATGCTCTACATTAGCCTGTTGGCTAGCAGCTACATGTTTGGTGTGTAAATTCTTAGGCTACCTTAAATTCTGGGACTTGCGGTGTTGTCTGTGAAACAAAGAATAGGGGAAACCGGGATGGTTGTTACGCTCTGTTTAACCAGTCAGAAGCGAGCTACGTTGATGTCATCAGTACATGTTATGCCTACTCGTAAAGTGACCACACTGGCAAAGCCGCGTGGCTCTACCTTTCTCAATGGCCTAGTGGTAGAGTGTCCGCCCTGAGACTGGGAGAGCAGGGGTTCGACTCCTGGTCGGGTCATACTAAAGACTTTGGAAAAATGGGCCTCCCTGCTTGACACTCAGCATTAAGGGGTTGGATTGGGGGGTTAAACCACCAAATGGTTCCCGAGCACGGCTTGTCTGCAGCTCACCGCTCCCCCAGGGGATGGGTCAAATGCGGAGAATAAATTTCGCACTCACACCTGTGTGTGTGACAACTAATGGGACTTTAACTTTTAACTTTTAAGTTGAAAACAGTCTGTTCTGGAACAACAAATCTATTTTTCAGGTAATAAAGTAACAATTTTTATCACAGATATTTTTGTGTCCATTGAGTTATAGATACAATTGTTTGACTTACATAAACTCAAGCAGTAGTTTCCCTTCTTTGATTTGATATCTAGCACAAGTGCTAACTTTGAAGCTAAATGCTAATCAGGCTAGCTTTTTAATGGTAACCTGGCATGGGGTGGGTTGCAACAGATCTGAAAAGGTGTCACAACCTTTCCCCTACCATGTTGTCATTTTACACCGGTCTCAGTTTTACATCACGCCTAGGCAGTGGACACGTAAACAACCAGAGGTGTCCCTGCAGAGGAAGAAAATCAAAAGGCCTAAGCCTGATGACACAATAGATGCAGACTGGTCAGACGACAATGAAAATGTCTGCATTGTGTGCTTGGAGCACTTTGATAACTCACGGTCAAGGGAAGAGTGGACCAGATGTCACCTTTATACATTTTGGGCTCATGAAGCCCATGAATCAAAGTGTTTCTGCACATTTATTAGTGTGGGTCTTATTGAGCGTAATAATTTATCTGTTAGATCCATCCTGACCATCTCACCCCGGTACTGCGGTGGGTTTTAACAACGTACCTCTTCGTTTTTAACAGTAACTAATCTGTGATGTGATGTGGTAGAAGTCCAAATGCATGTAGTCTGTAGCAGACAGATATGGGTACCACAAGTTAAGAACTGAGCTCTCTACCTAGCCTAGTGAACTAGACCAAATTCTTGCTTTGCAAAGTTTGGTCTAGGCACGCTCCATTGGAACCTCTGCAGCTCCTACCAGGACTCTGGCTAGCCAATCACAGCTCTCTAGAGGGGTTTCAAACACAAAAAGAGGTGTGATTGGTCCATAATGGTGGGCCAATCATAGTGCTCTATCTGCTTAGTGAACAAATCAAAGAGCTTTATCTGCTTTGTGGGCCAATCAGGGCACTCTATATGCCTGGTGGGTGGGACGATGCAACAGAGTGAAACACGAGTATGTCACATTCTTTGTCCAGTGGAATGCGGAGATCATTTGAAAGACAACGGTAGAACCCGCCCCACAACCGAGAGCCGTCAGCATGGCCAGACTAAATAATACATTTATTTATTTAGTCTGGCTTGCCAGGCTACTCTCTACCACAAACAACCGCTGAATCAAATTTGCTCAAACAAAGTGTTGCAACCATCCCCGCTTTCCCCTGCTCATGTAGTACAACTTGTTGAATTTATAACTAAACCATTGTTGTTCCATCTGAAAACCTCTATCTCTAGATGCATTGAAAAAGTAATGTTTGTGGTTTTAAATGGTAAAATCTGATTTTTCCCACCCGATTCTGATCCGTTGAAAATGACCTGATCAGATCGGAACATCCCTACTAAAGACAGACTATGTCTGCTCTGCTCTGCTGAGTTGTGAGAAGTTTAACATCTTGAGCTTGTATGCTGATCTTCCGCAGGTATACTACTCTCTTTGGAGGCATCTGTTGAAGCTCTTCTGGTGGCTGGTTGTGGCCTACACCATGCTGGTTCTGATCACCATTTACACATACCAGTTTGAAGATTTTCCTGGATACTGGAAGAACTTGACGGGTTTCACGGATGAGCAGTATGTGTTGTAGCAGATAGTTTATGTGTTTCATTGTTGTTTTACATGGAGGGCCGTAGAGATGGTCATTTTGCTGTTTCAAGTGTTTCTGTCTGTGAGCATTTTAGATTTGGATTAAAGCTGCTGTAACGTTGGTCCTGCTCGTCTCTGTCAGGCTCGGCGCTGTTGGTCTGGAGACGTTCGCTCTGTCTGAACTCTTTACCAGCATAGTGATCCCAGGGTTCTTCCTGCTGGCCTGTATTCTGCAGCTGCACTACTTCCACAAGCCCTTCATGAGAATCACAGACCTGGACCGAGTGACCCCAAAGCACAGGTAGGGTCATCAGATACAATCCTACTGCTGTTCTATGTTGTTGGCAGGTCAAATAACGTACCGTTATTTACAAACATGTTCCTGGTTACGTTGACTGTACTGACCTGGGGCTTAATTTATGAAACTTTGTGTAGAATCCTTACTTCCTGCTGGGGTGGGACTGAGTGAATGGCCGAAGTTTGCTCGACTTAGTCATTTCCCTTTGCTCTTCACCATTTCTGGTTCAATTATGTCAGTTTGGTGATTCACATCTGGACTCATTTTCACACAAAACCTAAAATACCGGTTTCCGCCTTTCAAAAATAACAGCTTTCTTGGCATCATAATGCACCTTTTAAACTTAACGCTCATCATCCATGAAGTTAATGTCACATAACATAACTAAGGGATTAGAAAATAGCGTTTTTAGCTCCATTGACCTGCATTTGTTTTTTCGTTCTTCCGGGGACCCATGGTCCAGAAGTAGATGGGCGTGACTTATTAGGCGCGCCCTATGGAGCAGATCCGTAGCAGCCACTCGGAGTCTGGGTTGTTGCTTCAAGTCTGCTACATGCAACACAGCAGGGATATGGCAAGCCATTGTAGCATGCAATTTACAAATTTCTTTCTATGAATACAATTTAGACTGGATTATTGCCAACCAATACAAAATAAAATAGATATGACATAATTACTTTCTTACCAGTAGAACATGAATGGTATTAACATTTCCAGTAGCTTACTACTAGGGATGCGCTTTTGAATATTCCGCAGCCACTTTTAGCATTCCCCAGATTGTATGTGTAACTGTCCACAGGCCTCCTAAACAGAGTGCACTTTTTAATAAAGTGTTTTCAGAGTTTTTACCAATTCTGCACAACTCCTCTGATAGGATCATTTTAGCTGGTGATTTTAATCTACGTGCACATGGAAAACCATTGATCCTTTAGCCTCAGATTTTTTAAATAACTTGTATTATATGAACTTCGCCCAACACGTCACAGCCAAACTGCTAAATGTGTCAAGAAATAAACTAATACACCACTCTACAGGCACATTTTGAGGAGGGCCAGTTTACTAAGACTAGGCAAGGTGAGACTCAGGGCTGATGCTGTGTTTGTTCATCGCCCTGAACCAAGGAGGAGGAAGGACCCTGCAGTGAGAAGTACAGCAGAACCACTGCATGTTGATCCACTGGCCAGTGACCACACATATCGTACTCAAGTAAACTGTGGTACGAATCTTTAGAAATATTAGACATTTGTATTTATTTTATTTAAAAATTATTCTTTATTCTGACAGTGCCATTATAATTTCAGAGAATGAGGAAAGCAGCAGCAGCAGTGAGGCAAATGAGATGAGGGAAAGTGCGGGGGGACATGAGATGGTATCAGGAGAGAGGAACATCCCAGGCAGCCATGAGGAGCCGGCGTCAGGGCCAGGAGGAGAAAGGACCAGGCTATGCAACCAGGGAACCCAGCTGGAAAACCTAAGGGAGGAAATAGAAAGTCAAAAAGGCATGAAAAACAGAAGAGGCATTAAATGGAGTAAACAGACAATCAAAAAGGCCGTACAGCTCCGTTCTTCAGTGGGTTCAACAGGCTGCAGGTTTCTTCAGGACATGAGTATCCCTCTGCCTGATGTTAGAACCCTGCAAAGACAAATGCAGCCCATTAAGCTGGAACCAGGTGTGATAGGAGAGGTTTCCGACATGCTCAGTTTGAAGGTTAAAAATCTGACAGAGATGGAAAGAGAGTGTGTGCTTACAGTGGATGAGATGCAATCACTCCAGGCGTGCATCAAGAGTCGTGGAGACCGAGAGGAGCAGAGACGGTCCAGAAGGAGCTCAAATATAAGATGTGTGAAGTGATAAGTGTGTCTCCTTTATGATTTAACTTACAATTTTTACGATTTACCACCAACTAAGGGCTCGCAGACCCCTGGGGAGCTGGGGACCCCAGTTTGATCGTCACTGTTCTTTGCAATAAATAAAATGTTTTACTTACAGGAAGACAACCAAAGAAAGAAGTGACCAAGATGATGATGTGGAGTTGAATGCTGAAGACATTGTGCCAAACAATGATGATAAATCTGAAGATGAAGGTTATTTAATTTTTTTATTGATAATATGTTATTGTGCATAAAAGTACTGGATTAAAATATTCATTTCTGAAGGACCATTGTAATTTGCATATTGAGAGAACTAAGTGTACAGGGATCTAAGTAATTAGATTAGATTATTTTTAATAGCAGCATAGTTAGACAATTACAGTAATTTGAAACTGAATCACAAATGTTTCCCACACATCTGCCTCACACCTGAGTATGACCCTTGAAAATCTGAATTCATTCAAAATGGTTCAAGTAAATGCAACTCGACCTCATTGGTTTCTTGGAGACGTTTTGCTTCTTATCCGAGGAGCTTTGCCAGTTCTGACTGGAATGAGGCAGGGTCAAGCTTAAAAATTGTGGCTGTCTATTGTTGCGTAATGAGCAGATATTACAAGTGAATACCCCTCCTCCCTGCCCCCTGAGGAGTCGTTGGCCCCTATTGTGAGGGGGTTCTTGTCTTGATTAGATGCAGGAGTGTGTGACCTAGACTGAAACTGTTTGGGGATTAGATTCAGAGCTGCATTATAAGTGGTATTTAACGTGGGGTTTTCCTGTTTGACATAGATAGCTTCCTCTACTCCTCTCTCAAACCATCTATTTTCTCTGTCCAGAATGTGTACCTTATTTTCAAAGACGTGTCCCTTGTCCTTAAGGTGTAGGTGGACTGCAGAGTCTTGACCTGAAGAGGTGGCTCTCCGCCATGCTGTCGTGTAATTGTTGTTCAGTTCAGGGCCGGAGTGGGACACATTTTCAGCCCTGGAGTTTCAGACCCCAGACCGGCCCACTTAACGAATTATTATTAAAATCATGTTACAACTTCATATGTATAGTCTACAAAAGCACACTACTCGGTAAAGCCTTGTAATTCAGTGCAAGAAAGAGTTGCTTTACAATGTAGGTTTATTTGAACATCAGTGCACATCTCCAACATTGTTCTTTACAACACTTTCTCTAAAAATATAACATTCTACATTCTGTTCAAATAGCTGTTCTGAGATTTTCAAACCTTTAAAATGAAATGGCTCAGCACTCCCTTTCACACTTTTTCCAGTTTCCCTAGACTCACCTGCACACAATTAAAATAATCATCTGTAAAGCTTTAGCACATTTGATATGGAAAACACATTTTTTGTAACCAATTAAAATATTTTCTATGGCAAAATAAGCAGGCTTATTTCATTTTACTTTCATTCTAATAGCGATCTGTTGCGGGCTTTGTGCATTTACTAATAAAAATACAACAGATCACTACTATTATTTGGACATTAAAATTATAATGAAACTGATGTTTGCTTGTTTGCACATGAGTTGGCTCACCTTCTATCCCAACAGGAGCAATACCCTCACTGCTGGCTCCTGGCTCTTCTTCTGACACTACATTGTGTGAAAATGGTCACAATTCAGCATTCATTTTCCTTTTTTGCATGCTTTCTGATCAATGCTGAATCATCTAGCATTTTAGGACACTTTCATATAGAGCCAGGATAGTTTTCATCATATAAATTTTAATAATATTCAGTTCACTGACTCAATAAGTAATCCTACCTGTACATGTCCGCTCTGGAATGGTGGGTTTCTGCCTGGTGCTTATTAGGCCTACTGGATCTTGTGTTTGACTCTGAGGGGCTACAAGACAGTTTGGTGGTATCAGTCACATCATACTGTTAATTATATTACATAACGTTATGTCATGATGCCATATAATTCATTATTGATGCTTAATTAACTTGAATGGTGATTTGCAGCCGGTTAAGTTTAACATCTTGACTTGCCTTACCCGTTTTATCTTCATTTGAAGTTAAAGACCGCGAGCTTGTTTGAGAAAAAAGGTGCTCATTTTTGCACATTTAGCTGCATCTGTTTCCAGCGCTTTCCTCTTTTTAATTCTTGCCTTCTCCGAGCCACCCTTGCTCTTTCTACTTTCCATCTTTCCAGCAACTGCGTGGTCACGTGGTGCGCACAGGCGCATACAGGGGAAAAAAAACGAGCTGCAGCCTGCAGGTAGAGACAGCCAGAGACAGCACACCGGGAGGAGCGTATGAGATCAGCCCGGCGGCCTCAGTGCCATGACTGAACACCGGCACCAAAAAATAAAAATAAAATGATTTAAAAAAAACGAGAGCATCGGCCCATGCGGCCCAAACATCGCGCGGCCCACCGGGAATTCTCCAGACCCTCCTGATTAGCCACTCCGGGCCTGGTTCAGTTTCACCAGTGTGAAGATACGGACAGTCCTCACTACACTGGACCGCATGAACAACACCACTGAGCCTCTGTTTGAGTGTTTTGTCTTGATGGACCAGTTTCTGTCTGAGGGTGTTGTTGGCTTTAAAGTTTACCAGGATGTTGTGTTTGGAGAAAGTTCTTCCTTTGTTTCTCTGAAACTCCTTCCACGTATGGGATGATGGTGGTTTTGTGCCTGCTGTCCTTTTTTTAATAGTTGCTGCTGTGGATTATTTTCCAGATTTCTTAGTTGATACATAGGGGAAACTAAACAACACAGGAGAGCCACCTCTTCAGGCCAAGACTCTGTAGTCCACTTTCACCTGAAGGACAGGGAGCGTAGTTTGACCTTGGCTGCATTTCCTCGTGCCTTCAAACACCGTTGTTTAGCCAGTTTTGAAAAAAAACCTGTTCCTGTCCTGCCTTTTTTTTTTTTAAATCTCCATCCAGTCTCCAAATGACCATTTCTATCTAAGGTGCTTGAAAAAGGGATGTGTGAATAGCTAATTAGCCATCTACACGACCATCAGGAAATGGACATATTTCAATTATGTTTTAGGAACCAGCGAAGTGCCGAAACTGCCAACCGCGTGTTCAACGACATGTTTTTGATGTTGGTTTCAGGTTCCCCTCAATCTGACCTTAGGAGCCAATTTTAGACAGCACGCAGTTTCCTATAACTTTTATGCAGATGACTGCCAAGTCTATTCACCTGACCTCCACTCTCCCTCCCGTCACGTGACCTCGACTGTTTCCAACCTTGGAGCAAAAAAGGACACTGCCTTAAAGATTGATGCTCATGTTGATAACAGTTAAATCCTGTTTCTACCACCTTAGGGGAACTTCCAAACATAAGCCTATCCTGAGTCTTTTAGAATCTGTGATCCATGCCTTCATTACATCTTGGCTTGACTACTCCAACTCCTGCCATTATGGCATTAGCCAAGCTGCTCTGTCCAGGCTTCAGTTGGTTCAGAATGCAGCGGCAAGGTTCTAGTCTGGAGTTAATACAGGACACCACATTACAGTGATTCTCCAATCTCTTCATTGGTTGCCGGTTCAATTTAGGATGAATTTTAAAATTCTCTTCTTAGCTTTCAAATCTGAAAATGGTCAAGCCCCTTCTTATCTGAGGGTGTTGCTCCACCGCTACCACCCTCCTCGTGCCCTCAGGTCCACGGATCAGCTCCTCCTCTCTGTTCCTAAAGCACATTTTGAGACCTGCCTTGAAAAGGCCTTCTCTATATGTGCTTCAGCAATCTGAAACTCTGCTCCTCCAGATTAGGCCAGAACCTTCAAACGCCGCTTTGAAATCTCACCTGAAAATGCACAATTTCTCCATGGCTTCTAACTCTTAAACCTGGTTAAACATCTTCAAGAAACCAAAGAAGTCCAGATGTCTTCATTCGAACCACTTTGGATTACCATGACTTAGCTGACTGAGAACCTTCACTAGCATGTCTGAATCAATTTGTTCTCTCCTCTCTCCTTTAGCAGAGCTGATGCCCAGTAAATGGGGCCTAGTGATGGACAGGTTGCTGGTTTTATCCAGAAAGTTTTCCGACACCCTCATCAAAGTTCAAGTGTTTCTCTGGAGGATTTTAGAGCTTCACATCCTGAAGATGGTGGCCTTTGTCACTGTGTGGGTGGCACTTGAAGAGGTAAAGCCATAATCAATGTGTGAAGGACTAAAGTATGTTATCCTAAGAAAAAAAAAGTGTTTTTAAGTGGTACCTTGGAAAAATGCTCTGATAAGATGATGCATTGAAGAGCACTAATAAAAAATATACAGGCCCAACCCCAGAACTATTAACCATATGGGTTTTGATGCACAAGCATTCTTCATAAATCAATTACTGTGTGGTTCTTGGTTCCTCGTGTTAAGCTAAAAGCTATTCTCTGTCTTGGTCTTTCTGTAGCCATCGGTGATGAACCTGGTTCTGGTGGTGTTGTGGTCCCTGGCAATGCCCTTCTGTCGCTTCAGACCCATGGCATGCTGTCTGTCCACTGTTTGGGTGTGTGTCATCATTGTTTGCAAAATGCTGTACCAGCTCAGTGTTGTCAACCCTGATGAGTACTCTCATAACTGCAGCATGGTAAGAACACACACACAAGTCCGTCAGTAGCTTAGCTCTGTAACCAGAACAGCTGATGAATCAGGCCAGTAGCAGCAGAATGGGTTCAGCACTTCATCACCAGCTGCATTGATGTTTGTAGTTGGGCTTGAGGTTCCAGAATCTTTCTAATTCTCACCCAAAAACATTATTAGCAAATGCGTAACCTGACTTTGTTGGAAAGTAAAACTAAAAGTGTTAAATGTTTAAGATCTTCATCACTTTCATTCACAGCCTCTAACAAATAAAACCAGCCTGTTACCAGAGGAAGTGAAGAACTCGACTCTTTATAAAGAACCAGTGGACCCGGCCAAATGGTTTGGCATCAGGAAAGATGATACTGCTCTGGGTTATAGCAAGGTAGATAAAAAGTTTGTCTTGTTTCACATTCTTCCTCCCATCCGAGTCTCACCAGCTCCTCCAGAGAGCTCTCAGGCCAGTTAGGAAATGTCATACCTCCAGCTTGTCCTGGGTCAGCCCAGTCTCCTCTAAGCATGACATGCCTCAACCACCTGCTGGCTTCTCTTGATGTGAAGGAGCAGAAGCTCTACTCCAAGTCTCTCCTGAATGTCCTAGCTTCTCACCCAATTTCTAATGCTGAGCCCGGCTATCTGATGGAGAAAATTCAGTGCAGCCACTTGTATTCATGATGTTGTTCTTCTGGTCACTACCCAAAGCTCATGACCATAGGGGAGGATAGGGACAAAGATCAGTCGGGGTAATTGACAACGTTAATTTTTTGCACGGTTCCCTCTTCACAACAGACTGGTTCCAGCTGAATCTGCTGATCTCCTGATTCCTCCCTCACTCCTTAACGAGTCCCAGAGATAGTTAAACTCCTCCACTTGAGGGGGGCCTCTCTGCTGATCTCAAGTTGGCAATCCTTGCCTTTCCTGTCTAGATCCATGTCTTCAGATTTAGAGGTGCTGATCATTCCTTGGTGGAGTCGAGCCCTCACCTGGAACTGGTCTGACTGTTGGCGTGTTCACATCTGGCTTGGCCCAGTTGCTCACGTCCAGGTTTTTTTTCACACAAACTTCTCTGGAAATCACAGGAGATGTTTACTTTCCAGTATCCAGCATGATCATGAATCATGCATGCGGGATGCCCCTGCTGGCTGATTGTACCCACCAATTGGAGGTTCCCTCTAAAGGTAGGCATGAATTCCAGCCACCCAATCAGTCGGCAGTGTGTGTGTTGGGTCATTTCAGCTGGAAGTGGACTGTCAGGAGAGGAGGTCTGAAAAAATATTTGGTTGAGCACAGAAAACACACAGGCTACCCACATGTGAACACAATATATCATACAAGGGTGGCTCCATGCCAGCCCAGATGTGAAAGCACCATATGAGAGCACTTCCTACTGGGTGTGTTCAGACCATTTTGGCAGCTTCTACCACCACGTGTTCCCAGAAGACCCTCACTATTTGTTTGGATTTACCAGTCATCTGATCCAGCTCACCACCAGGTAGTTATCAGCTTACAGCTCTGATCCTCTCTTTTCCTGAGTGTTCAAAACATACGGCTGCAGGTCGGATGTCATGGCTACAAAGTCAGTCATTGACCCTTGACCTCAACTGTCCTGGTATTACGAGTACTAATGGGCATCCCTTTGTTTGAGCATGGCTAAACTGGACAGTAGTCCAATAACTGAACAGCACATGGGCTCAGATTGGGTGAGCCATTCCTTCCAATCACGTCCCTCCAGGTCACCACCCTCATGAGCGTTGATTACTCATTTATAATGAGTAAAATGGTAAAATGATTATTTAGCATTAATAAACCAAGGAAGCGTAAGACTCTTTATTATGACTATCTTCCATGAGAACACATCTTCTGGCACTGCAGGTGTTCAGATGTTATGGTTTGCAGCAGACCCTTGCAGACTTCATGTTGGCAAAAGTGGGTTAAAGTTCTGCGCGGCCCAGCTTTGACCCAGCCGAGTCAAATGAAACCTTTGGCACAGAAAACCCATATATCCTCACGTTACAGATCTATGGAGATCCTAGTTGGAGCACCATCTCGAGTCATCTCACAGCCTCCAAAAGGGGTGGGTACTCTATAAACAGCTATTCCTTTGCGTTAACAAGAACAACAGCCTTGACCCATTCCCCACTCTGAAGCCGCAGTAAAGCTGTCCTCTGGGGTGAAGCCCTAGAAACAGGCAGATCGTCTGGGAGCCAACAACAGTTATGACTCTAGAACATGTCAGATATTCTCACAGAGAACATATTAAATAGTCATTTTTTATATAGTTCAAACCCCTTGATTTTTTTTCTTACAGAACCATTTAATAGTTCTTCTATTGCTGGTTTTTGAGGCAACAGTGAATCGCCACCAAGCTCACCATTATCTTCAGCTGCAGCGATCTCCCCCGATTGTACCAGCACTCTTTCCTGCTGCAACACGAGACACTTTAGATGAAGGCCTTGTTTCATGCCTCAAATACCTGCTCAATTATACCTTTTACAAGTTTGGGTTGGAGGTAGGTGATTGCACGGTGCAAGCAGAAGACTGTTTTATTAGCTCTGACTTATTAGACCTGAAAATACTAGAACTGCAGTTAGAAGTTTTGATGCTGTTTATAATTTTATTTTTTCGTTGCATTTTTTTTAAAAAGATCTGCTTCCTGATGACGTTAAATGTGATCGGTCAGAGAATGAACTTTTTAGTAATCATCCATGGATGTTGGTTGGTGGCGATCTTGGTGAGGCGCAGACGAACAGCTATTGCCAAGATCTGGCCCAAATACTGTCTGTTCCTGTCCATCTTCATGATCTACCAATATCTCCTATGTGTAGGCATTCCTCCGGCTCTCTGCATAGGTAAGTGCTCATTTATTAAACCCTTCTATTGAAGGCAAGGATTAATGCAGTGGGAGTGGAAACGTGCAAATGCAAACACAGTTGAAAGCTCTGGATTTTATTATTTTTTTGTTTTAGTCGAGCCTCATCTTTTTGGACTGTAGCATGAAATGTTATCTATTTTAGACCTGAACTTTAATGATAGACAGACAATCTGGGTTTTTTAAATTATGTAAAAGGTTTATAAATAAATGAAATGTTTAACATTGAGATTTAGTATGTGATTGCAGAAAAACAGTGCTTAGTTGAAGACTTGGCCTCATGCACACATTCTTTGACTCGGCTAGGATCACACCAACTTATAACAAACGTGTTGCATTTAGTGTCTGCAGGAATGAAGCCCAGTGAATAGACCATCACCAAAGTTTTATGTTTTTATGTAGAATACCCATGGAGGTGGAACACTCCTCTACTGATGAACTCAGCTCTCATCAAATGGATCTATCTGCCTGACTTCTACACAGTGCCAAACTCCAAGAACCTGATTGGTCAGTCTGTGTTCTGATATTTTACTTTCTATCATTTACGTATCTGATTATTTGTTCTGTTTTTTTGGCAATAAGACTGTTTTTATATTTGTGTAGCATTTCTCTCTTTAAAGGTGAGGTCAGCACATCTGCAGTGGTCTCTAGTAGGTTGTACTCTGGGTAAAAAAGGCCCTGGTGCACCTCTGTCAGGATCTAGAAGACTGTCAGATAAGAGTGGAGCAAGACTGCTGTCTGCAGCTCTCCTGTTTTCTGGGTAACTTCTAGCTCCTGAAACAGGAGCGCCAGACGTTTTCCCCCCACAGAGATCGACTCACAAGGCATTCACTCCTTCTAGAGGCCACTGCAGATGTGTGGAAAAAGTG
The DNA here is from genome assembly GCF_043380555.1 of Nothobranchius furzeri. Lineage (NCBI taxonomy): Eukaryota > Metazoa > Chordata > Actinopteri > Cyprinodontiformes > Nothobranchiidae > Nothobranchius > Nothobranchius furzeri. Next base: position 59,719,973 of record NC_091752.1, on the reverse strand, counting down.
AGTTAATGAGCGCATCAAACTCCACTAGCTGTCCAGGACTCTTCCTGTTTTACTTTGATTCTGCTGTGACATTAGGGCATTCACATCTACCATTCCACCAGAAATACAGAAATGTTTAAACATTTTCCACATACACACCAATTCAGTTTAGTTTAAACAGGTGAGGAAGTCCCCACCCTTGAACCTCACCTCATAGTAGAAACATCATTCAGAGTTCAAATGGTTTTCAGGAAATTGGAAACTCCTCCCTGGGGATGAAAAGGGTTGGATTGACACCACATGACTAAAATGACATCTTGATGTTTGTTGAAGACATTCTAAGAGTAGAAACATCAAACCACCCGATAGGGCTGGGCGATGTGGCCTAATCTCAATAACACGGTATTTTGAGGATTTCAGCCCGATAACCAAAAATGGACGATAACTACATGTCCGCACAAAGACAAAAGCTGTCCAGTAGATGAGGCTGTCACATGTATTACGTTAAGTCATGTGACTCGAGGTGTACACCTTCTTAAAGGGACATGAGCGTCGCCAACCTACACACCTTTTAATCCTTTATTATCAAACTTATTGACATGGACATTCGATACTGATTAGTCAGAAATATTGATAATGGTAGTTTTTCTATTTATTGCCCACCCCTACCACCAGACTACCTTTGCTCGACCATTTCATCCCAAGGGGTTTTTGTTCTGAATTTTCTTGTGGAATGGAATGCATGAAATAGAGCTTTAGTCAGGGAAGTCGTTGTCTCGCCCTTCCATCAGGATCTTTACCACCTGGTGAGTCATTCTTGTGAGTTAAGCCTGATTCATGCTTCTCCGTCTGCGTTTGTGCGGAGACACGCAACGTCCTTGCGTGCCTGCCGGAGAGCTCCGCAAGGACGAACGGAGTCTATCTCTCTTTTTTAAACATCCGTCAGTTGAGATGGACAATGCAAGCTTGTGATTGGTCAGGACGCCGCTGTTGTGCCGCCACTGCGCCCTCAAAAACATAAAGAGAGCCAAGGATAACAAGCGGCTTGAAGAATACCTCGCAAAAAAACTCTAAAAATATGAACGTTTAATTCCCCGTGACTGGAGGAGTGAAAAGATGCACAGCAAGCGTTTTATTTGTGGACGGAAATGACAGGAAACGTGGGTTTAGAGGTGGGGAGCGCATGAAGAGGTGGAGGAGAATGAGAGACAAGCATGTCTGTGTTAAAAAGTCTCTTGTATGCAAAAAAACACAATACAAACACACTGGGACGTAATTTTGGGGGGGGGACGGGTGGGACATGTCCCCCCCACTTTTTCAAAAGGCAGTTTTGGTCCCCTGCACTTTTTTCCGTCCAAAAACAATATTACGCTCCATTAAATGGATTTGGTTGAGCACTAGGACCGAAACGGAAACCGGTTTCCTATTAGACCCGCCCAAAAGCTAATCTATTGGCTCTGCTGATACTTGCTAACGTATTATTGGCTGTTGCTGCTGTCACTCAAGTTGTAAACAGTCAGAACGTGCTCACGTTGTTTTGCTAGTTTGGAGCCGCTAGGGAACACCGGTACTGAGTCACATCGTCAACTAGACGCTGTGTAATATCAGAGCTCAGCTCATCTTCCATTACATAACATTTGAATAAGTGTTCATTTGTGAGTCTTTGGTAGTTAGGCACAGCCAGGAGGCAGCATGTCAAGAAAACGAAAAGTGGATATAAGAGACTTCTTTCAAAGTCAAAACGTAAGTTGGAACATGTGACACCCCTGCATTAAGCTCAGACTCACCTCCTCCTTCACAAACATACTCAAAACTAACTTGTACAAACTCATCTCCTCCACATAACTGACTCCTCAGACACAATTTATTCGTATTATTATAATTATTTTTTTATTACTATTATCATCATAATTATTATTACTAGTAGTAGTAGTAGTAGAAGTGTAACTTCAAAACTTTTATCATTTAACTTTATTGTAAACTTATCTATTGCAATGTATATGTTCACATTAAAAAGCTCTGAAAAATGAACAGTATCATCATCGTCAACAGATTTCAACAGATCTTTTTAAGCTTAATGTCAAAGATGTACACTTTTCATTAGATTTATCTTATTTTTTCCATTTATTTTTTGTGTGTTGAAATGCAACAACTGTTTAAACACTTTTAAGGGAAAAAAAACATTTAATATGTTTTATGCACTCAAATGTTAGGGTGATGATCATGTGTAAAACATTAGTTCAGCATGTCCTCTAACACAGCAAATGAACAAACGGCCAGATCTCAGGAGGGACCGTTTATGTATAAATAATTTTTATACTTTTGACTAGGCCTGGGAAAGTAACACATTTTGCTGGACGATATTTTGTCCAACAAATTGTTGATGATAAACGATATCATTGTCAACATTATCTAGACCAAAATAACCACTAATATAATGTTAATATATCATAATAATGCAAGTACACCCTTTAAAATGCAACAAATAAACCTTAATTTAACATTGAAATGTCCAGAACCAGAACTTCTAAATGAATAAAAATAACAAACAAAAATTAAATAAAAAAGGAATCTCACTCCCTGTTAGAAAATGTTGCACCAAAAACAATAAAAAAAAGACCCAAAACAATAAATACAATGGCCTATCCATTGTCAACAGCCAAAACTGCACTTCAATAATGATAATAAATAAAAATAATAAGAGTTGTACATTTTTTAACTTTGATATATATATATATATATATATATATATATATATCAAAATCAAAGTCAAAGTCAAGTCAAAGTCATTTATTGTCATATTCTCCACATGTGCAGGACATACAGAGAAATGAAATTCAGTTTCAGCACACACAATTCAAAGATCAGACATACGTGGGTAAGACACATAACAAGAATTGGTGACTGCGGTCATTCGCAACATGAGTCGCGCTACCTTAATAGTTAGATGAAAAGGGTGTTACATGAGGAAAGTTCAGGGAGGGGAAAAAAAAAGGCATTAACAGGGTTACACCAGCAGGGTGTAGCACTCTAATGCAAAAAAACACCCGACATGGAAGCACAGACAGCACGTATACAACATCAGAGTCCGATGGGGAGGTGGGGGTGGGCGGGATCCTGAAGCCTCCAGTGGGAGCTGCCACTGCGGCGCATCGACCAGCTGCAGACCAACAGGTGGGAGGGAGAGATAAGGAACAGAGAGCACATTGAAGTTCCTGCAGAATCTGAAGGAAGAGGGTGAAGGTCGGGACACAGCATCTGTCAGCATTCCTCCTTTTTGTGGGGGGGTGTTGAGGCAGCCTTGAGAGGCTGCTATGGCGTCAGATAAGGATAAACATGACTTTGTTTAGGGCAGACAGAGATAGTCTTCCTCTCCGTCTTGTAGTCTCTAAGTGGTCATTCATGTCCACCAGTGAAGCCAATTTTACATTCCACATCCCCACATCGTCCGGCGACCCTCTCCGAGATCAAATCCATCTTGCGCACTAACACAGGCAACGCCGCAAGGACATTGTCCAGCTTACGGTTCACCTCGAGTAACGTCCCAGTCTGTGAGGTCACCGCACGAGCGGCACATTCCGTGGGTACGGGTCGCACTCCAATCGCTCCCGTCTTCCCAAATTTCCAGAAAACCAGATATCCTCCCACTCCAATCAGAAGAAATCCAGTGATCATCAGGCCGAATATCCACAAATCTTCTACGTCCTCGATGGACAGCTGAGAGAGGCACACGATTCGCCAGACCTCCCAAGAATCGAGTGCATATCCCGATGCGAATGTCCCCTCGGGACAGGTGGGAGCCCCCTTCTCCGTTCTCATCGTAGAGAAAATTTTGTCAGTCACGTTGAATGACCAATTAATTAAGTCCATATTTCCAAAAAAGAGTAGTGGTTTCAGGAGAAATGCAGAGAAGTGCTCTGTAGGCAGACAGGACAAGAGCCTTGGGGAAGCCGATAAGGGAGCTGAGAAAAAAGCGTCTGTACTCTCTGAAGGCTGAGAAGTATACAGTTGTGGTCAGAAGTTTACATACACTTGTAAAAAATATAATATAATGGCTCTACTGAGTGTCCCGTTATTTCTAAAACTCTGATTTTTCTCTTATAGAGTGATTGGAACAGATACTTCTTTGTCACAAAAAACATTCATGAAGTTTGGTTCTTTAATGTCTTTATTATGGGTTAACAGAGAAAAGTGATCACATTTGCTGGGTCACAAATATCGTGACGTGTCAAGGGGTCTTTACATAACACCCCCCACCCCAAATCCGCACAAGCCTGCTGTGTCCCCCCCACTTCTGAAATCAAAATTTCGTCCCTGCAAACACACTATCTTGGACCGGATACATGACAGGATACCTCAGAACAGCGCTATGCCCCCTGTTGTCCTGCCAGGGAATTGCTTTGCAACACCCTCCAGGAGACGGAGAAGTATGAGAGCAAAATGCTTCCGTCAATCCGTGTGTGTCTGTCCCTTGCGGAGCTGACGGAGAAGCATGAACCAGGCTTTAGTGACCTATGATGTCCCACGGTACCAGCACTGCTAAGTCTAGTTTGAGTTAGCTCACAGGCACATTTATAAAGGCACAGGAGTGGCTAGCAAATGTACAGGGTGGGCCATTTATGTGGATACACCTTAATAAAATGGGAATGGTTGGTGATATTAACATCCTGTTTGTGGCACATTAGTATATGTGAGGGGGCAAACTTTTCAAGATGGGTGGTGACCATGGTGGCCATTTTGAAATCGGCCATCTTGGGTCCAATTTTTGTTTTTTCAATAGGAAGAGGGTCATGTGACACATCACACTTATTGGTAATTTCATAAGAAAAACAATGGTGTGCTTGGTTTGAATGTTTGAATTAATATCACCAACCATTCCCATTTTATCCATATAAATGGCCCACCCTGTACATATATTTCATTCAGTTCCACAACTAAGAAAACAAAATACCGAGGACTTTAGTCACCAGGTTCAAAAACAGAATGATATTGGTAAAGAACTGGGAAATTTATGTTTATGTATTTAGCAGACGCTTTTGTCCAAAGCGACTTACAAGTGATAATCGGCATGTTACCCTTGAGGCTAACAACAACAATAACAACAGCGGTCACACTGACATTATTCGACTATTTAACCTTCCCCTCACCCCAATCCTAACCTTAAGGTCCATAAACTGTGACCTTAAGGTTAGGATTGGGGTGATGGGAAGGTAATAGTTCTAATGTCCGTCTCAGCACCAGCGTCGGATACCGACGCTCTGGGACGCTGCGTCAGCAGTTTGACCCTGATCGTCGTCTCCTGACACGCTGGGGCATCCCGAATCGTCATATATTGAGGCTTGCTCACACGCGTCATATTTTGACGCCTTGGGTGTGAGAATGTGTTGGTTTAGAAGATGCTCTCTGAAGAGGAGGGTCTTCAGGAGTTTCTTGAAAATTGAAAAGGAAGCCGCTTTTCTGGTAGTGCTTAGTAGGTCATTCCACTTTTGTGGAACGATGCATGAGAAGAGTCTGGATTGTCCTGAGCGTGGTGTAGGCACTGCTAGCTGACGATCCTGTGATGACCGGAGTGGCCGGGCCGAGACGTAAGCCTTTGCAAGAGGATTTAGGTAGATGGGAGCCGTACCATCTCGGACTTTGTATGCTAGTGTTAGCAATTTGAATTTGATGCGTGCTGCTAGCGGTAGCCAGTGGAGCTCAATGAACAGAGGGGTGACGTGTGCTCTTTTTGGCTGATTGAAGACCAGGGAAGAGTCTTGCCCAAGGACACAACAACTGCATCAGATGGAGTTTGATTCTGCAACCCTCTGGTTACGGTACAGGATCTGAACTTCTTCACCACTGTCACCCCATAATGATAAATATTCTTACTTAAAAGAAAGGGTGGCTAAAAACAGAGGGCTATGCGGGCCCAGGGAATATTCAGCTAAAACAGCACTCCAGTAAAATTCCCTTCAGCAACACCTTTGCACATTACATAGCTCCATTCCCCACATCAAACGAACCACTGGAGCAATAAAATCAAAATCAGCAATCAGACTAGCCTACACGAAAACATGAATCAGGTTAGCCCAACACCTTAACCAAAACATAAATAATACAAGGTAAAAGCAATTTTAGCTCCAAATAGATAAATGGATGCATATGTGCTCCCTCTATAGAAAACTCTGATCCTTCTAGAGAACTGGTTGAAGACTAAAAGAGCTTTAAACACCGACACGTCTACTAGGGTATAAATTCTGGACCAGCATACAATCTGTCGCTCTCTCTCGCTCGCTCTTTTATACGCCTCAATAATGAGCCAGCTGATGTGCCACGGCAACAGAATACACTGGTGTGAGGGGTCACCTGAGGTCACCTGTTCCAAGGTGAGACCGGTTGTGAAACCAGGTGGGTTGCACACATTTAGAGTGGTTTAGACATTCCCAAAGATCACACCACTTTTCTTAAAGTGACTGTGTATTTTCCCTGGCGATAAAGGGCACGACATACCTAAATCATTGCAAGCATGCAATCATTTTGTGTTCAAGTAAGGCCTTAAAAACAGATTTCCATTAAGGTCTAAATCCCTGGGAGCATAATTTTTGAATTAATTCTTTGTCAGATCGGCTGCCTGTAGCAAAACGACAAGCACACAAGACCCTTTCATCACTGGCAACGAGTGAAGAGGTCAATGTTTAAAACGACAATGTTTATGAAAGGTGAAAGTTTTGTAACAGTTTATTATAAATCAGTAAATACATTTTGTCCCCACGGGTTCCCATAGACATGGCGTCTAATATGGCGTCGCCCAGAGACTTAGATCCGCTCTCGTGTATTTTTGACCCGATTTTTATGGTGATATGTTACAAAGCCGCTAATATTTTCAGACAACTGGGCATCATTTAATTCATTTTCAACATTTCGATGGATGCTTCCAGAAATTGATGGTAAAAATTACACATTGTCTCTTTAAATTACATATAATACTTACACGTGTAAATGTTTGAGTGGTCATGTACCCAGCTCGTCACTAATTGTTGTTACTTGGTTTTCTTTAAAGCCCTCCAGAGAGCAGTGTTCACCCTCACTGACCTCCTCTAAGCAGGAAGTAAACGATCTTTTAACTTGTCTTCTTATAAATGTTATAACACTATAATATTCTAGTTTTATAGTATTGTCATACTACTAAATAGTATAATAGTAAAACTAAAACTCACAAAGCCACTGGACTCACTGTACAATTTTTCACACATCAGTTTGTTTGAGGCTCTGTGTCTGTGTCTCATACGGGGGTTGGTTACCATGGTGACTCCACTGAGCCACTGACAGCAGCTTTAACAGTTTGTTTGACCTTGTTTCTCGTTACTCTTCAATAGCTGTATAGATTTACTAACATGACGTTGACCAGAAGGAGTTTTTATCTCTGTCCACAGCGGACTTTATGCTGCTGATGTGTGCTTCCCAGCAGTGGAAGGTGTTTGAGTATGAAAAGGTGGAGGAGTGGATGGTCCTGGCAGGAGAGAATTCAGATGAGCCTGAGCCCATGGAGGGTCGTCTGTTTAACCCTGCACCCAACTTCATCAACTGCAGGTATATTTCCTCCCATCCGTAGCTTTACTAAGGGTCCATTTGGTCTTTACTCATCCTACAGTAGGTATCAAGAGATGAGTAAGTTAACTAGTGAAAAACATCCAGTTATTTATATGCTTTTTGATGATGATCAGAATACATAAAAAAGTGTAATGATAGCAAGTCAACAGATTTCTGTGGAAGATCTGAAACCCCCTGAAACACCTGAAATGTGAAAAACTCCAATGGGTAAAAACCAGGTCGTGACCAAGGGGCCATTTTGGTCTACATTTTTTGAAGCCAAGGAGTGGCTAAAATATCAATTCCACCCGATGTCCAGCTTACCTAGTACCTAGCGCGCATGCACACACACACACACACGCGCGCGCACAGTCGCACACACACCTTAAAGGTTGTTTCATATTTCTTTTCCATCATGATGAAATGGCATCAGCCTGGTAGGTAGTAGTCATGGTAACCAGGGTTGAACTGCTTAATCATCTTTCTGAAACCTTGATACCGACCATGAACGGGAGTCTCCTGACCAACATGCTCACAACGGCCTCGGTCAGGACGTTAGCTTGCTGAGGTGTGCACGTAACAAACTCGTCCGTTGAAGAAGATAACTTTTATTAACACTGTAACGTAGCAGGATGAAATAAATCATTGGTGTTTGTAATTAGAGCAAAAATACGTGACATACAAACGTGTTTTAAAGGTTATAAAATCACCACCATTACTGGTGTGGCTACAGCTATGAAAACAAGTAACTCTCTGTTGATGTTAGCAGCTAACAAGAGATAAACTTACCGAGGCGACTCTTTGTTCTCCGCCATGACGTGCTTCCTCTTAAGATGCTCGTGCATCACCGATGTGCTCTTGTTAAAGGAGAGTTTCACTCTGCAGAGTTTGCACTACAGGCCTTTCTTTTGTCTTTGTAAAATGCTCCCAAACTTTTGAGCTACATTGTCGACTTCCTATGTTTTCTTTCTCCGGTGATGAAGGCTTATCTGGATGGCCACTACTGCGCATGCGCCTCGGAGCTAAAGCGGCGGCTGAGCAGAAAGGCAGGAAGCAAACGCCGAACGTGCGGCAGCAGGCGATTAAAAACATTTTTTATTAAATAAACGACGCGTCGACTTAGGGATGCACTTTTACCAAAATTTCTTCAACCGGCTATTGACGCCCTTTAACGGTTAACCAACTAACACCCCCCCCCAATCCCCTAACCCACACAAACATTTGCCCCCGCTCTATAAATAATAACGCTTTTCCCGTCTACTCTTTTTGATATAATTCTGAAGCAAGACTTAAGTCCCACATTCGTTACATTTCTGAACAGAAGTAAAGACAGAGTGGCATAACAGCTGGAATGTCCGTCAGACTCAGAACTTGTTGTGCAGCGGACCGTCTGGCATCAATTACACAGCGCTGCTTGCGATTGTGTGATTACAAGCGCATTCTGGAGGCCACAGTTTAAAAAAAATTGCGGTCGCCCAGTAAACATATTTGATAGCGCTGCTCTTGCGCCCTCTGGTGGCACAAAATATTTTGCACCCAGCGCAGCAGAAGGATTTGAAGCAATTAACCGGGAAAAACTAGTTACCGGAGCAGCACGCTGGAGCTATAGGTGTTATGCAGAGAAAAGTTAACCTGCCTGCTGAATGCTCCGCCTGCCTGCTCCGTCACGTGAACACTCATTCTTCACAGCTGCATATTGAGACAGTAAACAACTTGAATAAGAGCAACTCTACTACTTTAATGTATATTCAAAATATAATAAGGTTTTTAATCAGTGTTCCTAAAAAAATGAAACTTAAAGGACTATTTAAATGTTTTCTTCTTATTTCAATGCTTTCTTGGTTGTTTTCTTCGTTTTTTTCTTATTTTAATGTTTTTCTGAAAAGTATCGGATCGGGACTCTGTATCGGCAGATACACAAAATCAAATGACTTGGAATCGTCCTTGTCAGGTGACGTATTGGGTGTTGTAGCACGTTGCAAGATGGGATTGCTAGGTGTATAAACAATGGAAGCACCGGTCGCTTTGTGTGTTGTGAGCTCATTAAACTGTAGAAAATGGTACACTCATGCGAAGGGCTGCCATGCTATCTTCACAGGAAGGAAATAAAGTTAAATGTGGGGAGGGGTTGCATTTACCGGGTTTTGATCGTTTATTTTGACGGAGAAATCTCAAGGCTGTTGGTCATTCTGACTGGAATTACCCCGACACATGCGTGCAGACATTTTAAACGTTAAACTATGGGGTCAGATGGGTGCCAAAACCGTACACGGGTCCAACGTGACTCACATGTGGAATTAGAACCTCTCGAGTGAAAATATACATCGCGCGAGGTCATTTGTACACTGAGAAGGAGCAAACCGTGTCTGTGAGCGCACAAGGATGTGCACAAGTGACAAACCTGCGTGCGCGCGTTGCCCAACGAGTACACGGCAGAGGAAAACATGCGTGCGGCAGCCTTTCTGCACGCTCGGTTTCTGGTTCTGCTCGCTCGGCTTTTGGGGGTTTTGGCACTCTGGAGGCGTGGCCTGTGGCTGATCTTCTCTGTCCTCTGATTGGTTAGTTTTTTCCGCTCCTTACCCTCTACTTCATTGGCCCATTGGCTTCCTCTCGGACCACAATGACTGTAGCAGAACAACAAATCTGATTGAATTCTTAGAAAGTGCTGTCTTCGCTCAGCTGGTAGAGGGGATGACTTTCACTCGGAGGACCCGGATTCGAATCTAGGCTAGGACAACTGATGGAACATAATGCAATTTTTTTAAATTCCAGTGATTTTTTTTTTTACAGTTATGACCATTCAACTGTCATTAAACGTCCGAATGTTTGCTGGGCAGTGTTTTAAAAAGTGCAGATAAGATGCATGGCTTTAACCTTATAAAATTATTCTTTTTTGTGATACTGGAAAAATACATACTGAAATAAAACTACTGATTGAAAACTTTATGCCTGTGGTTGTACTTAAATAGAGTGACTAGAACATGAGCATTACAATATATGAGTCACTAATACAACAGGAAGGCCCTTAGAGTGGAGGAGAGAGAGAGAGAGAGAGAGAGAGAGAGAGAGAGAGAGAGAGAGAGAGAGAGAGAGAGAGAGAGAGAGAGAGAGAGAGAGAGAGAGAGAGAGAGAGAGAGAGAGAGAGAGAGAGAGAGAGAGAGAGAGAGAGAGAGAGAGAGAGAGAGAGAGAGAGAGAGAGAGAGAGAGAGAGAGAGAGAGAGAGAGAGAGAGAGAGAGAGAGAGAGAGAGAGAGAGAGAGAGAGAGAGAGAGAGAGAGAGAGACGAGACTTTTAAATTATTTATTTTTCTTTACAAATCAACAATCAGCGTTAATGACTGTAACTTGTTTTCCACTAATTAAACCAGGAAAACTGATCAACCCACAGTTTAGAAGTTGATCTTTAGGGAGCCCTGTCCATCCAGCAGACAGAGCACCTGCCCGATCCCCCACACCGCTCTAAAGAAGTCCCGGTTCCCAGTAAGTTCATAAAAAGCGTGTTCAATCTTTAAGCGAGCTTCCACCAGGCCCTTCAGACTCCGCTCAGCATCAGTCCAGCTCTGTCCCAGCATCTGGTTTTTCCTGGTTTTCCAGATTGCTAGTTTTGCACATGCAAATAAAAAGATAATTAACAATATTGTCCGGTTTTTTTCTGACACTGTACTTGGGCCCGAAAACAAATAAGGGTAGGGTAAAAGCCTCCCCCAGTGCACTAACCCACCCTTCTAAACCCCTGAACATCCCTGATAACCTAGAACATGCTACCACTAGATGCTCTAGGGTCTCTGTTTGGTTACAAAAAGGACATCCCTCCCCGGTGCTCGGGTCAAAGCGGGCTCTGTGTCTGTTCGTAGCTAAAGCTCCATGTATGATCCTCCACTGGAGGTTAGACATCCTTTTGTCCACTGGAGACTTATACAAACTCCTCCAGCTGCCCCAGGGGCAGGGTCCGCAGCAAACACCCGAGTCCACCTCGACTCCCTGTAGATATATACAATATTCTATGTAAATGTAGAATATCCCCTGCTTGGTCTTAGGATGATTAGTCAGAAGATTCTAGGATTCTTTTATTCATTAAGGGATTGGACACACTTCGTTTTGATTCAATAAACAGTCAGGTTTATAAAGATTAAGAATTTATTTTACAAACAATTAAGACTTGACAAAATGTTTAAACTATTATTTACTGTGAGTGGATGCGAACTAAAGGATGGTGTTTGGAACTTATGTGTGAGTATAATGTAATGGAGTCAGAATCTCCGTTTCTCAGAGAGCGGAGTTCTGGACATAAAAGAATTTGGTTTGCGTTAAGCTATAAAGTTGTTATGGGTTAGGGTTAGATGAAACTGAGCCTCTTAAAAAGAACTCTGGAGGAGTTTTGCGTCAGCTTTGTACTGTGTGAAACAAATGATTCATTCATAACATAGAAAAGTTTGATTCTTTTTCATATTGGTACCACCCGTTGTCTCACCTGTGCCTCGTTTTTAAACCTGACTATGACTTGGTTAATTTGAGTCTCTCTCTTCTTCTAGGAGTTACCTGGACATGGCTAAAGTTTTGGTGTTCCGGTACTTCTTCTGGTTTGTGCTATCAGTGGTCTTCATCACAGGGGCCACCAGGATCTCAGTGTTTGGACTGGGCTACTTGCTGGCTTCCTTCTTTTTCCTGTTGTATGGAACGAAGCTACTAATTAAACCATCGAGGACCCGTCTCATCCTATGGGACTGCCTCATCATCTACAATTTGGCAGTTATTATATCCAAAAATGTCTTATCTGTGAGTGTACATGTATCCGTTCAACCTTTTATCTAACTAACTAAACTAACTAAATGCTAGTAAACCTGGTGCAGGATGCAGTTAGCGCAAATAATGGAGTTGGAAGGCCCTCATTAAAACGAGAATGTAAGAAGCCGTGCATGAAATATTCACTCTGTGTGTGTGTGTGTGTGTGTGTGTGTGTGTGTTTCAGATCCTGGCATGTGTGTTTGTGTTTGAAATGCAGAAAGGATTCTGTTGGGTGATTCAGCTGTTCAGCTTGGTTTGCACAGTTAAAGGATATTATGACCGTAAGTACTACAATGTTTAATAATTAAGATTTGACTTGACAATACATTTAATTAATAATTTTAATGCTTTGTAATGCATAGCCTTGGTTGGGAGTTTATCATTTATTAGTACACATTAGTTCTGCTTTTTATTTAATCTAAATCTGGTTCTGTCATCATTAAATCACTGCAGCGGATTGTTGAATTGAGATTTTTGAAACAGGATTCATTCGTTCGTTTTGAATCACATTCAACTTAGGAAGGTATCGTAAGTGACCGATTTGTTCTGCACATTTTCTCGTTTCTCTGGCAGCTAACTCTGTTAGTGATGACACCTGCAGCCTCCCAGTTGAAGAAGCAGGAATTATTTGGGACAGTTTATGCTTCCTTTGCCTGTTGCTTCAGAGGAGAGTCTTCCTCAGTTTCTACTTTCTGCATGTGACAGAAGAGCTACAGGCCTTTACCAAACAAGCATCAAGGTAACACTAACCAAGAACTACTGCACTGCTCCTTGTTTTGTTTGTTGTTCATGTCCGAGGATCACAAGCCACAACTACAGAATGAACGAGTCCACTGTACTCCGATTTATTGTTCAGGTCCGCTTTAACGATTGGTTGTGTTTTTTCTACAGATGGAATGAGATGTTCTATGATTGCAAGATGATGAATATAAGCTTATCTTACACCAAAGCCCCAACCCAATCCTATCTAACTACTTTGTTTTGCATTTACTTGTATTTTATTAAGTTTGTTTTTAAACTGTTTTCAGTCATCTTCTCATATAGATGAGCTTCTTTTTAAAACTTTCAGATCTGAAATTCTTGTGGTGTCCTTGAAAATCCTTGAAACCAAGCTTAATTTATTTTTTCAAAGTTTCTTTCAATATCCATCCATCTTCTTCAGTGTCAGGTTGTGGGGCAGCCGCCTAAGCAGAGAGGGCCAGCTACTTGAGCCAGCTCTTCAGGGGGAATCCCTGGCCAGCTGAGAGACATAGTCCCTCCAGTGTGTCCTGGGTCTCCCTTTAGCTCTCCTCCCGGTTGGACGTGCCCCGAACACCTCACCAGAGAGGCATTCAGGAGTAATCCTATGCCCGAGCCACCTCAACTGGCTCCTCTTGAAGTGGAGGACCGAGCTTCTCACCCTATCTCTAAGTGAAGCCCAGCCACCCTGTGGAGAAAACTCATTTTGGCCGCTTGTATCTGTGATCTCGTTCTTTCGATCACTACCCAAAGCTCGTGACCATAGGTGAGGTTAGGAACGTAGATCGACCGGTAAATTGAGAGCTTTACCTTCTGACTCAGCTCTCTCTTCACCATGACAGACCGGTACAATGGCCGCATCACTGCAGCACCAATCTGCCTATCGATCTTGCGCTCTATCTTTCCCTCACTCGTGAACTGCTTTTTAATCTTTACATTCCTTCTCTGGCAGCTATTTTAGGCGACATGATGTGTCTTATCATTTGTATGCTGATGACCGCCAATTTTATGTGTCATTAAAACCTCAAGAGTCTGTGCAACTGGCTGTGGATTGCCTGAATGAGGTGAAGGGCTGGCTTTATAATAACTTTTTACATCTGAACGAGTCTAAGTTGGAGGCTCTTTTGCAACGTTAAAACCTACTGTTCCTCCCTCTCCCACCCTGTTTTCGCAGCTTAGTGGAGCCAACCATCACTAACCTGGGGGTGGTTTTGGACCCAGAGCTGCGGATGGACTCTCACATTAGCCAGATGGTTAGATCCTGCTTTTTCCAGCTTTGCCAGCTATCAAAATGAAGTCCATCCTGACTAGACGTGACCTGCACAGTGATCCATGTATTTGTGATCTCTCGCTTGGATTATTCAAATTCCTTTTTTATGGATCCACATCTTCCTCGGCTGCGCGCTTACAGCTGGTGCAGAATGCGGCGGCCCGCCTTTTGACAGACACCAGAAGCAGCGAGCACATTACTCCTGTTCTGGCCTAGCTGCACTGGCTCCCGGTGCGATACCGCATCCAGTTTCAAATTTTACTTCTTGTTTTTAAGTCACTCTATCTTTATGCACTGCTCTACTTGACTCAGCTGGTTCAGCCCTACGTACCTGGTCGAATTCTTTGATCAGCAGACCACCCCCCATTAAAGGTCCCAAGTGTTCGGGTTAGGACGCAAGGAGAACTAGCCTTCTCAATCTGTGTGCCTCTTCTCTGGAACCAACTCCCTCTAGCAGTGAGAACGCCCCCCCCCCCTCTCTCTGATTTTAAATCACGCCTGAAGGCTCATTTTAATTCCTTGGCTTTTACTTCAGCCTAGCTAGCAATTTACAATGTTTTTGTTTTATTTTTATGGTTTTTTATAGTAGTTACTGTAGTACTTTTATTACTTCTTTCCGTGTGTTGATTTTTATGCTCTTTTACTGTGCAGCACTTTGGTAGGCCTCGGCCGTGTAGAAATGTGCTTTATAACTGACATGGAATGGAAAGACCCTCAGATACTTAAACTCCTCCATTTGGGGCAGGACCTCATCCCTGACCCGGATTTAGAGGAGCCGATTCTCATCCCAGTTGCTTCCCACTCAGCTGAGAACCACTCCAGCAAAAGTCGGAGATCACATTCTGATTCAATTAAATTCAATTCAAGTTTATTTATACAGCGCCAAATCAGAACCAGAGTCATCTCAAGGCACTTCACACAGTAAACATTCCAATACAGGTCAGTTCATTAAGCCAATCAGTAAAAAGTTTCCAATATATGGAACCCAGCAGGTTGCATCGAGTCACTGACCAGTGTCAGAGTCTTTACATCAGTCCTCATACTAAGCAAGAATTTAGTGACAATGGAGAGGAAAACTCCCTTTTGACAGGAAGAAACCTCCAGAGGGTCCTGGCTCAGTATAAGCAGCCATCCTCCACGACTCACTGGGGATCGAGAAAACAGACGCGCGTATTGTATTGTTGTTGTGTCCCTTTTTTCTCTCTCTCTTTCTGCAGGTCTAGAAGCAGACTCTTGTTCATTATTGTTTATTTTTGTGGAACACAAACAATATATATATTTATATATATATATATATATATATATATATATATATAAACATATATTCTTCGAACTTGCATAGCTTTGCCTTTGTTGCTGGCTTTGTCATGACATATATCCAAAAATGTCTTATCTGTGAATGTAAATGTATCCATTCAACCTTTGTCATGACATCTGCAACCATCAGACGTGTCAAACAATATTCCAAAATCAAATTACCAGCTTTTACTGTTGATCTTATGAAATGATATTTAACATCCATATGTTTACACCTCTGCCTGTTTACATGGTTCTTTGCCAATGCTATTGTTCCTTGATTGTCCTCAAAAATCTTTGGTGGTACCTTTTGATGTTCATACATATTTTGCAACAGTTGTTACAGGTACAAGCATTCTTGTGCTGTTGCTGCCAAAGCAATGTACTCCACTTCACAAGTTGACAAAGCAACGGTTGGCTTTTTCTTTGTCTTCCACGACACTAATGTACCATTCTCACTTAGACTTATACAGTAGCCTGTGGTACTCTGCTGCCCAATCGGCATCGCTGTGAGCTTGAATTCTCAGATCTTTGTCACTTCTGTAACTCAGGGTTTTGTCTTTCATTTGTTTCAAGTATCTCAGTACATGCTCAACAGTAATCCAATGTTCCGTGGTTGGTTCTTTGAAGTATTGAGATAGTTTGCTTATGACAAAGCTCAAATCCGGTCGTGTGCAAGAAGTCAAGTGAATAAGGCTACCTACTACCTGTACATCCTGATGTCTTCCATTTTCTCTGCATCATTGTTATAGCTCAGGTTTGGCTCACAAGGAGTTGATCTTGGTTTACAATCCTGCATTTGAAACCTTTCCAAATGTCTTTCTACATGTTGCTTTTGTGATATTTTAATACAATGTTCAGTTTGCTCAAACTCTTATGCCAAGAAAATGTTTGAGTTCACCCATATCTTTCATTTTGAATCTAGCAGTTAGCAGTTCCTTCACCGTTTTCAAAACAATCTCATTACTGGCTGTAATGGTAATATCATCAACCCAAACAATAAGGATCACTTTGTCTTTTGTTGATCTGGTGTAAACACAATGATCAGCAGAACTCTGAACAAAACTGCTCTCTATTAGATAGTCATGTTATGTTCTATTCCAGTTTCTACCAGATTGCCCAAGTCCATAAAGTGATTTTTCCAGCGTGTAGACCAGTTTTTCACTGGTTTTTCCTGTTACTTTATAACCTTCTGGCTGCTCAACGTAAACCTCAAAATCTATCGGTGCATGTAGGTATGCAGTTTTCATGTCCATCTGATGTAAAATCAGCTTTTCTCGTATTGCACATTGCATCAATACTCTTACACTTGTAAGGTTTGCCGTTGGAGAAAAAGTTTCTTCATAGTCTACACCGGATCTCTGATCATAGCCTTTGGCTACATATCATGCTTTATATTTTTCTGTTCCATCGCCATTGTTTTTCTTTACATACGCCCATCTACCCCCCACTGTTTTCTTTCCCTCAGATAAGTTGGTTAAGGTAAATGCGTTGTTTTCCTTTAAAGACTGCATCCCCTCATCCATAGCTGCTGTCCACTCTTCTGAGTTAGGTGACTTTACAGCTTCACTGAATGTTGTGGGTGTATTACATATTAATCTGTAACCGTAGTCTATGTTGGTTAATGCTTGGTCATCTATATCCTCTCCTGACACAGAGTCATTAAGATAGCTTGGTTTCTTTCTTTCTCTAGAAGGGTATCTTCTGATGTTTTCAGTTGTCCTAGGTGGCATCTGACTGTTCGTTTTTTGTTGACTGTCTTGATCTACTTCTTGTGAACTAGCCTCTGACTCTCCTTCTTTTGCATTAGGTCTCTCTCACCTGGATGTCTTCATCCCCAGGTGCCATGTCTTTCAGTTGCTTTTCTTCACCGTTTCTGGTCACAAACTTGACCAGCCTGAACTTCTGCACTTTAGCACTGTCCGGGAAGTAAACTTGTGCTGTATGTAGTATGCTGGACTATTTTTATCGTAGCCTACAAAAACACCCTTTGTGCATCTGGAATCCAACTTTCCTTTGTCCTGTTTATAGGCATAACACTCACAGCCAAATTTCTGCATCCTGGATAAATTGGGCTTTCTCCCTGTCCACATAAAATAAGGTGTTTGTCCTGTCCTGTTGTTGAAACACCTGTTTCTCACAATGACCGCAGTTTGAATTGTGTATGTCCGGGGGTGGGGGGGTGGGGGGGGAGGGGGGAGGGGGGGCATGGCAGGTTCCCAAGTGTACAGTTTGCATTCATGTAATAAAAAAAATATTTGGTGGGGGAGGGTGTCTGACCAGTTTTTTCATGCCCATGGGCCCCATAAATTCTCTGTAGACTAAATTAAGGGTGTCGCCATCTAACTGCTATCTTCTTGCTAAATGAAAAAGTTTCATATTTCAGCATCAATGAAAACTTCAAACTGCTTTAGTCCTTGTTGCAGATGGTTCTTGTGTATGCAACCCTGATAAGATGGATTAATGTGTTAACAGCTGATTTCTTCTTCTAGAGGGTTTGAGCTTTTCAGAGCCAGCATAATGAAGAACATTAAGTGCCACCAGCAGACTGAGAGGAAATCACTGACACTTCTTAAAAAATCGTACGTTTATACACTGCAAGTGCAGACTTTACTCTAGAAAATGTTTGGCCCGGAGATGGAGTGTAATAAGCTCTGCTGAGCTCTTCATGTTCCACTCCTTTTTTCAGAATGCAGAGAATTCGCTCAAAGCAGCAGAAGTACAAAGAGGGCCAGAAATCTGGTGGACATTCACTTACGATCCAGGATCCTGGTAAGGGCAGCACTCATCGTCCGACATCAGTATTCCACCATTTCCTTATGTAAGGTTATAGAAGGAAACTTATTCTGTCCTACTGAAATGAACAGGAAACCAAAACATCAGCTAATATTGGTTCTGCTGCTCTGTTGTTTCAGGGTTGTAGCGTAAAGCTGAATGGCAGCTACCTTTATACGGAATATCATAACCAGACTAATGTTTTATTGCCAAGTGAGAGTCTCACATTGTTAGGAATTTGCTTCAGTGGAATGGTGCAAAAGTACAAAGGAAGCAAGCGCAAACAAGGATGCATCACCAAATGATTATGAATAATAAACACAAGAACATAAGAAACAAAGTGACTAGTGCACATCTGTATGGTTATAATGGTTATTTGGTGTTCAGGAGTCACACAGCAAAGGAGAAGAAGCTGTTTTTGTATGAGGTTCTGGTCTAAATGGACCTGAACCTCCTGCCTGTGGGGAGTGGTTTAAACGGTCCATGACCAGGATGGGAGGGGTCAGCAGTGTTGGGAGTAATGCGGTACAAAAGTAATTAATTACTGTAATGCATTGCTTTTTGCTGTAATGTGGTAATGTAAGGCATTACAGGGAAAGAAAATGGTAATATTTACTCTGTACAATTGTCAGCAACGCTGTAATTACAATGCATTTTTAAACCCAGAATCAAGATGTGTTCCTTAAAAATTCAAATTGCGGGAAACCCGAAGAAAGATCCAGTATCTGCATATATTACGTCATTTATGGACTCAGCTTTGCGGGCAGAGAGGACGCCGCGGTACCGGCTCAACTACTCCTGCACGGCCGCTGCAACATTCACAAAATCGCTCCACTAAAACAAAATAATTCACTTGCGATCGTTCATATCAGCGCATATTCTCTGGTATTTTGTGCTTTTCTGACGTGCTTTGCCTCAGCTGAGTTCATAATCTGTGCCCCGGTGATTTCAACTCATTGCTGCTGGAGCGCCGCTCATGTGAAGATCCCTCTGGCTGTATAAATAAACTTTTACTTACTCTGGCTGATCGTTAGAAAATAGGAAGTCTAGGAAACCGTTTTTTCTGGAAGACGGAGAAAACATGCAGCATGCAGGAAGGTTAGAGAGAGAAAGGGCAGGAAATTATTCACATAAAACCAAGAAAAAAAGAAAAAGTAGGTAGATTTATCCCCGATACAGATTTTTAGCAGTGAAAAGCAATAATATATAAGCATTTAATATTCATACATGTGATAGAATCAGATCACCCCAGAAGTCAGTCCCACATCCAGGGCCGTATCAAGGCATTTGGGGACCAAGGCAAACATAGGCTTGGAGCCCCCACCACCTCACTCCCTGCTCAGTTAATATAAGATGGCAGCGTGCTGAGAGTACAGATTGTTGTTGCTTTTATTTAATAAACAATCATTTTAAAGCACTTTTATTATTTCTGACTGTTTTAACAGCAATCCTAGCTCAGACACCACATCACTTTCCACATATGTAAGGCATTACACTACTTTTGCATTACTTTAAGTTACTTTCACCAATACAACTTCAATATGAATCTGGTAATCTGACGCTCAGTGAGCTCACTGAGCGTCAGATTACCAGATTCATATTGAAGTTGTATTGGTGAAAGTAACTTAAAGTAATGCAAAAGTAGTGTAATGCCTTACAATTTAAAATCAGTAATATTGTAATGTAATGAATTACTTTAAAATGAGGGTAACAAGTAATAAATAATGCATTACAGTTTTGAAGTAACTTGCCCAACACTGGGGGTCAGCTGCAATTCAACCTGCACGCCTCAGAGCCCTGGAAGTGTACAGGTCATGGATTGATAAGAGGCTACAGCCAATCACCTTTTCTGCTCAACACTTATTTCCCTCTGGGATTAATAAAGTATCTTTGAATTTGAATTTGAGTTGAACTGAACACACAACATGCTAGTCTGTGCTTTTTTTCCTGGCAGTGGCCTGGAGAAGGTGTGGATGGACTCCGTAATGGTCATGTAGAACTGGGCCATCATGATTGGCATTCTGAGTTTCCTCAGCTGCCACAGGAAGAACAATAACTGCTGGGCCTTTTTGATGAGGGTGCTGATGGACATCTCTTACTTGAGGTTGTGGGTGATAGTGGTCCTAAGGAAGCGGAAGGAGTCCATGGTTCAGATGGGGGTTCTGGGTTATCAGGGTTAGTGGAGCTGACACTGCCCTGTCTTTTGGGCATTCAGCTCCAGGTTGTTGTTGGTGTACCAGGACGCTAGACATTCCACCTCCCTCCTGTAGGCAGAATCGTCACAGTCTGAGATGAGGCCAATGAGGGTGGTGTCATCTGCAAACTTGACCAGCTTCACAGACTAGTGGCTGGGGGTGCAGCAGTTGGTGTATAGGGAGAAGAACAGAGGGGCGAGGACACAGCCCAGGAGGTGCCAGAGTTAATGGTCCGAGTGTCTGAGACATTCCTTCCCAGCCTCTGTCAGGAAGTTGTGGCCGGCAGATGGGGTCAATCACATTCAGCAGGGCCAGTTTGTCCTGGAGAAGGTCTGGACACATTGTTCCAAACGATGAGCTGAAATCCCCAAACAGGATTCTAGCATAGGTTCCTGGGGAGTCCAGGTGATGCAGGATGAAGTGAAGAGCTAAGTTGATTGCATCATCTGCAGACCTGTTGGCTCTGTCGGCGAACTCCATGGGGTCCAGTCGGGGGGCTGTGATGTTTTTGAGGTGGGACAGAACCAAGAGCTCAAATGACTTTGTGACTACTGATGTCAGGGCCACGGGTCTGAGTCCAGTGATCCTTTGCTTCTTAAGCCGGGCGTGCACTGTACGACTTTTTCACTCGTAGCGTTCAGCTTCAGCTCAAACTGTACGACTTCCTCGCAGGGCAGATCTCACGAGTCGTGTGCTCACACTGCACGACCCAGTTCTCGGATGCGACCTGACTGCTCACACTGTACGTCTGGTAGCAACACGTCGGCCCTAAAAATGTGCTAAAAATAGCAGTTTTTACTCAACACGTCAGACTTTTTTTGTCTTGTTTTGCCTGTTGTCCTTCGGGAGTGCTGCAGGGGGACACACAGGGATTTATGGGGGTTGGATGAGGAAAACGAAATAAAGAAAGTAAATCTGTGTTTTGTGCTCAGTTTAATTTGACATGAACACGACAAACACGCTTTCTTGACAATCTTTGTGAGTAAAAAAACGTGTAGAAACAAAAGCGAACAGCGTGTGTTATTAGGGAAATAGCGGGCGAGTGGTGTTGATGCAGGATTGCGCATGCGCCGTGAGCGGTTCTGATACATTTTGGGTCGCAGCTGCTCGCAGCGTCGCTTCAACAGTGCGATACCCTCACGAGGGACGAGCAAAATATTAAACACGCCAGAAGTCTGTGCGAGCTCACGACTGCTGATCGGCAGCTGGTCACGTGGTGTTAATCGCCTCTCGTAACCCCCTGTACACTACACGACCGCTCGACGCAAAACTCGCCCCGATGTCGTGGATTCTCGCACGACTGGAAAATCGGCTCAAAAAAGTGAAAAAGTCGCACAGTGTACGCCCGGCTTTAGGGACTGGGCCTATCATCTGCAATGTCTCAAGGTGGAAGTGGACACATCGTCTGGTCCAGGAGCCTTGCAGGCTTCCAGCCCTGAAAGAGCTGGTGCTGTGTTGGAAGAGGGGTGGCTTTTGTGAGGTGACTTCTGGGGGGAGGGAGTTGTGAATGACCGTGATGATGTGTAGAGGTATCATGGTTGGCTTGTGGACCATCAAAGCTACAGTAGAACTTGTTCAGCCTGTTGGTAACATCAGATCAACAGTTGAATGCGGGAGTTTAGGCTTGTAGTCATTTGCCTAAACCCTTTCCACACTTTGCCCTGAACCTTTTTCTCCAAATTCCTCTAGAAACTCAAACAGATAAGAAGTCCAGGAAGAAGAACTGGTCACAGCCTTGGAGTGACCATGCCACAGGTAGGATGTGTGTTTAGTTATAGTTAATATGTGACTTGCTCACATGTCAAACTTATCACAACTTCATTATGACACCAACAGTGGTTTTGCACATTTTCTAGCCATGTAGTCACCAACAGGCCTGCCTCAGGAAAGGTTCAAACACTGGGTCACTAGTGTGAACCACATCTTTCTCTTTTTATTTATTTTTTCGGGGCAATGCACATTAATGAACTATCAGGTACTTATGTACAGACTGTAAATGAGACAGAATATAGCAGCTGGAAGCAGGAAGGGCCTTATGTCCAGTTTAGCCTTTTTTAAGTGTGACCTTGATATGCCTGCCCACAAATATCTGCTACACCCTTGTGTTCAGTTTATCTTATTAAAAAGTGAAAGTTGTATTTACAGGTTGTCCTTCTCCTGCCTGAGTGAAAACACTGATCTCAGCAGCATTTTGCTGAGTATTTTTCCTCTGAATTTTCAGTTCAGATGCCAAGGTTTGGGCAGCCTCTTCAATCTTCATGATTTTCCTTTACAAATCGTTTGTTGTTACGATTAAAAAATTCAGTTAAACAAGTCATACAGGAGACACACACAGTGATATTTGAGAAGTGAAACAAATTTTATAGGATTTACAGAAAGTGTGCAATAGTTGTTAAAACAAAATTAGGCAGGTGCATACATTTGGACACTGTCTTTCGAACTCATTTTTGGAACTCAAAATTGGTTTGGTAAGCTCACTGACCCTTGACCTCCACACACAGGTGAATCCAGTTATGAGAGAGTATTGAAGGGGTGCAATTGTAAGTTTCCCTCTTTGAATATTTTCTGAAAAGCAGCAGCATGGGGTCTCAGAACAACTCTCACTGAGCTGAAAACAAAGATTGTTCTCCTTCATGGTTTAGGGGAAGGAAAAAGAAAGCTGTTTTAGAGATTTCAGCTGTCTGTTTCCACAGTTAGGATCATATTGAGGAAATGGAAGGCCACAGGCACAGTTCAAGTTAGACCAGCACCAAAGACCTACAACATCATCTTGCTGCTGAAGGAGTCACTGTGCATCATTCAACTATTCGGTGCACTTTACTCAAGGAGATGCTGTATGTGAGCGTGCTGCAGAGGAAGCCTATTCTCCACCCACAGCACCAACAGCAGCTTGAGGTATGCTAAAGCACATCTGGACAAGCCAGCTTCATTCTGGAATAAGGTTCTGTGGACTGATCAAACTGAGTCATTTGGGTGTAACAAGAGGTGTTATGCATGGAGGAACAAGAACACCGCATGCCAAGAAAAACCCCTGCATCCTACAGTACAACATGGTGGTGGTTCCAACATGCTGTGGGCTGTGCGGCCAGTGCAGGGACTGGGAGCCTTGTTAAAGTTTAGGGACGCATGGATTTCACTCAGTATCAGCAGATCCTGGAGACCAATGTCCAGGAATCAGGGACAAAGCTGAAGCTGCACAGGGGCGGGATCTTTCAACAAGACAATGACCCCAAACACAGCTCAACAACTACTAAGGCGTTCATGCAGAGGAACAAGTAGAACGTTCTGGAATGTTCATCTCAGGCCCCAGACCTGAATATTATTGAAAATCTGTGAGGTGAGTTAGAGAGAGTTGTCCGTGTTCAGAAGCATCACACCTGAATGGTCCAAAATACCTTCAGCCAGAATCCAGACTCTCACTGGAAGTTATAGGAAGCCTTTAGAGGCTGTTATTTCTGCAGAAGGATGATCTACTGAGTTATTTCTTTTTATGGTGCCCATCTGTATGCACCTGCCTAATGTAGTTTAAACAATTACTACGCACTTTCTGTAAATCCTATAAACTTTGTTTCACTTCTCAAATATCTCTGTGTGTCTCCTAAATGATTTATTTAACTGAAATTGTTAATCAAAAATAATCAACAGCCTTGTTAGTCATAATGGTTAATAAAGCTGCCCGAACTTTTGCATCCCACTGTAACACATATAAGGTTCATAATAGTTGTCCTCTGCAGTTATCCACTCAGGAGAATACTACCTGTTTGAGTCTGACAGTGAGGATGAAGAGGATCTGGTTCCTGAAGAGAAGAAGCTTAAGGATCAGTCTGCATGTCAGGTCAGCTTCACAAAGCAGTTATAGAGTTTATGTCTGTAATTGTGCGCTGTGACATGTATGTGTGTTTATCTATGCCAGTTGGCATACCAGGCGTGGGTAAGCAACGTAAAAACTGCTCTGAGAGAACGTCAGAGACGCCAGAAACACATGAAGAGAACAAAAAGAAAAGAAACAAAGAGGGAAGAAGGACTCTCTTCCCACCAGGAATCTTGTTCTCTGAAAGGTAATGCTGCTTCTTACTTTACTGTGAAAAGTAGGAAGACACTGAACATAGGAAAGTGACTATCTATTCTACTTCACAACAATAGTGTAAAACATTTTAACTTGGATGAAGGCAGATGTTAGCCTTTTTATAACATTTCAATCCCATTCTAATCCGTTACGATCACAATGCAACCATAAGAGGTCACAGGTCAGGAATTCCTTGTGGCTGTCCCAAATCAGGATTGATGGTAGGGTTGTGTCAGGAAGCCTAAGCCAAACCATATGTGTGAGTCACAAACAGGGATTGGTTGGGGCTGGGTTAACTACTTCTAACGGTGCTGTAGGCAATGAAAGTCGGACTGCTTTTGGTTGATGGAGGGGATGAGGAAGGTGTATTTGAAAGGCAGGATTGTAGAGCTGGAAGTTGGAACTACGAATGTTGGAACTAAGACAGGTACAGCTAGAGAAGTGGTGGGCCTGATGCAGAGATGGGAGGAGAATGGGCCATGTGTTCAGGAGACCAGGTGGGATGGTAGCTAGGCTAGAAAATTAGGAGAAGGTTTAAGATGTAGTGACTGCAAGGTGTGAGCGTAGCTAGACTGTAAAGGATGTTGGTCTGTAGGATGAAACTGATAGTGAGGAATATGAAGAGAACAAAGAGTGTTGTGAGGTTTTCAGGGAGGAATTGAGACAAACTCTTGGTGGTCAGGAGGTGCTAACATAACTGGACAAATACAGCTCATGTGATTCGGGAGGCAGGTAAGATGGTACTGTGTCACCTTGAAGGAGTAAAGTATATAAGGAGACTTGGTGGTGGAGCGAAAAAGTCTCACTGGAAAAAGTCCAGTGGGACACTGGAGAGTAGACAGGTGTACAGCAGATTCAGCATTAGTGAAGGTAGAGGTGGCAAGGACCAGACAAAGGCTGTATGACGTTACAGTTGGACAGAAAGGAGGGAGGAGAGGATTTGTGCAGGTTGGTGAGGCAGAGAGTAGCTCCCTAAAGGGCTATTTCACTCATTGTGGGATCTAAATATGATATAACTGTCATTGTTTATGTAGTAATATTAATATGTGATGTAACTGATAATTAAATCATTATTAAATCATCAAGTAGGCTCGTTTGGTGTATTTAAGATCTGAAATAAGGCATTTCAACAAAAAACAGTTATGCTGGATGAGTCAGGGTTGGGCGGTATGTATCTTTTTTCCATCCTCCAATCATCCGTCCAATAAATGATGATGGGCGATGCATTTGTGCATGTGACTCTTTGGGCAACATAATTCACGGTCTAATTTGTGAACACAGAAGAAGACCGAACATTGATTTCTGGTTGGAGTTAGTTTTATTTGGGAATGTCTGAGTGCAGCCTTTTCTGAGCTGTCTTTCATTCTGGTTACCATGACAACGTGTGTATGATTGGGAAGCAGAAGAGGTTCTGGAGGTTCTCATAGTTGTAAAATAGAACATGGACTTGTATCTGAATCAGGCGGTTTATCTGTCGCTCCCCAGTGGGTCCCAATCCCAGCACAGCCCCAGACGGACCTCCTGTCAGTACGCTCATGGAAAGGCGTTTACTCCAGAGAGCTCGCTCTGACAAATCCTTAACAATAAGAAGAAACGATCATTTATCTAACACATCTCAAGCAAAATCATGAGGACGAAAATATAAAATCATAAAATTTAATTTTAAATTTTATTAATTAGTTAAAAATGAATAAAATACATTATAAAAATTTAAAGAGCAACAATTGTGATTACAAAAAACACACTCCATTCTACAATGTCAGATTCCCGTCAGGTGTTTCAGCACCAAATATGACTCAACTGTTTTTCCACTGAAATAATTATTTAATGGGTAAAATAAATAGTGGATGAGGAACATGTGTGGACAACGTGGTTCCCCCGTTCTACCATTAGATGCTGTGTATGGTTGATAAATGAGGCCCCTGGGGTGTGAGAGTGAGGTTGGCATGGTGGGGCCCCGAGTCAGGCCTTGAACTTGGCGTGGAGGTCGCCGCTAGAAATGTAGCCATCTGACAGGAGGGGCTACAGAAAGAATGGGCTACAGACAGGAGGGGCAGATCGACACAGCATCAGACAAACTCAGGATTATTTGCTCCAAACTAAAAACCAAAAGAAAAGAAACAGATCCTTTGCGGCAAACAGGTACCATGGATATTCCCACAATAAACTCTTACCCCCAAATTCCACTACCTTCGCTCTGCTCCGGTCCATCCCCGCCTTCCGCAGCCGCTCGCTTCCGAACTCAATTTTTACTGGTACCCGCTCTACAACGGCTCCGCTCCGGTGCGGAGACCTGAGGTGGGCAAACAAGCATGCGCGGGATTTTCGAGATCTTACGATACAGTCCGAGCAATAAACGCGGAAGTTAGATCCAAACACCCGTTGTGTGGGAGAAGCATCGAAATGAACTGTTTAATCTGCCCATCATTTGTGTTGAGAGATCAGCAGTGTCTGGATCAACAAAGTGTGACTACTTTGATAGTAGAAACTGTATTTATGGCTTACTTTTGTGCATTTAAAGTTCAGCCGCCATTGATAGTTGTTAAAAGTTGTTAAACCTGTGCATATGAAACAAAAAACGTCTTTTGTTTATCGATTTATTGTGAAAAACAGAAGTTGTGCTTGCTCTTTTTCCTGTTGGGCGGTTGTGATTTCTGTCCATTTACTGCGGAGGTGCTCCGGCGTCCGGCAAAAATAGAATCAATCCCATTTTTGCCGGACGCCGGAACAGAGGGCGCCGCACTGCCGGAGCACGGCTGCAGTAGTGGAATTGCTCTGATTGCCTACAACGGGACCGATTTTGCTCCGGCGTTCGTGTCGGAGCGGAGCAGAGGTAGTGGAATTTGGCGGTTAAGGAAGTTATAGAAAACTCCTCATTGTCAATGAATTAATATGAATACATATACACATAATTAATTCCCAAGTATACATCCAGATCTAACGTCATCAAATCCAAATACACTATTAGTGGGTTCCATTTCTTCATGAACAAATCAGCATTCAAGTTGAGGTATGCTGTCATTTTCTCCTTTGTGTACACTATCACCATTTATTCCTACCGCTGACTGACAGAAGGGGGTAGTGGTTTACCATCTTTTAGCCTCAAATAGCAGGACTTTCAGCAAAAATATTTTTTCTTTACTCAAGAGGTCAGAGGGGAGTATTCCGAAAACCAATGTCAATGAGTTCCTTTCAATAAGGACTTCATTAAATATTTTAGAACCTCTTCTCTAATTCCCTCCCAGGAGGTGCTAAACCTTCGACAATCCCAAAAACTGTGCGTAGGGTCTCTGATTTGTCCACATTGTCTCCAGCACATTTTTGAAACATGAGTTCTTATTAATGCTTGCTTAGTTGCTGCAAAGACTCTGACACTAGTCAGTGACTCGATGCAACTTGCTGAGTTCCTCATATAGGAAACTTTACTGATTGGCTTAATGAACTGACCTGTATTGCAGTAGCTCAACAGGTTGAGCGGGTTGTCCAGTAATCGGAAGGTTGCAGGTTCGATCCTGGCTCTGGACAGAGAATTCTGTTGTTGTGTCCTTGGGCAAGACACTTAACCCACCTTGCCTGCTGGTGGTGGTCAGAGGGACCGGTGGCGCCTGTGCTCGGCAGCCTCGCCTGTCAGTGCACCCCAGGGCAGCTGTGTAGCTCATCACCATCAGTGTGTGAATGTGTGTGTGAATGGATGAATGATACACTGTAGTGTAAAGCGCTTTGGAGTCCTTACTCTGAGAGGCGCTATACAAGTGCGGGTCATTTATCACTTACTGAGCCTTAAGACGACTCTTGTTGTGATTTGGCGCTTTATAAATGAATTGAATTGAATTAGTTTTGTCAAAGTTAGAAATAATAAAGGGTGCTTTGAAAAACTCTAGTACTCACTTTCCAGTTGAATGCTCTTCATGTTTGGCTTGCAGGACAATTTATGTCCATTTACCTACATTTGCACCCTGTCTTGATCATCAATCTCAATTTTCATTTCCCACTTTTCCTTCCTTCATGTCAAGAGCATTCCCTAAAATGTTAGATTGTAAACATTTATACAAACATACCACTTTGTCGTATTTCCCTTCTTTTGTGTTTTTTAAAAAGCATTTTGGAAACACTTCTTTTTTGTAGGTGGTGAGGATGAGGTATTCAAAGAGGAAGAGGAAGAGGAAGAGCAGGAATCTGGTAGGAAGTACAAACATTTTTGGCAACTATTTTTTGCTGTAATAATAAGCAGTCATTTATGTTTCTGAAAGCATTCTTTGTCTACAGCATTTTTTCACAGCTGCCTGAAACTTTTGCACAATACTGTACATTTTCTGTATGAATGTGGCAGGTTTTTTCTGTTGACTATCTCATGTCTGTTCTACATATTATTTTTGCTTTGACTTCCTCATCAGTGCTACTTCACTTACTTCACATGTTCAAAATTAGTTGCTATTTTTTCAGCAGAAGATCTCACCTGGTGCTTCCACATAGGGATGGGTACCGAATTCGGTACTTTTTAAGGTACCGACCGAATTCCATAGTACCGACCGAGCACCGATTCACTTCATTTGAAACGGTGCCTCGTTTCGGTACCCGTCCTTTACAACGAGAACTTGCCTAGACAGCTGCGCATGCACAAGAGCGTTAAGTCATCGGTCGCTGCGAGCGAGTTGTAAACAGAGCAGCATGGGTAGAAAGAAGGAACGCTAAAGCTTGGGTCCACTTCACTAAATGTGATGGGTAACTGGGTGATGATGAAACCAGCTACAACAATCTAAGTGAGACATCCTCATCTTAATCTGCTCCGGTAGGTAAATAAACTATAAGATAACGTTAGCTTGATTTGTTAGCTTCCGTTTCACTAATGGTGCATTTGCTTTCTCCTCGGAACTCCGAAATTCTGACTAGAAGAACATGAACGCGCTCTAAAGTTTAGCTTCAATTTACTAAATGCGACGGGTGATTGGGTGAAGATGAAACCAGTGACAACGATTTAAGTGAGGCAGCATCGTTTAAATCTGCTTCAGCAGTTAAATAAACTGTTAAAGATAACGTTAGCTTGGTATGTTAGCTTCCTATGCCACCATTGTTATCATCTAATGGTGCGTTCGCTTTCTCCTCGGAAATTCTAACTTCCCAGTAGGAAAAATCAATTGAAAAAGGACGGTAAAAGGAATGAAGATACACAGTAAATTTAGTTCACAGTAAAGATGTTTGCTTCAGTTTAATTATCAGCTTGAAAAACTACAAGGACGATGTTAAAATACAAACAGTTGTATGTTACTTATCGTGATATTTATCAAATATGGTTATAAATTGAGAAAAATATATATCTAATTATAAAAGAGAATTAAAATATTAAACACTCAAAAGTATCGAAAATTGGTACCGTTAAGTACCGGTATCGATACCTAGGTACCGGGAATTAGTACTGGATCGATTCAAATGTCAAAGGTACCCATCCCTACATTCAGGTGGGAAACTTGCTACACTCTTTACTTTTACATCCTGTTTTGTGTCCTCCAGTTCATGGCGAGATGGTTCAGAAGATCTTGGACATTCTTCAATTTTTGTGGGTCATCGTCTTGGCCATGGTAGACGGACTCACTCAATGGCTCAACCTGCTCACTAAGCAATACAGCGATGCGTCTTCAGTTCTGTGTGAAGAACGCTACTCCATCTTGCACAAAATAAAGCAGGTAAGCCACACGAGCACATCTATAGAACGTGGTTCTGATCTGAAACTGAACACTAAGGGAGGATCACCAAACGTGAGTTCTTATTGATCTAGTGTTGTGTCTGCATCTTCATGTTCATGGCAGCATCATGCACCAGCAGAGTCCAGAGAGGATCAGGTGTCACAGACAAGTGGAAGTGCCACTTTTGATGCATGTTTGGATGAAGCTGAAGATTCTACCAGAAATAGGTTGGTGCCTGCCACTGTTTCACAAACCTGCAAATTGGACCCCAGATTAAACCCTAATATGGACATGTTAGTATGCCACTGCCACAGAAACTATTATGGGTGACTGTGGCTCAGGGGTCAGCAGTTTGCCCTGTTGGGCGCCAGTTTGAACCCTGGCTCTCTCCGTATTGGTCTTTGTATATATGTGTAAATAATTTGCTTCTGACAGTGTGCCCCAGGGCAGCTGTAGCTACATTGTAGCTCATCACCATCAGTGTGTGGGTGAGTGAATGACTGAAGACTGGCGTAAAGGGCTGTGGAGTCCTATGACTTAGGAAAGCTAGACATGTGCAGGTCGTCTATTCGGTTATTCAATTCAGTTTATTTAAAAAGCACCAATCCCTCTTAAAGGCACTTTACAAGGTAAACAATTGAACCTACTCTTCAGTGCATTGAGTTAAATTCATTTTTCCAATTAGTAAAACATTTTTTAATCTTAAGAAAACCATGCAGATTGCATAGAGTTGTTGTGTCAGTGACTTTACAGCAATCCCCATACTAAGCAAGCATGTAGCAACAGTGGAGAGGAAAACTGCCCTTTATGTAGACCCTACACCTTCAACAGGAAGAAACCTCCACCAGAACCTTGATCAGTATGATCAGCCATCAGTTATGACTAGGGATGGATACTGTATTCGGTACTTTTTAAGGCACCAACCAAATTATATGGTACCAACCAAGGACCGAGTCACGTGATATGAAACGCTGCCCTCTTTCGGTACCACCGAGTTTTGTACCTGATTTCCCAAGATGGACAGCAGTGTATGCGCAAGTGCGTTATGTCGTCAGTCGCTGCAGGCTGGCTGTAAACAGGGCAAACAGCATGGCAGAAAGAATGCGCTCTAAAGTTTGGGTTGTGGCGTAATGACCAATAAGAAGTGATAATTCCATATAAATATGAAATATCGAACTGACTGATCTTTGAATGTTTAAATTAGAAGATTGTAGTTATTTTTACTTGCCAGGGACCATAAATACACATCATATTGATTCAGACACAATCAAGTATATAGTATGTGAAAAGGAATTTTTTTTCTAATTCCCTAAACTAATGATTATACAATACAAAGTATGAATAATGATAATGTAATGTAATGTATATGAAGTGATTTAATGTGATGTGTGGAATGCTGGAATGGAAATCTAGATGTTTTAGCAGAACCTTTCTTAAGTATCTGAGAGAATTTGTGGAGTCTCGGTTGTGAAATAAATTTGGCTGTATGTTTGTAAACTAGAGATTTGTTTATTAAACCATCCAACGCAATCTGTGCCAAGTCTACGCACACTTGTGTGGAGATTCTCATGCGATCCAGGGGGTTAAGAGGTCCTGATGGACACTGGCGGTGGGGGGAACTTCTCGGTATCAGGAACCCTTAGATTAGCTCCGATAGGACCCGTTTAGTCTTGAGATCTCTCCAGGAGACGGCAGGAAGCTGGAATGCTTGTTTGCGTCTAAGGCTGTTGTTGGCTCTTAGAAGAGTTGTTTTGTCTGATATCACCAAGCGTTGCAGAGAAGCTTTGACTTGATATCAAAATGCCTTTTCCAGGGATTTGGCCGAATCCAAAGTCAGCTGGAAACTAAATTAATTGGGAAGTAATTCCTGTTTTGTTTAAATCACATTGTTGATAAATTTGGCAACGTTTGAGTGCTAAAGCAACTCAGATTATACCTCAGAAGTCACACCTTCCTTCAGATATAAAGATGGTTAACTCTTTGTGTGAATGAGAATGTTTAAAAACGTGTGTGACGTGGATGTTCATTAATAATTATCTTATTGTAATGTGTATGAGTATACTGATGGATTAACTTGCTAAATCAACACATACTGATCTGGTGTAGATAAGATCTGGAATGGATCACTGCAGGAACAATATTCATTTTAAAGCCATCATTGATTAATGCACAATTATTCAAATGTTTGATAGAAACATCTTGTTCATTCAGCACATTTTAATATTTCAAATTATAAGTTGTAAATTCACGTAGGAACTTTGAGGTGGGTGTACTTTATTTAGAGTGAGGATGCAGCAGTCTCACATGAGGCCTTTAGCAAAGATGTTATGGCTTCTTTGGCTTGTTGCACGTTGTACACTAGTTTTTCTTTCTTGGAGGCCAGACACTTGGTGTTTTTGTGTCTGCAAATGAAAGGTTACTTTCTGGTCAACTTGTTGGTGAAGCATTGACCGCCGGTACATTAACCCCACCCAAGGGCAGAAGACCACGAGGCGTTGGACAACCTTAGAGGCCCTGAGGACTCAGCAGAGGAAGACCGAGTTAGTTCTCAGGCACCAAAGCATCAGGAGTGAGGAAAAGCAAACCCCCACACAGCAGAATAGTCAATTGATATCCCAATCAGCAAATTGTAATCCCACTTTGCGAAATCTGAAGGCAGGGACCTGAGACGGAAGCCAGAACCATGAGGAGAAACGGACCAGATCACAGTGATCCGCAGTGATCCAGGAGACAGGAAAACCCTAGGACCTCCAGAAGAACCAGAAAACAAAATCAGAAGCAGCAGGAAGCAGGAACCAGGCAATGGTTGGAGAAGCAGCAATGTAATTCCCAGGCAACGAGGACATCTGGCGAAACTCAGCAAAGCATCAAAACATACACACACACACACAGGGCATTTTACCATAGACTCTCACAGATGGTGTCTGATGGAAAAGAACAAGTAAAAGTAAAACACTAATACCATATGTATGGAAATTATGTGAAAAGAGGTCAGCTGAAAGATGTGGATGCAGTAAACTACGTGTACTGAAAAAAATGGTGTATAAACAAACAAAATAACACAAAACCCTATAATAATAAAAATCATCATCATCATCAAACGTAAATAGCGCTTTATTAGGACACTCAAAGACGCTTGCGTGAACTCTTGCATTCACACACTGCTATAATATATGTAAGGGAAAATGAAAGAATTTGAACAAATACTGTAATAAAAAATATAAGAGCAAAATAATTAATGGCTCATAACTGGCAAAAACTGAAATTTAATTCACCAAAAATCACAAAAAGTCTGTGGTAAAGTAATCAATGATAATCAAAGTAATGTAAAAATGTATGTATTTGAATGTATCCTTAAAAAAATGAATGAAAACTGAAGAAGAAACACAAGAAGTTAATCAGTGTTAGTAATCAAACCTATTTGTGAATGTACCACAAAATGAATTAGAGATTAGTATTGTAAAAACTTTATTCCAAAATTAACTTAAATCAACAAATGATATTTGTAAAAATTGTAAAATTATTTTTTAACCATCTATAAATTGGAAGAGAAAAATAAATGAATTTGGATTAATTTAACAGTTAGTGGATTTAATCGTTTTTAACTGTTATGAAACTAGTCATAGAACTGTAGAAACCCACAGCATGACAACATCAAAGTCAACCAAGTCGGCACGTTGTGTTTAGACATGAATAATATCCACGCACACACACACATACACTCAAACAGAACCTGTGTAACTTGAAACAGAGAACCGAGGGAGAGGAGATACCCCCCCTTACCTTTCTGGATTGCTACTTTTTATTATAATGTTAGAAACAGCAGAAGTCAGACAGAAGGAAATGGGGTATGTGCGTAAAAACAGAATTTCATTGTCATTTTGAAATGCTGATGTCAAAATCTTATATAATGGGTAAATAAGTATTTGGGCAGCTGGGCAGCAGTAGCTCAACAGGTTGAGCAGGTTGTCCAGTAATCGGAAGGTTGTCCAGCAATCGGAAGGTTGTCCAGTAATCGTAAGGTTGCAGGTTCGATCCTGGCTCCGGACAGAGAATTCTGCTGTTGTGTCCTTGGGCAAGACAATTAACCCACCTTGACTGCTGGGGGTGGTCAGAGGGACCGGTGGTGCCTGTGCCCGGCAGCCTCGCCTCTGTCAGTGCGCCCCAGGGCAGCTGTGGCTACATTGTAGCTCATCACCATCAGTGTGTGAATGTGTGTGTGAATGGGTGAATGATACACTGATACACTTACTCTGAGAGGCGCTATACAAGTGCGGGGTCAATAAGTATTTGATTCACTATTTCATTTCGTTTTAGTGATTTTTCATGGATACGCCCAGGTTCCGCTGATGCTTCAGATATGCCACTTTTCATGGATTTACTTGGGAGTGCACACACACACACACACACACACACACACACACACACACACACACACACACACACACACACACACACACACACACACACACACAAGCAAATGTCATACTAATACAAGTCACTTTAGTTTGAAATGAATGTTAAATTTGAAATCAGCTTTGGTCTTTAGTTTGTTCTCAGTGTACTTGGGATAATGGATGGTGGACCTTGGACATTTTGAAACTCTGGATACCGCCTTGTCCTCAGTCCCACAGGTACATCTTCCAGTGAGAAAGCAGAGTCTGGGGACTTTGAGTTGGGCTCTCCAGTCTCTGGGTCTGAGGTCACTGAGGTGGTCAAAAAGCTCCTCAGTGGCAAGGCTCCAGGGGTGGATGAGATACTCCCAGAGTACCATTGTGTTTAGGGTGGTTGTGGAGTGTGCATGGGAATTCTCCCAACCAATCTACATGTATTTTGGACAGAAATTGTCCAAAGTTTAGAATCTAGAGTAAACCCTCAGGTGTCATTAGTGACATTTTTGTCCATTTGGGCAGCTTTTTGCTTTTCTTTTGGATGCCATTTTAGCATTGTTTGTGGATATGGTACAACATTTTGTCCCAATATCTCTCTCAGGACAAATTTTAAAATTCAATTAGGAATTTTGAAAATAGACAAAGGGAAGACTATTAAAATAACACTACCCTCTTGTGACCTTACAGGACAAAAATGTGGCTCTAAAAATTATTACATCCATAAATACTTAGAGGACAACAACCTACTATCTCAGTACCAATCGGGGTTCAGAAAAAAACTTCTCGACAACTACTGCACTGGTTAATTTTTCTAATGACATCTATTCTGGTTTTGACAATAATTTATTTGGTGGTGCAATTTTTCTCGATTTAACAAAAGCCTTTGACCTTGTCAATCACTATCTACTTTTAGATAAATTATATGCCTTTGGTCTGTCAAGGCCGTCTCTACTGTGGTTTAGTTATTTTCTTCATCATCGTTCTCAATTTGTTTCCATTAATGGTTCTGACTCCAACACGCGAGGAGTCATCAGAGGTGTTCCCCAAGGCTCTTCACTTGGGCCGTTATTATTTTCAATTTTTATTCATGATTAACCACGGTGCTGCAGATCCTGTTCTGTTCAGTTATATGCAGATGACACGGTCTTATACTGTTCTAAGTCGAGTAAATCTGAATTACAAGAAGCTCTTCAGCCTAATTTTAACGAAGTGCAGCTCTGGCTAGCGCAGAACAAACTTCTTTTAAATAAATCTAAGACTTACACCATGCTGTTTCATAGATGTAGTGCTCTATCTGATAGTGACTGGACTCTTAATCTTTATTTTTTTGGATTCCTCGCCGGTTCTTCCTTCTGTTAAAATGAAATATTTAGGAGTTTGGCTGGAGCCAGAGCTGTCTTTTAAATTTCACATTCACACGACATGTCTTAAGGTCACACGGTGTTTACGTATCCTTTACAACTCAATAAACTGCTTTGAACCTATTGTACGAAAGCGCATTGTCACTCAGCTTCTGTTGCCAATTATTGATTATTCTGATATTTTGTACCAAAACTCAACAGTTTCTAGCCTGCGGTCTCTTGATGTCGTCTACAACAGTTTGTGTCGTTTCATTTTGCGGTGTTCTTTTAACACTCATCATTGTTATATGTATGAACTTCTTGGTTGGCTGCCTTTAAAAGCAAGACGACAATTTCATTGGTTGATATTTATGTTTAAGCGCATTTATTTTGATTTTCCACTTTATCTAAAAACTCTTTTGATTCCCATTTATTCCTTGTATTCCACCCGCTTAACTACTCTTCCATCATTTGTTGTTCCTCGTTTTAAAAAGGAGGTGGGTAGACTCGCCTTTTGTGTTAAAGCTCCTCAGGACTGGAATAAATTACCCACTGAATTAAGATCCATCTTAACAATTCGTCAATTTTCCCGCACTGTTTATGCTTATGTAAAGCCAAGCTGTAGTTGCTTTGTTTAATCTTTATTATAATGTTTTTGTGCATTCACTGGCTAACTTGCTAACTTTGTATTCAGTTGGGATATTACTTCACTTTAGGTTTATTTACGATGTAATTTCTTGCCCTTATTTCTCTTTGAGTGCCTCACAGCAGTTTTATTTAATGTAATTTTGTATGTAGGTATGTATGTACGTATGTACACGTGTGGGTATCTATGTATCTATGCTTATGTGTTTATATTTACGTGTGTATATATATATTTATACATATCGTTAATTTTACTATTATTATTTATTTACGTTCCTTCTTTTCTTTTCTTTTTTTTAAAGTCTGTTATAACTTTCTAACTCTGCCACCTTATTTGTTATTGGTTGTGTTGTAGGAGGACCTGCTCGAAAACGAGCTGTTACATCTCAAGCAGTTTATCCTCCTGAAAACCATAAGTTAAATAAATAAATAATAATAAATATAATCATGCTGCCACAGGTAGATCACTCTTGGCTTATCTGAACCTTTTTCTGATTCTTCTCTTGGCTGGTGGTGTTGACCCAAATCCTGAACCTCAACATGCAACTGAATTAGCCTCACTACTCCTAGCTTTTCCCGGGCTTCCTTTGTTAGCCGGGCCTCCACCTCCTCTGCTGCCTGTGGCAGCATGTTTCAGTTCCCCGAATGGAGGAACCAATAAGTGTTGGCTCCATTTTGTTGGGTGGAGGGTTATATTTTCACTTTTTCTTGGAAATGTAAAGGTCAGCAGAAGATAAAAAGTCATTCACATAGCAAAGCATGATGTTGATAGCATAATCCAAAGTCTTTTTTGCTCCTTAGATGACTCTTTTCCATTCGACAATACCATCCTATCTCCTTTATCACAGGTTAAAACTCTGGGTGTCATTTTGGATACAAATTTGTCTTTCTCTGCTCACGTCAATAATGTGGTTCATTTAGCCTACTTTCAATTGTGCATTATCATTCAGCTACTACCATCTCTTACTCAGAACGATGCCAACATTTTAGTTAATGCATTAGTCCAGGGATTCCCAAAGTGTGGTGCGCGCGAGCTGCCGCTAGGGGGTGCGCGAGGTGAAAAGTGTAATGGCTTCGGAGCTCAAAGTCTGTCAAAAGTCACCATTAGCGTAGCCAGAAACTCATTTGTGGGTGGGCCTAAGAAAATGTGTGACAAAGCAGTAGTAGTCCTACACAAAAGAATTTCAAAGGGGCTTGTCACTTTGTGTTTTTATTACAGAACATATCTTTGGAACTTCTAGAAGGTTCTGGTGGGTGGACCTGAGGGCTCGGGTTGGAGCATAAGGCTTTAACAGTTCAGTAATATAGGGAGAAGCTTGACCATGTAGAGGATTGAAAGTTATAATCAGGATTCTAATTAATTAATTTATTTTACTGATAAAGCCCCTTCCCACCCCTAACCAAGGGGGCCCAAGGTGCTGAACATAGTGCAGAGAAGCAGCACAATAAAACAGCTCTATAAATAAATACAGAGATAAAAACATTTAAAAATGAAAAATTGAGATAAAAACAATGTAAGAATATTGATCAAAAACATTAAAATGTGAAAAGAAACAACTAAGAAACAGATCTAAAATGCAGCTTAAGCCTTGCTTTAAAAGTGGGCAGCAATGCAGACGGCTTGATTTCTTGTGGGAGTTGGTTCCAAAGCTGAGGACCCAGAACTGCAAAGGCACGATCACCCCTAGACTTACGCTTTGACCGCAGTACCTCTAAAAGCTCAATGTTAAAATGAACTCTAAAGTTAATGGGTAATCAGTGCAGAGACATTAGAATAGGAGTGGTGTGGGCTCTTCTGTTTGCTCCAGTTAGGAGCCTCGCTGCAGAGTTCTGGACCAACTGAAGGCGGTCAAGGGCTTTTGTGTTAAAACTGAATCTGGACCTGATCTGATTAAGATTTATTGCTTTGAGTCATTAGCTGTTGCTTTTTAAGTGAACTGTGACCTGGAGACACTTAAAGCACATGTGTGACAAGCTGTTCTACTCTCAGACTAACCATCAACCAAAGTGTAATGACTGAAGAACCCCAGAACAACAACACCGTACTTCAGCCAGAAGTGGCCAGATGTCACAGATACTCCAGAACAGCCAGTGAGATTCTGTCTGACAGGTAAGACCCACCAGTGCTTAGTGAGCTGCTACCACTTTGTGACGGCAACAATTACATTACAAATTACATTTGTGTCTAACATAAGAGGATAGGAAGGAGGTTTAAAACAGGAAGTTCTGGTCTGATAAAGAAGAAATGTTGTTGTTTGCTCTCTGTGTGTGTGTGTGTGTGTGTGTGTGTGGTGGTGGTGGTGGTGGGGGGGGGGGTTCACAAATATACATATATGTATATGTATACTGTATATAAACTCACATTTGTAACTTTGTCTCTTTCAGGCAGTTTTGTATTGAGGAACTGGAGCAAAGTAGAGAGTTCTTTAGGAACCAGAACCGTCTGCTAAAGCTGCTGCTGTCCATGTACACCCTGCTGTCGGCCCATTCAGAGCTCCTTTGTTATTTCATCATAGTGTTAAACAATGTGGTCAGTGCCTCTGTCATATCACTTATCCTACCAATGCTGGTGTTCCTCTGGGCTATGTTGTCTGTTCCAAGACCAACCAAGAGGTTCTGGATGACTGCTATAGTCTACACAGAGGTATGAAAAGGAAAACAGACACACTCAAACATTTTCTTTAGCTACATGCAGCAAAAAAACTTAACTGTCCAAAACGAACAGACAGATTTAGACAGGTTTGTGAACAATAATTTAGAGCAACGAGTTTTTTGTTTATATAGAACACATTTTAGATATTTCAGTTTAGCTCATGATAAAAGGTAGCAAAAACAAAATGGTTGCAGTATGCAATAACAACAAAGTCAGGTCACCATTAGTCTGTGATTTTGTAGCCTTCTGTAGGTGTAGGCCGGGACGATTTTCACTCTGGTTCTTGTTTTTCTTCTGCTTTTTATTGATGTTATGGTGAGTGAATTCTGCCACGACTAAGCCTAACCAGGCGGTGACGTAAGGTGATGTTGCCGTGTGAATGTCTGCACTGTCAACGAGATTTTACATAGAACTGGATTACAACCTGCGGCGATGTAGCAGTGCTACTTGTTCCCATTCATTCCATTTTTTTATACTTGGCAAA
Source organism: Nothobranchius furzeri (assembly GCF_043380555.1). Lineage (NCBI taxonomy): Eukaryota > Metazoa > Chordata > Actinopteri > Cyprinodontiformes > Nothobranchiidae > Nothobranchius > Nothobranchius furzeri. Next base: position 59,680,105 of record NC_091752.1, on the reverse strand, counting down.
AGCAAACGTACTGCTGCCGTATCAGGAGAATTTCTGCACTTGTTACAAAATGCTTTTTTTTCTCACTTATCTAACTCTAAGGAATGCAGTAATACATATTTTCCCTTTTGGGTGGAGTATTTCTTTAACGTAAGTTATTTTTATAGACTGCGTCTGCGAGAAAGACACAATTTATAAAAATGATCTATTTTGCTTTCTTAGGCCTGTATGGTGATAAAGACCGTAATGCTGTGCTATATTCAACCACTTTGTCACTTTATTACAGAAACAGAAATATAATCTTTTGACACTTTGATAAAGTAACAAAAATGAGTAAATTGTTTTATTTATTTTCCCAGTCAGTTCACATTGTTAAGGATTAATATGCTTTCAGTTTTCCTGCTGGTGTAGCTACCATATACTACATTGGGACATGTAGGAGTTGGTAAATTGAAATACTTCCAAGTGTTTACAATACAGTACCAGGATTAAGCAAAGTAACGGAATATGTATGTTACAATTTACATTTTAAAGTAGGTATTCAGTTTTCTGTACCTTAATACATTTACAAAGTATTCTCCCCAACACAGGCTACTGGCACAGTAAACATATTTTCCTTGTAAAGCAAGTAAAGGCCTCCTACTAGTGTTCCTACCTGAACCACAAAATTGTTGAGTGCAGTTCTGGGTCAGTGGAGGGCTTCAAAGTGCTATCCATAGTGACGTTACTCAAGATTATGGCTGAAGATACACTGAAACCAGTTTGAAAGCAAGAGCTTAAAATTATACAAACTCCTTAGCTTAGCTTTAAAATTTACCAGTAATATTCTTACTGCCAAATGTTTCACCAGATCTTCATACCATACCATAACAAATTCATTTAGCGCTTTTAAAACAACACATGGCCGGCCAAAGCACTGTAAATATTACTGAATTAAAAGCTAGCAAATAAGAGTTTTCAACCTGAATCAACTTCATCACAACTGAAAGACTGCATAGTGCCTAATGTCAGGAAAAAGATCATTCCAAATAATTCGATTAATAAAGTATTTTTGAACTGAATTGTATTTGCGGCACAAATTCTTGGTCTCTAAGTTTCATCGACTTTTGGGGCTGAGAGCAACAGCTGGTCAACTGACCTGAGTGAACGAGGGGGGCCATAAGGTCGCAGTAGTACAGACAGGTATTCAGGTGCCATAACAGGTAATGATCTAAAAGTGAGTTACAGGATTTTAAAACTGATTCTACAACCAGCTGGAAGCCTTTGTAAAACCGGGACCTGAGTGCATCGGGTGTGTATGGGTAGCATGAGTGGGTGAGTGATGTACGTTCTTGTAAGTCTTTAGGTTGTATGTATTATGTGTGAGCATGAGCGATTGAGTGTGTGCAGGGGGGCTGCCAGAGATTTTGGGCCCCATGAAAAAATATCAAGTTGGCCCCCTGGGGGCTCGTCCATAGCTGGAGCTGGGGTTCCACCCTCCCAGATTCGAAGGGAGAAAAAAATATGATATATATACTTTGTATTAGTGTTTCAGTTTTGCTTCATTATGTAGGTCTACATGCATTCTTACTTATTTACACATCATTTTCACCAGCTGTCTCTCGTTAAACAGTGAATTTCCTTCAACAGAATTAGCAATATCACTGCTGGAAAAAGTAGGAAATGCATATGCTGAAAGGTGTTAATCTCCTTTTCCTTATTACCCCCTTAAAATATGTTTATTTCTAAAATTTTATCTGATGATAAAATTCAAAATTGGATATCTAATTAAATTTCCATGTTGTGTCAAAGATTTACATAGCAACATTTTCAGCTGTCTTTCCTCTTGAAATCAAGTATTTCTGTATGACTGACAAAAATGAAGGATTCACTGCTCACAAGGTGATTTCTGTGTTTTTGAACCCAGTCATTAAAATTAATGCACAACAGGGAAAATGCAGCACAGACTCCTGCAGAATATCAGCTGTAGTTCTCCATCATCAATACTAGATTTCATATTTTATTGTGTTCAATGTTATATTAAGTTTATTTATTACAATTATTAATAGCTTTGTTTCATTTTTGCTCTCTGATGAATTATTTGGAAATTACTGATTTTTGGTTTGTGTTCTAAAAGCTACATAAACAAATTACGTCTTGTAAAACCTCTCATAATTCAGTCAGATTCACAACATTTCATTTCAAGGTATTTAGTAGATGAAGAGGATTTTTTTTTCTCTTATGTTGCCTTCAAAAAGGTGCTTCACAGTAATAATCTCACAGTAATTTATGTTACATTAACAGACTGAATAACAATGCTTCAACCTGCCCAGCATCCAAAATAATCTATACATTTTTACTGATTGATATATATATATATAATTATCATTATGTGGAAAAACAATGTGTTTATCACCAAAAATAGCCTTTTTATATTCCTTTGTAATAGTACTGATAGAGAAGAGAGCCTTAAGTGATTCCCACAGACCCCCTTAAATGAGGCAGCTAGCTAACATGCTACATTGCTCACCTTCTTGAGGTTCATTGGGTTGTGAGGGGATACCTGCTGACATGTCACCAGCTGCTGATTCTGGTAGGGACAAGGACAACAACCCATTTACCATAATTAGATGAAACATAGTTCCTCTCACTGTGGATATCAGAGCTAGCAAACAGGTTGAATTTAACCACTCACTAACCACCAAATGGTTCCCGAGCGCGGCTGTGTCTGCAGCTCACCGCTCCCCCAGGGGATGGGCCAAATGCGGAGAACAAATTTCGCACACACATTGGTGTGTGTGACAACTAATGGGACTTTAACTTTAACTAAACCCGCCTTTCTTTGAGAAAAACTGTGACATAATGACGCCCTCTCTTCTGCCTGTCCTCTTTCTCCTTTCTTTCTTTCCTTTTCTGTGACCCAGACTTTGTTTTTGCAGACATATTTTTACTGCAGCCTTGACGCACTCTGCTGTCTGACTGCTAGCCTCGCCTGCTACGCTCCCCTCGGCCAGGTGGACTGTACCATTTTATGCTGTTGGGGGGGGGGAGGGGGGATTAATTAGTCAAAATAAAGTAGGGACCTCTGAATAAATATACATTTCATAAAGACTAAAAGATTGTTTGTTTAATGTCTTAAATGAGAAAAAATACTGCAAAGTAAAGTACTTGTGATTTTTTTTTTTTTTTTACTTTGAAACTTTTTTGGGCCCCTGACAGTTGTGGGCCCTTAAGCCGGGCGTACACTGTGCAACTTTTTCACTTTTTGAGCCAATTTTCCACTCGTGCGAGAATCCACGAGATCGGGGCGAGTTTTGCACCGAGCGTGGTGTAGTGTTACGAGAGGCGATTAACACCACGTGACCAGCTACCGATCAGCAATCGTGAGCTCGCACGGACTTCTGGAGTGTTTAATATTTTGCTCGTCCCTTGTGAGGGTATCGCACTGTTGAAGCGGCGCTGCGAGCAGCTGCGACCCAAAAAGTATCAGAACCGCTCACGGCGCAATCCTGCATGAACACCGCTCGCCCGCTATTTGCCTAATAACACACGTTGTTTGTTTTTGTTTCTACACGGTTTTTTACTTGCAAAGATTGTCAAGAAAGCGTGTTTGTCGTGTTCATGTCAAATTAAACTGAGCACAAAACACAGATTTACTTTCTTTATTTCGTTTTCCTCATCCAACCCCCATAAATCCCTGTGTGTCCTCCTGCAGCACTCCTGAAGGACAACAGGCAAAACAAGACAAAACAGTCTGACGTGTTGAGTAAAAACTGCTATTTTTAGCATATTTTTAGGTCCGACGTGTTGCTACCAGACGTACAGTGTGAGCAGTCAGGTCGCATGCGAGAACTGGGTCGTACAGTGTGAGCACATGACTCGTGAGATCTGCCCTGCGAGGAAGTCGTACAGTTTGAGCTGAAGCTGAGTGCTACGAGTGAAAAAGTCGCACAGTGTCCGCCCGGCTTTAGAATCTTCCTAATCTTTCACCGCTTTACGGCGCCCCTGAGTGTGTGACTGTGTTTGTGTGTGACTGTATATGTCAGGTGGGATCTTGGGAGCTACAGTATCTTCGCCTACCCCCTCTTTGCCACTTCTTCTGCCGGTGGGTGGTACATCGGTTTTGCCAGCATATCCGCAGCTCCCATGTTGGGGGCGGGGCGTTTTTGGGATCTGTCGGGTCGCTTCAGGTGGCTGCCTGGTAGGGTCTGGATCCCTGGGCTCTGTCAGGTCCCCGGTGGGGTTGGTCGCGCGTTCCACAGCTTGGGGCAGCATGCCAGAAAGCTTTGTATTGTGCATCAGGAGCAGTTAATCATGACATTTTTGTGAAACGTAAAGACCGTTTTGGGATTTAGGGCTTAAAGACATCAGAAAGGTATGCAGGAGCCTGATCATGAGGGATTTTGTTAACAAAAACCTTAGTTTTGAAATACATCCGATAAAAGAGGATAGGTGTGATGTGTGTGCATCTGTCAGAATTTGTCAAGAAGCGTGCTGCAGCATTCTGAACTTTCTGAAGACGATCCAGTAGACTTATTTACTCCTAAAAGGACAGAATTTACATAGTTTGGTCTTGAAGTAATAATAGCATGAATGGCTTATTTTAAGTGTGGTCTTGAAGTGGGACAGCAGGCAAATCAAGCAAGATATTGTTACGGGTCCTAGGGGAAATATAATTGCCTCAGTTTTATCGTCATTTAAGTGTAAGAAATTTGCTGAAACCTTGATTCGGAAAAGGGTAGAATACCTTCTCCGGGTCAGGGATGAGGTCCTGCCCCAAGTGGAGGAGTTTAAGTATCTCTGGGTCTTGTTCACTAGTGAGGGAAAACTGGAGCGTGAGATCGATAGGCGGATTAGTGCTGCATCTGCAGTGATGCGGGCGTTGTACCGGTCTGTTGTGGTGAAGAGAGAGCCGAGTCAGAAGGCGAAGCTCTCGATTTACCGGTCGATCTACGTTCCTACCCTCACCTATGGTCATGAGCTTTGGGTCGTGACCGAAAGAACGAGGTTGCGGATACAAGCGGCCAAAATGAGTTTTCTCTGAAGAGTGGCTGGGCTCTCCCTTAGAGATAGGGTGAGAAGCTCGGTCATTCGGGAGGGGCTTGGAGTAGGCCCGCTGCTTCTCCACATTGAGAGGAGCCAGTTGAGTTGGCTCGGGCATCTGGTCAGGATGCCTCCCGGACGCTTCCCTGGTGAGGTTTTGCGGGCACATCCAACCGGGAGGAGACCTAAAGGTAGACCCAGGACACGGTGGAGGGACTATGTCTCTCACCTGGCCAGGGAACACTTTGGGATTCCCCCGGAGGAGCTGGCCCAAGTGGCTGGGGAGAGGGAAGTCTGGGCCTCTCGCCTTAAGCTACTGCCCCCGCAACCTGACTCCGGATAAGCGGATGAAAATGGATGGATGGAAATTTGCTGAAAACTAGATTATGATCTCTGAGAGGCAGTCCAATAGAATCTGAAGGATATCGAGTGATGTAACAGCAAAATAAATTTGGAAGCCATTGGCATAGATGTGATAGCTCACCTGAAAGTGGACAAATATCAAAGTCAGTGGGAGAATGTGTATAGTGAAGAGTACTGGTCCTAAGACTAAGCCCTGAGGGACACTCCAGGGCAGAGCCAGCGATGGGCTTGAGCAGTTCTCCATGCATACTTTAAAGCTCCGGTCCCTGAAATATGATCTAAACCAGTCAAGTGCAATCCCAATTATCCCCACCCATCACTCCAGCCTTTCCACAAAAATGCTATGGTCAACTGTATTGAATGTGGCTGACAGAACTAAAAGGAGAATTACAGGGTGGCTGGCGTCCGTCGCCACCAAGATATCATTAAGGACCTGGATATGTGCAGATTCAACACTGTGTTTGGACCTAAAGTCTGATTGGAAGGGATCTTGGAGGTCATTTTCCTCAAGGTGTTGAAGAAGTTGAGAATAAACCACCTTCTACTGGACTTTATACAAAAATGGAAGCTTAGCGATAGAGCGGTAATTTGCTAAATTCTCAAGGTCAAGACCAGATCTTTTTAACAGTGGATGTATGACAGTATGCTTAAAGGAGGTAGGAACAATCTTAGATGATAAACTGAGGTCAATCATGTCAACAACAAAAGGGGCAACCACAGAAAGAGTGCCAGTTAGCACCCTTGGGGCAAGAGGATCCTGTTAAAAGGGAGTTTTCCTCTCTACTGTCACTGCTTGCTTACTATGAGGATTGCGGTTAAGACTCAGGCCTAGTCCACACGTAGCCGGGGTTTTTTAAAAATGAATATCCGCCCCTCCAAAAACTTGCATCCACACCACCGCGTTTTAAAAACAAACTCTGTCCACACGTACCCGGATAAATACGTTGTTAAGGACATGCCAGACCTGTAGGCGGCAGTACTTCCCCCATTTTTAACCTCGTCCTTCGTCTGTGGTCTTCCGCAAGGAGCAGTAATTCCGCTTGCAAAAACAAACAAGCAAAAAGCGCTTGGACAATTGATGGATCGGGTAGTGAAAGAGCGCAGCTCTGAGGGCTGCCATGATGCCGGCTAGTGTAAACACAGGTCGCACACGTGATGTCAGCATTTTTTTGTCGCGGAAAGTGACGTTGCGGACCTTAAAACTCCGGTTTTGTCTGTCCACACGCAGACACCCAAAACGGAGAAAACGCAGATCTTCACTTTGGCCGGAGTTTTTAAAAAGATTCGTTTTCGTGTGAAAAAACTCAGTTTTCGTGTGGATGACAGGCCAAAACGTAGAAAAATATCTGCGTTTTGGCAGATCCCCGGCTACGTGTGGACAGGGCCTCAGCCTGTTTGCTGGGTTCCTTATATAGAAAACTTTTTACTGATTGGCTTAATGAACTGACCTGTATTGGAATGTTTACTGTGTGAAGAGCCTTGAGACGACTCTTGTTGTGATTTGGTGTTATATAAATAAACTTGAGGGCTGTGCAGTTGTTAGAGCTGTTGCCTTGCAGCAAGAAGGTCCTGGGTTCGCTTCCCAGCCTGGGATCTTTCTGCATGGAGTTTGCATGTTCTCCCTGTGCATGCGTGGGTTCTCTCCGGGTACTCCGGCTTCCTCCCACAGTCCAAAAACGTGACTGTTAGGTTAATTGGTCTGTCTAAATTGTCCTTAGGTGTAAGTGTGTGTGTGTGTGTGCATGATTGTTTGTCCTGTGTGTCTCTGTGTTGCCCTGCGATGGGCTGGCTCTCTGTCCAGGGTGTACCCCGATTGCCCATTGCCCCCAACCCCCCATAATAAATATATTTTAATGTTTTTTAAAGATATTTGTTGTTTTAAAATCTTTATTGATGCATTTGGAACTAAAAGGGGGCAGCAGATTAATTAATTTATATTAGACTTGTGCTGATTGGTGAAATGGCCTGAATGGCCCATGGTGCCCACGAGCACCAGGTTGGTGACCCCTGATCTTAAGGCCCAGGACCTTTGTGCAGGTGTTTTGGATTCATTAGCTGATTAGTGTGACGCTTTATTCTAGAATATTGAACCTTTTCACAATATTCTGGCATAGTACATAATTAGTTCGTCTCATGTACTAGTTTCACATTTTAAGTTGAAATACTGACACAAATGAAGCTTTGCACCAGATTTTAATATTTTGTTTTTCACTTGTAGCTAGGACTTTGAGTCAGAACAACCTCTGACTGATGTGCTCCTGTTCTTCCCCCCAGGTGATGGTGGTTCTGAAGTACATTTTCCAGTTTGGTTTTTTTCCTTGGAACAGTGTTTATGAGACCACTCTAAATAAAGAGAAGCCTTTCTTCCCACCTCGCATCTTTGGACTGGAAAAAGCTGACAACTACCTCAAATATGATCTTCTTCAGCTGTTGGCCCTGTTCTTTCACAGATCTCTTCTCATGGTTGGTGTTGAGTTCTTACAATACCTTCACATTGACTTTAGTCATTGAAACCCATTTAAACTGAACTATAATCCCCAAATCTCGTGCTCTATATTTCCCTCACTTGAGATGCATAAACTTCTCCACTTGGGGCAGGACCTCATTCCTGACCTGGAGATGGTAACCCTACCCTTTTCCGAGTCATGACCACGGTGTTGGGTTTAGAGGAGCTGATTCTCATCCCAGCTGCTTCACACTAGGCTGCGAACTGCTCCAGTGAAAGCTGGAGATCCCACTCTGATGGTCTGACAGGACCACATCTCCTGCAAAATGCAGATACGCTATCCTCAGGCAACCAATACAAATCACTTTAACACCTTGGCTCTACCTAGACATCCTGTCCACAAAGATTATGAACATTGGTGAAAAAGTGCAGCCTTGGCGGAGCCCAACTCTCACCTGGAATTAACTCAACTTTCTGCCGGCAATGCGGACCAAGCTCTGACATCTAACAGCCCGTATCATAGGGTCATCCCTAAACGCTGGTGTCCACCAGCATTCCCAGCAGACCCTCACAATATATTTGGGCCTGCCAAGTCTGACCAGCATCCTCCTCCATCATCGAAGCCAACGCACCACCAGGTAGTGGTCACTTGAAAGCTCCGCCCCACTCTTCACCTGAGTGTCCAAGACATGTGATCAGATGAGACAACTACATAGTCAATTATCGAGCTGCAGCCTAAGGTGTACTGATGCAAAGAGCACATATGGACACCTTTATGTCGGAACATTGTGTTCAATATGGACAATCCGAGGTGAGCACAGAAGTCCGATAATGAAACACCACCCTCAGATCAGGGGGGCGTTACTGTCATTGCCCACGTGAGCATTAAAGTCCCCCAGCAGAACGAGGGAGTCACCATAACGACTCTTCATCAATCCCTCCAAGGACTCCAAAAAGGGTGGGTAATCTGACCTACAGTTTGGTGCATCAGCACAAACCACAGTCAGCAATAGGATGTGCTCCAAGAATGAGGTCAGCTGACCACCTGAATATACTGAATGACCAGGTTATTCCCTCTTCCCTGGTGGCATGGGCATATTCCAAGATGACGACGCCAGGATTCATCAGGCTCATATAGTGAAAGAGTGGTTCAGGGAGCATGAGACATCATGTTCACACATGGATCGGCCACCACAGAGTCCAGACCTCAACCCCATTGAGAATCTTTGAGATGTGCTGGAGAAGGCTTTGTGCAGTGGTCAGATTCTACCATCACCAACACAAGATTTTGGTGAAACATTAATGCAACACTGGATGCAAATAAATCTTGTGAAGTTGCAGAAGTTTATTGAAACAACGCCACAGCGAATGTGTGCTGTAATCAAAGCTAAAAGTGGTTCTGGGAAATATTAGAGTGACCTTTTTTATTTGTGGCAACTTCTTTTTGCCGGGCAGAATATTTGGTTTGAATTAAGGTAATTTCTCTGGTTTAGGTGCTTATTACAGCAAATATGTTAAATTGGGACTCAAAATGGACATTTTGTTATTTTAAAAGCTATACATGAACTTCCTCGTTTTTCTTTGAAGATTGTACGGAAATATTTACTAATCAATGACGTAAATTAGATTACAAACCTTAACTGTTCCTGCATTGTGGAGGGAAATAACTGTTTTAAATAACACACTGAAACAATGCTTAATAATATTTTCTTGTTCATTTCCACTGTATTTAACCAGTAACTGTGTATGTGTGTGTACAGCAATATGGTCTGTGGGACCATAAAGATCAAAACTCATCAAATGAACAAGGAGACAGCACTATAGTAGGAGAGGAAAGTAGCAGGAACACGGGAAAATACGGCGTAAGAGCTATGGCCAGCAGCAAAACTCAGGACAACATTGATCAGAACCGGATTGTGAAGGTGGGAGCAGACTTTTTTTGTGCTTGTCATCAAATTTATCTGAAAAAAATACCTTCATCAGCAATGTTTCATTTGTCAGACTTTTTTTTTCTAAAAATTTATTGTGTAAACAGGGTTCTGTGGACCATTTTGAACCAAGAACAAGCTCAACTGCTCTATCTAATGAACCATTTGAGCCCGATCCAGCAACTACTGGATCACAAGACCAACAGCAAATTCTTTCTGGGGAAACGACTGGAGATTTTGTGACTGAGGAACAGAGAGACCGTGCACCACTGATAAAGGGAGGCTCAGAAACACACAGCAGCATCAGAATACGCAAAAAAACTAAAGAAACAAAAGATCAGCATACCAAAGGTTTGTATCGTAAAGTATTTCCATGGGTATGGTACTAGCAACCTCAGCCTACAGACAGAGAAAAGAATATGTCGCCAAATTGTTCATTCCATGTCTAGAAGACTTGGTCTTGTCCTTAAAAATCACGATGGTCATACAAAATACTAGATGTTGTAGTTTCTGTTGCAGGGTGGATTCATTTTGCTTCAACCAATTTTACTAAAACTGAAGATTTTGTGATCTAAGTTATATTATTAACCTTAATTGTATGTTATGGAGTTACAGGCGTGTTCAATAAAACACAGACTTGTGAACATTTTATAAATTATTCTTTTGTTTGTTGAGCTACTGAATAAATTTGTAACTTTTAAAGGGGGTGTACTCATTTATGCTGAGCACTGTATATCCAGAGATGTTTGGGAGGTAGACATCTGCGTATTGTTTTTTAAGCAGATCTCCTTGATTTTCATGAATTTGTTTCCTTATTTCTCTCCTTCAGAGCCAGAAGCTGAAACAGCTGATCCCAGTCCGGAACCAGTGAAAAAGAAACATAAAGTTGGTAAATCAGAGGCCAGCCTCAGGATTCTGGCTTTGGTACACAAGCTAAATCACATCGTCATGTCAGGGTGAGACAGATGCATTACACAGGTCTCATTATGCACATGTTAGTTTTCATACTGTGGTTTAAACAATAAATATAAAAGCAAGTGATTTTTAAGCACATTGGATTTCTGCTGCATACACAAACTGCTGTACAAACAGCTGCCTTCTCTAATAAAATTATACTTTGCCATCTGCTGTTTTGTTTCCAGCTTTGGGAGCATAAAGAGCCTGGCTCAGGGCTTCTTCAGTAACATCACTCAAGCTGAGTATCAGGCCTCCACAGATGTATATGCACTCATGTTCCTGACAGATGTCATTGACTTTGTCATCATCATCTTTGGCTTCTGGGCTTTTGGGGTGAGATTACATCATGAATAGTGGAGAGAAGACTATTCTTTCTCCCTTCCACCATTCTTTCAGATTCAAGCCTCCTTTATAAAACTACATAAGCTCTGCAAAAAAGTTTACTTTTACGTTCCAGTTTTCTGAACTATAACACGCTGCTTACGCACAGCTGCACACAGTTCCTGCTTTATAAATCACTCTTCCTAGAAAAGTGCTCAGGTGTATCTGGATCTGGAGGTGTATTCCACCTCCTACACACCATAAATGCCATATGCCATAAATGGACAATGCCGACTGCAATATGAATATTATGTCTTCTACATACACTCAATTGCATTCTGCAATTAAAGTAACACTAAAGGGAGGCACTCTCACCAAATAGAATATTTACTAAGAAATCACAATGTAACCATAAAAACACTCCTTGGTAGAGACGACTCTTGTCGTGATTTGGCGCTATATAAATAAACTTGAATTGAATTGAATTCAATTGGAAAAATTAAACAGTTTCCTGCTCCTCTACTCTACTGGTTGAGAGTGGAATAAGCAACCCTGCTGCATCCTTCTGTCGCTAGTGCTAACAATGAGCTATCACCAACATGAGCAAACTAATACTAAAATAAACCACAAAGTAAAAAGATCAACACTGTTGGACAAGAATGTTGTTACAAGTCCAGAAGCAACAAAGCCAGGTCTCCATCAGTCCGTGATTTCATAGCTTGCTTTAGCTTCTTCAAACTAGTGTAGGTTGTGCCGATGTTCACTCTGGTTTTAGCTCTTTGCTTTACCTGCATATTACTTTCTTCCTTTTACTTCTAGGATCTGACATGATGCCAACATTAAAGCAAACTTCTTTATTGTGCTTTTTATTAAAAAACTGAATAAGCTAACTGCTAGCCCTTATATTAGCTGCATAAATGGTAAAATGGTAAATGGCCTGTATTTGATATAGCACCTTCTAGTCCTGGAACCCCTCAAGGCGCTTTACAACACAATCAGTCATTCACACATTCACACACACATTCACACACTGGCGGGAATGAGCTGCGATGTAGCCACAGCTGCCCTGGGGCACACTGACAGAGGCGAGGCTGCCGAGCACTGGCGCCACCAGTCCCTCAGACCACCACCAGCAGGCAAGGGGGGATTAAGTGTCTTGCCCAAGGACACAATGACAGTGACAAACTGAGCGGGGCTCGAACCTGCAACCTTCCGATTACAGGGCGAGCACTTAACTCCTGTGCCACCGTCGCCCCATGCATAAAACATAAACATAGCTAACAGAAGTTAAGCATGATGAGAGTCCCCCACCTCCCCACCCATAAAGACAGTGGGAGGGTTAAGTATTAAAAACTGTTTAGTGTTAGGTTAATGCACCAATAAGTACCATAACTGTATACTTACTTTTAGCAGACGATGCATTTTTGGGTTCTACACATTGTTTTCTGTGCAGAATATTTTGAAATAAATCACTTTTTCACAACTGCGGAGAATAAACTCCCTGCCAGCTACACGGTGAGACTGAGTGTTAGTGTTTACAGTCCATGGAAGAAGGGGTCTGGAGTCTTGTTTTTTTATGTTTATTATAAAAGAAACATACATGGAAAGACAATTAGTTTCTCTCACATGTGCCCCCCCCCCCCCCCCCCCAAAAAAAATAAAAATAAAAAAGGGGTGGGGGTGGGGGAATATTAAATTGGCACCGCTGTCAGTGACTTTCAATAATCCACAAAAGTGCAGACAAGTCCTCCAGAAGCACCCCTTGCTGTGTGGCCTATTTTTTCCAACTTAAGATATGACATAAAAGACTGAAACCAAAAGGAAATGGAAGGAGGCTCAGGAGACTTCCACAGGAGCAAGGCAAGATTTCAAATAGTGAGCTCTGTATCAAACCTTTAACTGATTAAGTGCACATAATGCACTACAACGGACGTTGGACACCACGGCTTCCCATCGTCGAGCTGAAAACGTTACACCTAACTCTTGTTCCCAAGCTCTTCTAACTTTGACTACAGAATGCACATCCAAGTCAATATGCTGTTTATATATCAGGGATATAATCTCTTTTTTATCGGATGTAAGAGCAAACAATTCTTCCCATGGTTGAGTGCTCGGAAGAGAAGGATAGGGAGGAAAGAGCAGAGATGCAATGGCAAACCTGAAAATAATGGAACAGGTGAGAAGCTGGAAGACTTGCTTTACAAGAGATTTCTGAAAAACTCTAAAAAGCACCATTCTTATAAAGGTCCTCAAAGGTGGTAATTCCATGACGTCTCCATTGGGCATATGTACCATCGGTGAGACCAGCAGGAAATAAGTGGTTTAAAGTGATGGGCCTATGTACGGATGGGAAGTATATTTAAAATGATTCTTGTATTGTGACCAAATCTAAAGAACAGCTCATACCATGAGGTTAGTTGTAAAGCAAGGCAGATTGCGTGGAAACTGAGAAGACACTAACGCCTCTAAGGAAGTGGAAATGCTCAACAAGCGCTCTAACATGCACCACAACAGCTCGCAGGAATCTAGCCATAAGTTAATTTACGAAAATGAGCCAACCAATGGGGCTGCGCAGTGACGCAGCGATTAGAGCCTGTTGCCTTGCACCAAGAAGGTCCTGGATTCGCTTCCCGGCCTGGGATCTTTCTGCATGGAGATTGCATGTTCTCCCTCTGCATGCGTGGGTTTTCTCTGGGTACACCGGCTTCCTCCCACCGTCCAAAGACATGACTGTTAGGTTGATTGGTCTGTCTAAATTGTCCTTAGGTGGGAGTGTGTGTGTGCATGGTTGTTTGTCCTGTGTGTCTCTGTGTTGCCCTGCATTGGACTGGCTCTCTGTCCAGGGTGTACCCCGCCTGATTGCCCGTTGACTGCTGGAGATAGGCACCAGCCCCCCCACGACCCTACGTGGACAAAGCGGGTGCAGTAGATGGATGGATGGATGGATGGAGCCGACCAATGAAAAAAAAGTTAGGAAAGGCAAAACAAATGTTCAATTTCTATCTACAAAATAACAATTTCCTCACCCCGGGATGTTTTCCTACCCACAAAAACGACAAGACCAGCTGATTTAATTGTTTGAACAAAGCTTTAGGTAGAAACACTGTAGAGGCACTGAAATGAAAACAGCAATTAGGGCAGAACAATCAACTTGACCATATTGATTCTGCCAAATAAAGACTTCCATCTTTGGAAGTCAAATTTGAGCTGGGTGATCAGAGGTGAGAAGTTGGAAGTATTTCAGGAGGAAAAATTATGAGTTATGGGCTCGACATACCGGAGGCGACAAACGACTGCAATCTGCAAAACCTTTCGCTATTGCTTTGTGTAATGTAGAGAAGGCCTGCTTCATCAGTGTGCTACCGTCATGTCACACCGGAAGGAAGCAATAATGAAATATCTCCTGTGTAACGATTTGTAAGTGGTTACTTTTAATAAGTTGTCAATAGAATATAAAGGTATTCAATTAAATGTAATATTCCATAAAAATATGGATTATCATTATTATTGAGCTTTTAATATTCAATTGATGATGAAACTAGGGTCTTTGGATAAGCCCGGGAACCAACACTTTATAATAATTTTACACAGGGACAAAAATATAGTTTATTAAAATCTATTTATTACCATATTAAAGAGGATGAAAGGCAAATGATTATGAATGGTGATTCAAAGTGATATTAACTAAGACAATAAATGAACTTGGATGAAACATGACCTTGTATGTTTTAAGAGCTTCAGTAAGAGACTCAGAAAGGCGTGATGTCTGGGTTTATTAAATAAATTAGGCTGTTTGATGTAATTTAACAAGTTATCAAATTAATATCAACCACTCTGATGCCATTGGATAGCCTATGCACCATGGATAGTGAACGTTCTTGGAGATACGGCCTGCAAGCGCAGAGTGGACTTCTGATACATCTGATGATCATACGCCCTCTCAGAATAAGCACGACTGGTCGGAGAGATTCTTCCCAGGTGGCTTCTGGTGGACTGTTTCACATCTGATGAGTGGGTGGTGGATTGAGCAAATAATAATTGATTGATTCAAAAGAAATGGTTCTTTAAGCCGTTAAAATAATTCCACTGAAAATCTGGTTTGATTCCCCATAGGATGGTCATTTAACATGAACCGAGCTTTGGCTGAACTCAGAGCTCTGGTGGAATGGGGGAAAATAGGCAGTGAGTTCATTTTTAAGAAATGAAACTTTTGACCAAACAGATCTGAGAAATTTGAAAAGACGTTTATCAAGAGTCCTCAAACGCTTAGGTAAGAGCAGACATTTCCAGGTCTGCTAAAGGCAGTCAGTGCTTGTTGGGCACCCCCTTTCTAAGATGCTTAGAAAGCTCATTTCATTCAATATATGGAGTAAATCTGTTATTATATTATCAGTGATGGGCGTAACGCCGTTTAAATATAACGGCGTTACTAACGACGTTGTTTTTTAGGTAACGGAATAATCTAATTAATTACTTTTCCCACTGTTGCAACGCCGTTATCGTTACTGGGGACGGAAGGTTGTGTGTTACTATGTGCTTGTCGAACGTTGAGCAACAGTGTGAGGCTTTCTGACCGCCACACTTCAGCTGCAGCCAGGGAGAGAGAGGTGTCGGTAACGCACTTACAAACACGATGATGATTGGCCGGGTGGGCGGAGACCCTCAGTGTTCTCAGTGATGGGAAAAGCACCATCCATGTAGAGATTTCTCAGACTGGGACGTTACTTGAGGTGAATCCTAAGCTGGACAATGTTCTAGCAGTGATACCGGTATTAGTGCACAAAATGGATGTCATCTCGGAGAGAGTCACCGGATGGTATGGACAGATTTAAAAACCCAAAATTGGCTTCACTGAAGGACTGGAAGTGATCAGTTTAAAGACTGAAGGCAGAGAGGAAAATTATCTCAGCCTGACCCAAACAAATTCTTGTTATCTCAATCTGACGCCCTGGTAGCCTTGAGCTACAAGCAACTAAAACCCCCCACGAAGGAATGCAGACAGATGCTGCGAAAACCTGACCTACCCCCCCCCCCCCCCCCCCGCCGCCTTTGGATTGGTGGACTTCAGCCAGGCAAGGTCATCAACTGTAGGAGTCAATTTATTTACTCTTTGCTTCTCCCAAGATCTCCTTCCCACCTGTGACTGTTTAGATGAGCACCGTAGATGGCTACTCTCGCTGGGGGAAACAGGACCCCCCCCCCCCCCCCCCGCCCGCCCGCCTTCCTATTGGAGTCTCATGTTATGTTGTGTTGTCTGAAGTCTGTTGCATATCTGTTGAGGTGTTTTTTTGCAGAGCAAAGCTGCCCTCCCAGTAGAGAGTAACTCTGAAGTGCCTTTTTTTCCCTCCACCTGAACCAATCCTCATGTAACCCTCTTATCTCTATTAAGGTAGCGCGACTCGGGTTGCGAATGACCACAGTCACCATTTCTTGTCATGTGTCTTGCCCATGTATGTCTGATCTCTGAATTGTGTGTACTGAAACTCTATTTTCCCTCTGGGATTAATTAAGGATTGATTGATTGATTGATTGATTGATTGATTGATTGATTGATTGATTGATTGATTGATTGATTGATTAAAATGAGGCAGGGACTTCAAGGCCACAGATAGGGGTTTCAGTGATGATAGCGAAAAGTAAAGGGGATAATGGACAAACTTCATATGTGCCGTGTGACCATGTGAAATAATTGGATAAAACACCATTTATGCCAATACTTGCCTGGGATGATTCATCCATCCATCCATTGTCTGAACCCGCTTGTCCATGTAGGGTCGCGGGGGGACTGGTGCCTATCTCCAGTGGTCAATGGGCAATCAGGCGGGGTACACCCTGGACAGAGTGCCAGTCCATCACAGGGCAACACAGAGACACACAGGACAAACAATCATGCACACACACTCACACCTAGGGACAATTTAGACGGACCAATCAACCTAACAGTCATGTTTTTGGATTGTGGGAGGAAACCAGAGTACCCGGAGAGAACCCACACATGCACAGGGAGAACATGCAAACTCCGTGCAGAAAGGTCCCAGGCTGGGAAGCCAACCCAGGACCTTCATGATGTAAGCCAACAGCTCTAACCACTGCGCAGCCGGGGTGATTCATATGACAATCAAATCCATTAAATAAAAATTTCCCCAACAAAATTTTCGCTAAACCGGTAAGAGGACACAGCTGGAAAATGTTCGAGGGAAACCACTGTAGGGGTGTGTACAAAATGTTTGAACTGATCATGCATTTTTCAAAGCTGTATTTTTAATCTTTAAATATTGCTGTTTAATTATGTAAAGCACTTTGTGCTGATTATGGCTTGAAAATTGCTCTACAAGTAAAATTTGATTTAATTTATAAATGAAGGCCCCGGTCTGGATGACGGCAGCCCCCTGGGGTCTAGTGTTCTGACTGATACTGGGTGACTGGGTCAACAGTGTTACATGTTTGAAGTTAGATCAGATGACTCCTTGAATCTTTCATCCTGACCTCAAATTTTAAAAAATGTAATTATTTGAAGTGAAAATCATTGCTGTTGTTTTTGTTTGATCTTCTCAGAAACACAGCGCAGCGGCGGATATAGCCTCCACCCTGTCAGAGGACCAGGTACCAGAGGCCTTCCTGGTGATGCTGCTGATTCAGTTCAGTACTATGATCATAGACAGAGCCCTGTACCTGCGTAAGGCTGTCTTGGGAAAACTCATTTTTCAGGTTTGATGTTTCACCACTTGTTCATCACATTGCTACAGCAGCCTGTCAGACAGTCTGGAACTAAAGGAGTAGCTCCTTTGTTTGGATGCCAGTTTCATACAGATGTTATAAACATTAAGGATGAACCTGAGCTAAAAAGCTTTTTGGTCATTTAGTGTGAAGAAAGATTGTTTTTCTAATCTGACACAGTGGGACTAATCATGAACTGATCATTCCTGATGTGACGTTGATGAAGCAATCGAATTGTATGATCGGGTTTAAAAGTGAACGATGGGAGCTGAGTCTTGCCTTGTCCTGCGTGCTCTTATAAACACCGGAGGAACACGTTGAAACTCCCCAATCCCCCCACCTCCTGGAGTCTCTCTGCCACCTTCCCTAAGGTGGGGTTATGCTAGGTCAGCGGCTAACAAGAACTATATTTTGAATAATATATATATATATATATATATATATATATATATATATATTACCACTAATGGCCTGGAAGTCCTCTGAAAGAACGGACTCATGGATTTTACTGAGTGAGTCCTCTGTATTTAATGAACTGGTGCCAACTGACTGTGTTTTTATCAATGTGCCGAGAGCTACCAGGCGTGGTGGTGGATTGGCAGTTATCTGCAAAGCTAACCTCAGGTTTGAACTTAGTCACCTAACCTGATTTGAAAAGGTAAGAAGCCAGGAAACAGTTTTTCTGTAGGACTGACCCCGGGTTTCCACGGGAGCCGTCAGCAGCACGTTACTGCAGCAGCACGTCTTGCTCGCGTAAGCTGCTGCTTGGTCCTTCCCACGAGACGTGAAGCAGCAGGGGAGCAGCTGTCACCGACAGAGCACGAAGTCACACGAGTGACTTCGTCAGTAAACACAACAACAAGCAGGAGAAAATTACAACATGGTTTGTGTTTTATGTTCTGTCTGTTTTATAATCGCCAATACGGACCTGAAAAACAAAGGAGACCGCTAGCTAGGTGATAACTTCTCACGGGGCCGCACAGTTAGTAACGTTTTTTAAAAGTAAAGCAACCGGAAGGCAGCACGTTCTTTATCCTGAAAATCTCTGTAGCTTCGCTCCGTTTCCACGTCCGATTTCCTGTCTTTCCTTCCCCAAAAATGTCGAACTTGACCCGTTTCAGAGGCGTCGCGCGTAGAAAATAGAACTGGCGCGTAAAGGCCGCGACATGCTGCTCCTGAGACGCGGCCGACTCGCGCTGCTGACGGCTGCTGACTCCTCCGGTGGAAAAGGTTCTGTTGACCACAGCGGTTCCTATCAGCAGCTATGACGTGCTGCTGACGGCTCCTGTGGAAAGCCGGGGTGAGAGGTGATGCAGGACGATCAGAGACAGACAGGAAAATAGTCAAATAAAAAACAAGAAAACTAAACAAAGTACTTGAAAAGGCAAAAGAAGGTAGATTTATCCCACTCCACGTTTTACCTTTATAAAGCAATTATTTATAAGCATGTAATATTTAAATGTTTGATACAATTCAGATCACCTTCTAAACCCAGTCCCACGCCCAGGGCTGTATCAAGGCAATTTTTGGGCCAAGGCAATAGGTAAAACTATCTTCTAAACAAAAGCTTTGAGTAGTTACAGCCTTAGTTGTGAGATGAGCCAGCGCTCTAGCTGACGAGAGGTGGTGAGGAGAGGCTTCTCCTTGCTTTAACTAAAACGAACCCAGCACAGAGATTTGAAACTTTAGAAAGTATGTAACTAATATGAAGTGTTATGATTTGATTAGGCGGGTTGAGCTCACCATATTATGTAGCGGTTTGGATTTGCTACATTTATTAAATGATCAATATATGAAGAATATTCAATTAATCAATGGAGGATTCAATACAGTATTGGAGTACTAAAATACTCGATCGCTGCAGCCCTAATACAGTTGTACCAATAAGTTTACACACCCTTGTGGATTAGTTGATTTTTTTAGCCATTTCTCTAAGAATATGAATGAAAACACAAAAACCTTTTTTTCCACTCATGGTCAGTGATGTTGTGAAGCCATTTATTGTGAAACAAATGTGTGAACTTAATTCAAATCACCATAACAAAATAAAATACCAAAATGACCCTGTAAAAAGTTTACACACCCCAGTAATTTTGCCCTGAAACATGCACAGAACTTTACACAAATGGGTTTGGCTAACCATCCTCACCTGTGATCCGTTTCCTTGCAATCAGTGTGTGATTATGAAAGGTGTGTGAGTGTTTGGACTCCTGACAAAACCTTGCATCTTCCATCCAGAGCTGCACTGACGTTTTCTGTTTCTGAGTCATGGGGAAAGCAAAAGAATTGTCACAGGATCTACGAGAAAAGGTGATTGAACTCTATAAAACTGGAAAGGGATATAAAATGATATCCAAGATACTGATAATGCCAGTCAGCAGTATTAAAACTCTGATAAAGAAGTAGAAGATGACGGGTTCTGTTAAAAACAAAACATCGTCAGGTTGACCAACAAAAATTTCTGCAACAACTAGGAGAAAAATGGTGCACAGAAAAACCCTCACATAACTTCTGCTGAAATTCAGGACTCCCTCAGAGAATGTGGCGTGGCTGTTTCAAGAAGCACAATAAGGATGCACATGAAGAAAAAAGGGCTACAAGGCCGAGTTGCCAGAAGACTACGCAAATGTCACAAAGCATCTCGCTTACAATGTGCCAAAACGTTATGTTTGGAGAGGAGTCAACAAGGCCTATGATAAAACATACACCATTCCTACTGTGAAGAATGGAGGTGGTTCGCTAATGTTTTGGAGATGTGTGAGTTAAGGCACTGGAAACCTGGTCAAAACTCAAGACTCAAGACAACTTTATTAGTCCCCGAGGGGCAATTCGAGACAGCATTGTGAAGCAGCCGGCACTAAAATCTTTTAATTCTAAAAACGCATCCAAATTACACATTTGTAAAACCCATAAAAACCTGTATACACAATCATGTCATAAACTCACATGTGACTGACCAACAATGATTAAAACTTTGGCTCTCACACACACACACACACACACACACACACACATGTAACTACATGCACGCACACATACAAGTAATGCACACTCCCCCTATCTGCACTGAGAATTAAGAAGAAGCACAGCTCTGGGAACAAAGGAACTTCTCCTCCTCTGTGTTTTACAGCATGGGCATCGAAGTCGGCGTTTGGAGGGCAGCCACTCGAAAACAGTATGAAGAGGGTGTGATGGCAGGATGAATGCAGCAGCTTATCAAATGATACTGGAGGAGAATCTTATGGGTTGCACTTGGATATCTCAACAAGACAATGATCCAAAACACAAGGCCAAGTCGACCTGCAACTGGCTCCAGCAGAATAAAGAGAAGGTTCTAGAGCGGCCATCTCAGTCGCCTGACCTCAATATCATTGAACCATTGTGGGGAGAGCTCAAACGCGCTGTTCATAACACATGGCCCATGAATTTACAGGAACTGGAGGCTTTTTGCCAAAAAGAATGGGCTGCTTTACCTCTAGATTATATACAGAACCTTCTCCACAACTACCACAAAAGACTCCAAGCTGTCATTAATGCTAAAGGGGCGATACACGGTATTAGGAACTGGGGTGTGTAAACTTTTTACAGGGTCATTTTAGTATTTTATTTTGTTATGGAGATTTGAATTAAGTTCACACATTTGTTTCCCAATAAATGGCTTCACAACATCATTGACCATGAGTGAAAAATGGGTTTTTGTGTTTTCATTCATATTCTTAGAGAAATGGCCAAAAACTTCACCAGGGTGTGTAAACTTATTGGCACAACTGTAGATGGATGGATGGATGGATGGATGGATGGATGATGAATAGTTGCGACTGCAGACGCCGAGATCCTAGTCGCTGCAGGCGAGTCTGCACTGCGGATCTGTGGGTTTCCAGCTGTGACCTTCTTGGCGACTCGGCACAATCGTCAAACTTCCTAGATTTTCTAACCTGAACCTGTTCCTTATCACTTTTTTTGGTCCAGCTGTAACACGGATCGTATCAGTTTCAGACATCTCACTCAGGTGTTACTAGAACTACCGTAACTGTCTTTATCACCCAGCCTCAGCACTTTAGCATTTGGGTCTGACCCATGTTAGTAAATCTAAGTTCTCAATCAGTGTCAGGCTCCTCACCCTGGCTCAACGTAGTGAGCAGTGAGGAAGGTTCTGCATTCATTCGCTAAGAGGCAGCCCCCTTCATTTTCTAGATATATCTCTCCTGACAGCCGCTCAGTTGTCTGTTTTAGATATTGACTCCTTCTCCTCATCTACTTGTTCCTTGGGGGATGTCGATGAGCTCCTCTGTTGATTAAATGACATCTGTCTAACTGCCCTGGGGTCTCATTTATCAAACATTGCGTAGAATCCGTACTAAAGCCATACTTAAGCTCAGCAAAAAAAATGTACTCACGCCAAGCAGGTTTGTGATCTATCAAACATGGAGTACGCACAGCTGCACGCAATCTCCGCTTCATAAATCAAAAACTATCTAGAATGTTTCTCAGCTGCATTTTAGTCACATCCCGCCCTCACCACGCCCACTTACTGCCGTAAAGAGTCAATGCAAAGTGCCTTGTGGATCTCATGCATATACATAAGCCGGCTGTTGCAGCGCTCCGCCAATAACGATGGCGACCGTAGATCAAGGCAGGTCAAGGAGGCACAATTTCACAGAAGCCGAAATTGAGGTGCTTGTGGGTGAGGTGGAGAAATGATAGGAGGTGCTTTTGCAAAACAAATAAGAGAAAATCCACTGAGTGGCACAGCGTTGCTGAAGCCGTCAATGTTGTGAATTCTTCAGAGATCTGTGGCGGATATAAAAAATATGGTCCAATCAGGATTCGATCCCCAGACTTCTGGGTGAAAGTCACGCGTGCTAACCAGTCAGCCAAACGGAGATCTCCCTTGTCCAAGTAGCCAGGGCCATGATAAATCGGGTCACAGTGACAGGACACACACACTGTCACAGACGCATGACATTCTGTCTCAATCTGTCCCCCTGCTGATATTCTGCATTCCGTATTCTGCGCTTCAGGCTGTGTGTGTGTGTGTGTGTGTGTGTGTGTGTGTGTGTGAGAGAGTGTGCGCGCGCATGTGTGTGTACGCGCGTGTGTGGGGGGGGGGGTCTTGTTCTGTGTGAAAACGAAGCAGTACAAGTGATAATGCTGCAGGATTTCATAATTGTATCCTTCTCAGCAGCAGCACTGCAGGTGCTCTCATGTCCAAAATGTGCGTAAGCCAGGTCCTTAGTCAACTTAAAGTTGCGCACATTTTTCCGCTAAGTTTTCTTTCATAAATCCCAAAGTTTGCGTGGAAAGTTGCTTACGCAGTTTTCCGACCCCGTTTTGTGCGTAAGCAAGCCTGATAAATGAGGCCCCAGGACTCTAGCCCCTCTCAGACCCAGACAGAAGAAGATCACCTTGAATCCCTGGCAAAATGTTGAAACCCGCTGCCTAAGAAGGCAGTGTAGGGCACTGGAACGGAAATGGAAAAAGACAGGCTGACTATTTCACAGCAGCTATTCATTGAGTCACTTTCCTTGTATCAGAGCTGTCTCGTCATTACTTTGCTGATATCGTCATGCAACAAAAGGGAGACCAGGCAAAATTGTGTCGTACTATCAATTCCATTTTGCTATTGGCTTCAACTGATGGGCTAGATCCTTCAGACACATTTTGTACCGAGCTGAAATAGGCAACCCTTGCATCTCAGATTGCAGAGTTAAAGGATGTCAGAAAATACTTTGGATTCAGCAGATGGACATGGAGATAAATTTTCTTCCCCAAGCGCTCAGTTTTAATCCGGGGAGTCAGGTTCACGTCAGGAACTGATCTGGTTCTGACAGGACAGATGTTGTCCAGAGTGGGAAAACACCCTGTTAAGACCATGGAACTGGCCTTGTTGTGACAAGCTAATGTCTATTTAGTCAGACCTAATCCTTGTTTTTCCAAACTGGTGCCGCTCACAGAGATAACATGCTGATTGAAGCCCAGGAGTGGATTGTTGTAATTTTCAGGAGGACGTTTGCTGCCATAAACATTTATTATTATTATTCTGTGTTGATTAGTGATGTTCTCTCTGGTCTGCTCACTCTCAGGTGATCTTGGTTCTGGGGATTCACCTGTGGATGTTCTTCATCCTGCCTGCTGTCACTGAAAGGTGATGTCAGATTAATAATAGTTTAATTAGTTTATTTCATTTATATTATTATTTATGTTTGTATTATATTGGTTTAACTGGAATAATGTGCAGATAGAACTGTTGTGAATGAATGATAAACATCAAATGTTTGAAGTTATTGTGCAGTCAGAATGAAAATCAGAATTCCTATTTGTCACAAAGGAAAGAAGCTCCAGTTTAAAGGAGACCTAGAATGTAAACCAACACTTTCCATGCTGTTGTTGAATACAGACAGCTTGGGTGTTCAAAGGTAGCATGCCAAAACATCAAAGCAGTGTGTGATCTGCTTTTTATGTAAATTAGAAAGTTGAAAAAGGTGAGAGAAAAACTCTTTTTCTGCGCAAGCTTTCCTAGTCGCATCACAAGGTTACCCCTCGTGCTATAGCTACATGTTCCAGCCCACTTCAGCGTCAGCATTATTTGAACGCTGGTCACAGCAACACTACTGCAGAGCCAAGGTAAGCCGGTTCTCTGTTAGCACCAGTTAGCTGTTAGCCTTAGCTGGAACAGCCTTGTTGAAAGAGAGAAAAACCAGCACTCACCACTCAGGTTCCTAGCCTGGCCAGCAAATAACCCCACCCCCTCAGAATTCTAACCAAGCCAATCAGCGCTGAGCAGCATACGTCACACACCGCAACGCTCACTTTCTCATAAACAACGAAGACAGCGTCTTTAAAACCACAACAAGTAGAAGCGCTGAAAGTATTTTAAAGAAAGATGTTTGCGCCGTCGCCAGACGCTATTTTTGACTAGAGCTAAAAAACGACATAGTTGGTTATTTTTAAGCTGGGTAGTTCCTTTCTCATGTGCCTCTCTGAGTATCCACACTAGTTCTCTGTGTAGAATTAAACAGAGGACGAGTCTGGCAGGCCAGGCCATCGGGTTCCAGGACACACCGGCAAAATCCAGACTGTAAAAGAATGTCAGATAGATCCACAGCTTGTGGTTCGGTCCGGTCCTTTTCTTCGTTTTTAGTCTGCAACAGTGATGGGAATTCCGGCTCTTTTTAGAAAGCCGGTTCTTTTGGCTCAGCTCACCAAAAAGAGCCGGCTCTTTCGGCTCCCAAGTGGCTCCTCAGATTTTCTGTTGCGTAGTGCACATTTATAACCAAAATAATGCAAAACTATATGTAAAATCATTTACTAATGTAAAAAAATGCTATATATAAAATATATATCATTTCTATGGATTTAATAACTGAACACTTTCAGAAATCTCCACTTTCCGACAGCTGGCGCTCATTTTCTCACCGTCCTCGTCGCACTCTTCTGTCTCTCGCTCGCCTTTTTCCTCCTCCTCATTCCCTCTCGTCTCCCTCCGCCCGCATGTGCTCTGCTGTGTGTCCGAGTCTGATCCTCCCTCTTCCCCGCCCCTACTGCTCTGTGTGTGGACAGTCTGGACACACAGTTACACATGTTGACCAATCGCCTGTGGCTTTCACCAAAGCAAAAGGGGAGGGGGGAGGGGAGGGGACGGCTCCCAATGACGAGCCGGCTCCCGTCGTTCACTTCAAAGAGCCGGCTCTTAGAGCCGGCTCGTTCACGACCGACACATCACTAGTCTGCAACTCTTCTACAACCCTTATTCAATCAGTCCGTCTTTGTCACACACTCATTCTTGACTCACCGCTTCAGTGGGGACTTTTTTTCTTTTCAGAACTTTATTGAACAAACTAACAGTATACAAAATCACAAAATGTATAAAACATTTCAAACAAAACATGGGCAGGGGTGCAAAAATATCACATAATTTAACTGTAGTGCAAACATTAAAGGAGTCATCACCTGAAATTTTCACTTTTCCACTTGAAAATTGCACATAATGGCTTCTTACTGATTTTTCACTGGCTGGAAAGGCGATAATTAACATTGGATCGTTTTTTACTCTTGGCTTCTTCAACCGGCCCACGTGCACGCCATGAGTGCACGTACTCCAAAACGGTATCCTGAGTTCTGGCCCTAATGTCATCACAAAGGCAGGATGTACATTAAATATGGACAGCACAGACTGCCATAGCCCGCACTACTCCGCTTCCATAGAAGACGTTATTTCAACTTTCATTTTGGAACTAATTGTCTTTGAAAATATAGTAATAATAGTTCTTATTTTAAGATATCAAACTTTTATCAGACTAACATAGTTTCAGCTGTCATCTAGCATCCAAATGTTTGGTGGGTTTTAACACCATTTCCTGTGATAAAAATCACCCGACTGACACGCGGAAGACCCAGCTTCGAATCCAGGCTGGGATATCGATTGTTGTTTGGAGTTTTTATTTTAACAGTAATTATATTTTTTTACCGTAATAAGACACCCTAATTTTTATTTTTAAACATTCAAGTCAGACATGCCGAAATACAGAATTCACGGCCATAAAAGACGTCGGTTCAACTTTCACTTGGAGCCATTTCCAAATGACGCGTCTGGCACAGCTGAAATATGCGAATTTAAGCTCTTTCTGACTGGAGACGCAGCCAGACAGCAGACCCTCACAATATATTTGGGCCAGCCAGGTCTGAACAGCATCCTGTCCCACCACCGAAGCTCACTCAACCCCATGTAGAAGGAGAAGAAGAAATTGTTTTTATAGCACCTCACAAGAAGAAAGACACAAGGCGCTTCAGGTAGTGGTCAGTTGACCACTCTGCCCCTCTCTTTTCCCGAGTGTCCAAGCCATGCAGTCGCAGATCAGATGAGATGATCGGATGAGGCTACTTCCTCATTCACCAAGGTAAACCCCAAAGGACAGGCACCCAATTGGGGGCAACAAGTATGCCCGCCCCCTGCTCTGCGCCTCTCAGTGGGGTCAATTCCAGAGTAGTAGTGTCCAACCCCTCTGGAGCAAGCCTCCTCCAGAGCCATGCCTCTCAGCCTCACACACCAACTCAAGCTCTTTCCCCAGCAGAGAGGTGACATTCCACTTACTGAGAGCCGGCTTTTGTAGCCGAGGATCAGACCGCCAACGTTTCCACCTTTGGCTACCACTCATCTCACATTGCACCCAACCTCTTTAGCTTTGTTGGTGATTGCTTTATCGGTATTTATTTGAAATATTGTTACATAATACTGTGATATCTTACAGAAAGAAAAAAAAGCAAATTTAAATAATAAGATACATCAAAGTAACAGAAAAGGTTTCTAATCTGTTGTGGTAGGAACAGAAATAAGCTGTAGATTAACGCACCATTATAAGTTCAACGGTTGAAATCACTACATCAGAACACTGCACTTGCTCTTAGCTTAATCTGATCAACAGTTTGGTTTGATCTGAAATCATGCTGCCCTCCTTTATGTGGCAAGTCTTTCAATATGATCTTAACTTCGTTGTAAACTGAATATCATTCAGTTGCTGAATGAATTATTGATAGAGTTGGCTCAGTTTACAGGTTTGATCTCAGTAGATATTTTGACTAACTTTATCATTGTTTCTCTTTTCTTCAGGATGTTCAATCAGAACTTTGTGGCCCAGCTGTGGTACTTTGTAAAGTGTATTTATTTTGGTCTGTCAGCATATCAGATCCGCTGTGGTTATCCAACTCGTATCCTTGGTAACTTCCTCACTAAGAAGTACAATCATCTCAACCTGTTTCTCTTCCAAGGGTATGAATGCTAAATTAGCTAGTGGATTATAGAAAAACACACTTCTGTCATAGGAAGTCATGAGTGTGTGTGTGTGTGTGTGTGTGTGTGTGTGTGTGTGTGTGTGTGTGTGTGTGTGTGTGTGTGTGTACGTATGTACGTGCGCACGCGTGTGTGTGTGTGCGTAGGTTCCGTTTGGTGCCATTTCTGGTGGAGCTCCGAGCGGTCATGGATTGGGTCTGGACCGATACTACCTTATCTCTGTCAGACTGGATGTGTGTGGAGGACATCTATGCTAACATCTTCATCATAAAATGCAGTCGTGAGACAGAGAAGGTGAGATGAACACGAAACTTCGTTGGTGTTAGATGTTGACCTTTTTTTTATCCACCTTGTTCCTGGCCCCCAGGACCCTGAAGTATGTGACCAACCTCCCCGATCCGGTGTTTGTTTAGGCAGGGCAAAGCGGATTTATTTTTTACAGCACATTTCAAACACAAAGGCAATTCAAAGTGCTTTACAGAAGAAAGAACAGCAAACACAGTAAATCAATCAATCAAAAAAATGTAGCTAATAATTTCAGATTCAACAAACGGATAAGACACAGTCAAAGGGGTAGCTGTTACATTGCAGAAGGTGCAGCAAAAGAAACATTGATGGAAACATGAAGGTTTTTCATTTTAATTTAAAGGTCACTAGAGTTGGGGCACATTTGAGGTCATGAGGAAGCTGATTCCATCTGTGTGCAGCATAGTAGCTAAAAGCAGCTTCAGCCTGTTTGGTTCTGACCCGGTTCTACCAGCTGACTGTTTTTCAAGGATCTGAGAGCCCGCTGGGTGTATAAACTGGAAGGAGATCCAACATGTATTTTAGCTCCATGCCATTGACAGATTTAAAGACTAGTAAAAGCACTTTGAAATTGATTCTGTAGTTTACTGTGAACCAGGAGTGATGTGCTCGGTTCATGTGGTTCTTGTTAAGACTCTAGCAGCAGCGTTCTGAATAAGCTGCAGCTGTTTTACAGCTGTTTTGGGCAGACCAGTTAGAAAACCATTGCAATAGTCCTGCCTGTTGGAGATGAATGCATGAGTTAGTTTATCTACATCTTGATTTGACATGAGACTTCTGAGTCATGCTAATTGATGGAGATGATAAAACGCTGATCTAGTTATAGCCTTAATGTGACCAGTGAAGCTCAGGTCTGAATCAATGGTAACACCAAGATTTCTAACCTGAGACTTTGTATTTATTCCTTTGGAGCTAAGTAGAAAAATACAAGTTTTTTTTAAATAAATTTACAACAACTTCAAAGACACTTTTTTCACATTATCATTATGGGGTGTTGTGTGTTGAATTTTATGGGCAAAATGAATTTAATCCATTTTGGAATGAGGCTGCAACATAAACAAAAAAGTGGAATAAGTGAAGCGCTGTGAATACTTTCTGGATGCACTGTAATTTCTGTCCAATCCTTATTTCCAAAGACAATAACTTCAGTCTTTGTTTAACTGGTGGAAGTTTGACTGCATCCAGTCATTAACTTGCTCTAGGCACTGACAGAGTCAGGGGACCAGATTCTAGGGGACCAGATTCATTAGGCGATAGAGCTAGGTAGATCTGGGTGGCATCTGCATAACTATGGTAGGCAATGTTGTTATTGTTTATGACCTGGACCAGTGGGAGCATGTAGAGATTCAAAAGCAGTGGTCCAAAAATCGAGCCTTGGGGTACACCGCATGTCAGTGCAATTTGCTTTGATTTGTGTTTACCAATGGAAACAACATTACTCCTGTCTGCGAGGTATGATTGGAACCAACTATGGACTGTGCCTGAAAATCCTACCTTTTTACCTAATGTAAAATCTTCATATAATAATCTAGAGCAAGGGTAGGGAACCCTGATCCTGGAGAGCTGCTATCCATCACATTTTAGAGGTTTTCCTGCTTCAATACAGCTGATTTTAATCAGCAGGTGATTAACTGGCTTCTGCAGAGCCTGAACAATGAAATGTGTATGAGGTTGTTAAATAAACTAACAAGCAAGCATTTTAGTCTCAAAGAAAAACAGTTGTTGGCTTTTAGCAGTAGCGGCTAAATTCTCAGTCTCAGTTTCATAGCTGACAGAAAATAAGTTTATCATTTACACTCCTGAAAACACACCTCGTCTTGGATCTGCAGCTCACGCCTGAAGTTCCTGGATTCTTTCTGCTGTTGAAAAACGTTAATTTAGCACAATGCTAACTTAGCACTAAGCTAGAGGTCTTGTCTGTCAGCTTGAGTTTGAAATATTCCAACACTCTGGAAACGTTTTGGCATTTCTTCCTGGGTGTTATCATCCTTATTTCCCCACCCTCTGTTGCTCACGCTGACTATGGCCTATTCCGAAGGTGGAAAAAGGAAATCCTACAAACCTGTTTAAAGTGGGATTTGAATGTCCTGGTCAAAGATAACACCAAGGTTCCTTGCTTTGTTCTGCGAGACTAATTTAATGCTATTCAGGTCAGGTGATTGACTAAGCAGTTTCCATTTCTTAAGTTTCGATCCAAAGATGAGAATTTCAGTCTTGATTTAAAAGCAGAAAGTTTTGAGTCATCCAATTTTTTATGTCTTCAAGACAAGCCTGTAATCTACCTAACCACCTTCTACTGATCCTTTAATAAAAACTCTTTGTTATTTCCCAGAACTACCCCCAACCCAAAGGGCAGAAGAAAAAGAAGATAGTGAAATACGGAATGGGCGGACTTATCATTTTCTTCCTTATCTGCATCATCTGGTTTCCTCTTCTATTCATTTCACTGGTCAGATCAGTGGTGGGTGTGGTCAACCATCCTATTGATGTCACTGTCACGGTCAAACTGGGAGGCTATGAGGTAATGGGCAACATGGCATACAGCACTGCCTACTAGGTATTTCGAACATGTTAGAATTGTTGACTTAATGCTTGAACATTTTTACCAGGTTTGTGTTGTTTTACAATCAAAACCAGGGTGAGTTATTACACTTAATTGGCCCAGGCTGGAGTGAAGTTACAGAATACAAACTAAATAAGTTCTGTTATTCAGAAGAATCAATAGAAATAAGGTTAGAATATTGTTATAAACATGAAACACATCATTGTTATGATAATAGTAAGGACCTTGCATGTTTTCTGTTATTTCTGTCTGTTTGTGTTCCAGCCCCTTTTCACCATGAGTGTGCAGCAGCAGTCCATCAAACCCTTTACAGATGCTGAGTTTGATCAACTCACCAAAACCTTTGGAGACAACGCTGTATGTTCTCACACCACCACTCCAGTTAGGGCTAGGCCTGCTTCCTGTCTCACTCCAGGTTTTTTCATTTCAGCTGTGATGGTCATCTCTGATTTCCTGCTGGGACATGTTTTAAACATGTTCCAGGAGGCCTCCTTTTTATTTTGACATGGTATACAATTAGTTATTATATGACAATACATAACGTAAAATTAATGAATCAGAGTATTAGCTTTGTCATTCTGCACCACTTTTGTGGCACGTCCTACTGTGACCTCCAGCCTGAACTCGGCAGCACTGTGTTCCGGTGCAGTTTCCATCAGTAGCTCCTGGTTCACCAACAGCTGACATGACCATTATGCAGGAATAGCATTGTAAAGGTTTAGAGTGTTGCCCGGTTATGTTTTTGGAATTAGAGTTATGTCATTTGACCTACTGTTATTTAACTGAGGTTAGATCTGAGCTCAGCAGGATTAGTGGAACCCCTTCAGACCATATCAGCTCCTCCTGCAACTACCTGCTTTCTTTAATTTCAGCTTTGTGTACACTTGCATGTAGGTGGCCATGCAGTTCATCACTCTCTACAATTGTGAAGACATTGTCACAGCCATGATTGAAGGTAGCTCAGGATCAGTTTGGAGGATCAGCCCACCTAGTAGACAGGAACTCATTAAAGAACTACTTGAAAGTCCTGCTGACCTCACTCTCCGACTTGCCTGGAATTTCCAGAGGTAAAACTCTTATTGTGTTAAATATGCTTAATAGGATCAGAATAATACAGTGTATTCCTGCTCATCGTAAGGTTCTTAAAGGAATACCATAGATGCTTGTATCTGATCAGATGTTTGTGAAGTTTACTTTAACAGACTGTAGCTTATGAGACATCCAATGTAAAAACCTGGTCGTGGGAGGAGTTCAGTGAGACCATGGAACAAGACTTCCGTACGACTTCGAGGAGATTCTGGTCCACCATCCGGTGCCTCAGGAGGGGAAAGCAGTGTGCTACCAACACTGTTTATAGTGGGGACGGTGTGCTGCTGGCCTCGACTTGTGACATTGTTGATTGGTGGGCAGAATACTTTGAAGACCTCCTCAATACCTCTGGCACGTCTTCCAGTGAGGAATCAGTCTGGGGACTTTGGGGTCACTAAGGTGGTCAAAAAGCTCATTGGTGGCAAGGCTCCAGCGGTGGATGAGATACGCCTATAACCCTCTCAGGCTCAAAATAAGTTTTGATAAAAGGACGGACAACTAAGCCCTTCAGAGGCACTTCTGAGTTAAAAAATGCTCATGAAATAAGTATGTGGAGTAACCACGTAGTTCGGTTTTAACATTGCTGATCTGCAACGCCTGCCTCCAGAGGGTTAAAGCTCTGGATGTTGTGGGGTTGTGTTGGCTGCAATATCGCGTGGACATCTGGGGCATTTCTACTGGAT
Organism: Nothobranchius furzeri; assembly: GCF_043380555.1. Classification (NCBI taxonomy): domain Eukaryota; kingdom Metazoa; phylum Chordata; class Actinopteri; order Cyprinodontiformes; family Nothobranchiidae; genus Nothobranchius; species Nothobranchius furzeri. Next base: position 59,647,944 of record NC_091752.1, on the reverse strand, counting down.
CGACAGACCAGGGTGGTGATTTCCCTAATTAAAAATGGGACTGCAGGGTGTGTTCCAACTACAGGGGGATCACACTCCTGAGCCTCCCTGGGAATGTCTATTCAGGGATTCTGGAGAAGAGGGTCTGATGGATTGTCGATCCTTGAATTCAGGAGGAGCAATGTGGTTTTCATCCTAGCCATGGAACACTGGACCACCTCTATACCTTCTTCAGCCCAGATGGTGTCACGGGTGGATGACTTGGTACTTTGGTGCGCAGTTTTTGTTTTGCTTTTGTATGTAAGTTGTGTGTCTGGACACTCTTCTGGCTTCTCTTACACCAGAGAACAACTCATAGGCTACAACACTATGATACCGGTGGATTTCTCTTCAGTTTTGTTGCATCCGCAGCAAAATTAATACCAACTTTGATCAGGGGAGTGAGATGACGAAGGGGATAAAAGCCAGCTGGCGCGCTACTGCGGCTGAGGATAAGAGGATTATGCATGGTTGTACCTGGGATCTTTCTCTCTAAAGTGGTCTCACTTTGCAACAAAATGGATGAGCTGGCCCTGATGAGAAACAAACACAGACTTTTCCTCATCTTGTGTCTTATGCTACGTGAAAACATGGCTCAGTGAGGACATCTCGGACTGCATGCTCCAGCTGGAGGGTTTTCATCACCTCCACACTGATCGGCAAGCAGCTCTCTCCGGCACGACCACGGGTGGAAGCATGTGTTTTTGCATCAATAATGATTGGAACAGATGTTGCATTGTTCTCTTGCTATGGAATATCTTTTTATCAACTGTAAATCGCGTTACTTTCCACGTGAGTTTGCTTCTTCCATTCTAGCTGCTGTTTACATCCCACCAGAAGGCACACGATGTTCAGCATGCGCTCGCGGAACGAATATTTTGCATGGAGCGGATGTACCCAGACTCCCTCATCAAGGTTCTGGGAGATTTTAACAAAGCCAGTCTGAGCCAGGAGCTTCCCAAATATAATCAGTATATTAAATGCCCGACCAAGGAGGAGAAAACACTGGATCACTGTTACAGCACAGTAACTGGAGCCTATAAAGCAGTGCCTTGCACTGTGCTATGACTTTCTGACCATGTGACCAGCCATCTGATACGAGCATACAAACAAAGGCTAAAACTCTCCAAGCCTGTTGAGAAGTCTACAAAACAGTAGAGCAACGGGGCTGTGAATGAGCTCAGCACATGATTAGAAACCACAGACTGGGACGTAGTGAGGGCTGCCTCTGAAACAGATACCATCACCTCCTACATCCACTTCTTGCAGGACAGCGTCGTACCATAACGCACTAGGGTGAATTATATCAATAACAAAGCCTACTTTACCCCAAAATTCAAACAGCTGTGGTTAGCAAAGAGAGAAGCTTTTGAAAGTGGGCACAAGGACTCCGACAGCGATTCTAAGTACAGGTTCTGCAAAGAAGTGCTCTTAGCTAAGACCAGCACCATGACAAAATGCAGCAGCAAATTTCCGAAAACAACTTAGCCTCTGTGTGGAAAAGATTCAGGAACATTACCAACTACAAGCCCAAAAGCCCCACCTCCACTGATTATCTGCTCTTGGCCAACAGCCTAAACAACTTCTGTTTTTGGTTTGATGATCCAATAATCAGTTCTCACACCTCATCCAACCTCAACAATAGAGACATTGGTCACCCACCCCCACTCCAGAGCCATCACCATCACTGTGAAAATTACTCTCAGCACCCTCCACCTCACCCCCCACTTAGGAGAACCTTACGTCACACACCTTCACCACAGCCCTAAACATCCGTGAAGCAGATGTGAGGAAGCAATTAAAAACTACAGACCTGTGGCACTGACATCTGTGGTCATGAAGTCATTTGAGCTCCTGGTTCTCCCCTACCTCAAGACGCTCACAGCCCCCCCTCCTGGACCCCCTGCAGTTTGCCTACAGAGCCAACAGGTCTGTAGATGATGCCTCTACACTTCATCCTACAGCATCTGGACTCCCCGGGTACCTACGCTAGGGTCCTGTTCATGAACTTCAGCTCTGCCTTCAACACAATCCTCCCAGACCTCCAAGACAAACTGTCCCAGATGAATGTGCCTGACCCCATCTGCAGAAGGATCACTGACTTCCTGACTGACAGGAAGCAGCAGGTGAGGCTGGGGAATAATGTCTCGAACCTGCGGACCTTCAACACTTGTTCCCCTTAGAGCTGTGTTCTCTTCCCTCTGCTCTTCTCCTTGTAAACCAACAGCTGCACCTCCAACTATGATTCTGTCAAGCTTATCAAGTTTGCAGATGACACCACTGTAATTGGACTTATCTCTGACGGGGATGAGTCTGCCTATAGAATGGAGGTCGAACGGCTAATATCCTGGTGCAGCTACAATAACCTGATGCTAAACGCACAGAAGACAGTGGAGGTTGTTGTGGACTTTAGGAAGCTCACAGCCCCACTCCCCCCCCCTTAACCCTGCCCAACACTCCCATCATGATGGTGGACTTCTGTCGCTTTCTGGGCACCACCATCACCTAGGATCTCATGTGCAAGCCCACCATCATCTCCATTACAAAAAAGGCCCAGCAGAGGATGTACTTCTTGAGGCAGCTGAAGAAATTCAACAGTTGATGAGGCAGTTCTATCCTGCAATCCTCGAGTTCATCCTCACCTCTTCAATCACCTTTTGGTACGCTGGAGCTACCATCAGGGACAAGAAGAAGCTGCAGCGTGTTGTGCACTCTGCTGAGAAGGTCATTGGCTACAAACTACAAACTCCCCTCCATACACGATCTGCACACCTCCAGGACATTGATGCGTGCAGGTCGGATCACAGCTGACCTGTTTCACCCTGGATACAGTCTTTTGATTCGCTCTCATCTGGCAGGAGGTTCAGATCCATTCGGACCAGAACCTCTCACCACAATAACAGTTTCTGCTTCTCTGCAGTTGGACTCATTATTGACAATCCTAAAATTACCCACTCTAGTTTCTTGGTTTCAGTCACATGACCCTGTGTTGTTTGTACCTGAATCGTTCCTCTCTAATCAGTACCTACACTGTCTTGTATATAGTATCTGTTTCTCTAATTATTGCCTCCTTATATTATTATTTTACCATGATTATATTCCTACTTCCTAAATTTTCTTATCTCTTTTATTTTTATCTTTCTTTTTTTGCACCACGTACCACAGCAATTTCCTAATGTTGTGATTTTCTGCACAAATGGCAATAAAACCCTTATGACACCCATCCATCCATTTTCTTCCGCTTACCCGGAGTCGGGTTGCGAGGGCAGTAGCCTAAGTCGAGAGGCCCGGTTGGACGTGCCCGGAAAACCTCACCAGGGAGGCATCCAGGAGGCATCCTGACCAGTTGCTTGAGCCGCCTCAACTGGCTCCTCTTATGTGAAGGAGCAGCAAATCTACTCCAAGCCCCTTCCGGATGACTGAGCTTCTCACCCTATCTCTAAGGGAGAGCCCAGCCACTCTGTGGAGAAAACTCATTTTGGCCGCTTGTATCCAGGATCTCGTTCTTTCGGTCACTACCCAAAGCTCATGACCACAGATGAGGGTAGGAACGTAGATCGAAATCGAGACCTTTGACTTCTGACTCAGCTCTCTCTTCACCACGACAGACCGGTACAACGCCTGCATCACTACAGATGCAGCACCAATCCGCCTATCAATCTCGCGCTCCAGTTTTCCCTCACTAGTGAAAAAGACCTCGAGATACTTAAACTCCTCAACTTGGGGCAGGACATCGTCCCTGACCCAGAGAAGGCATTCTACCCTTTTCCGAATCAAGACCATGGTCTCAGATTTAGAGGAGCTGATTCTTATCCCAGCTGCTTTACACTCGGCTGCGAACCGCTCCGGCAAAAAGCCGAAAATCACGTTCTGAGGAAGCCAACAGGACCACATCATCTGCAAAAAGCAGAAACCCAATCCTTAGGCCACCAAAACGGATGCCCTCAACACCTTGGCTGCGCCTAGAAATCCTGTCCATAAAGGTTATGAACAAAATCAGTGATAAAATGCAGCCTTGGCAGAGTCCAACTCTCACTGGAAATGAGCCTGACTTACTGCCGGAAATGCGGACCAAGCTCTGACACCGGTCATACACGGACCTAAGAGCCCGTATCAGAGAGCCTGGTACCCCATACTCCTGCAGTACCCCCCACAGGGTCCCCCGAGGGACGCGGTCAAACACCTTCTCTAAATCCACAAAACACGTGTAGACTGAGTTGGGCTCTCAAATCTCTTGCCCAACCAAAGTCCCCAGACTCTGCTTTCTCACTGGAAGACATGTCAGTGGGAGTGAGGAGGTCTTTGAAGTATTCTGCCCACCTTCTGAAATTTGAATTTAATTTTGGAGGATCCTGGAGGGCGTGTGGGAGTTTGCCCAACCAATTTACATGTGTTTTGTGTTTTTGGAGAATACATTCGACCTTGGGAGGCCCTTTGGGGGGTTCTTCGGGAGTGTGTGTTACTAGGCCCTCTGATATGAGCTCTTAGGTCCCTGTATGACTGGTGTCAGAGCTTGGTCCGCAGTGTCTGCAGTAAGTCGAGCTTGTTTCCAGTGAGAATTGGACTCCGCCAAGGCTGCCCCGTTATCACTGATTCTGTTCGTAACTTTAATGGACAGGATTTCTAGGCACAGCCAAGGTGTTGAGGGAATCCGGTTTGGTGACCTAAGGACTGAGTCTCTGATTTTTGCAGATGATGTGGTCCTGTTGGCTTCATCAGAACTTAGTCTCTGGCTCTCACTGGAGTGGTTTGCAGCTGAGTGTGAAGCAGCTGAGATGAGAATCAGCTCCTCTAAATCTGAGACCATGGTTTTGAGTCAGAAAAGCCTTCTTCGGGTCAAGGATGAGGTCCTGCCCCAAGTTGAGGAGTTAAAGTATCTCACACGTGTTCACAAGGTTGCTCTTTCAAGTATGGACTTGGGCATTTTCAACACATCACCTAATGCTGTGGTTCACACTAAATGCACTTTGAATTTTTTTGCGTCAGCAAAAATTGTTACTTTTACGTATCCTTATGTTGTTGGCTCAGTGATATTCTGGTCTTGTATTTTTGTGTGTCCCCTTTTTTCTCTCTTTCTGCAGGTCTAGAAGCAGATTCTTGTTCATCATTTATTGTTTATTTTTGTGAAACCCTTAGGGTTTCCCTGAAGTAGCTGCCCCAAGTGGCTGGGAGAGGGAAGTCTGGGCCTCCCTGTTTAGGCTGCTGCCCCTGCGACACAACCTCGTATAAGCGGCCATGGATGAATGTTTTTTCAGTGTATTTGATTGTTCATAATTCATTTAAATGAAGTTCAATAGAATAAGGATCACAAAAACATTTTGTAAGGTGTTATATGTACCATTATGTCTTGCCTAGGCTGTGGTTTATTCTGGGTTTACATGCTGAAGATTGAGCCTCTAAATATTTGTGTTTATGATTATTTATTTTGACAGGGACCTGGGTAAAGGTGGAACAGTTGAACACACTTTTGGGAAACATTCTATAAACCTGGAACCTGGAAACCCCGTTAGAGCCAACCTCGCCTCGTTACTGGTTGGCAATCTCACAGAGCCTGTGTGGGTTTTCTTCCCTGTCAGGATATTTATGTAAGGTACTCTAGTACTGTCTTGGTACTTTATTTTGTGTCTTTTTTCCCCCCAGACTTGTTCCTGGTATTTTTCCTAATTATATCCGTGCCCCAAATGGAGCTGAAGCTAAACCAGTCAGTCAGCTATATAAAGGTCAGTCTGCACTAGGGGTGGGAATTTATAATTATCAATATCAATGGCGTTGTTGATTCTGTCTAGCGATCCAATTCCTTATCAATTCCAGAGTAGTTAGATAGGTAGAAAAAACAAATTGCACACCATCTCCTGCATAATAACTGTTGGTTTATGTAGAGTGGGTAAAATCTCACCACAGGTCAGACCTTGGTCACTGGAGTCTGCTAGTGTGGAGGTGGATATAGAAGGTAAATGACGCTAACATGATAGGCAGTGTTAGTTGATTAGTGATCTGCAGTAACAGGTGAGGACAAATGAACGTCACCTCTGCTGCTGCGTTGAAATTCACTAGTACATAGCAGGTCAAAACATACCAGTAACTTTAAGTTATCACTTACTTTTTGCCCAAATGCTTTTGTGTATTGATAATGCTTCCTCCCTTGTTGAAATATCTACTTTGCAATTATTGCAAGTTACCCTGTTGTTATCCTTTCTTGTAAAATATGACCAAACTTTCAAGCATCTGTGACACTTAGACACCATGTTTCCTACTTCCGTAAGCTATGCAATGTGCGCGGGGACATCATTTGTGCCGACTGGAATTGATAAGGGGAATGGTTTGCCAAAGTGGCAAACCATTCCTAGGAGTTGAAACATTGGGAACCGGTACTCAACAAGAACCGGTTTTCAATTCTGCACAGAATTATTGTTCTTTATATTTTTCATAAGTTGGTGTTTTATGATTAGAAGTACATTATTTTCATTCTTGCTATGTGGCAGGGCAGTGTTCACTGAAATATGTGGGGTTTGTTCTTCCTCTCCATTAGTTGCAAAGTTCTTGCTCTTGTTAATTAACTGTCTGCATGTGTTTCATCGCACCTGTGGCGCATCTGCAGATTATGAAGATGATTACCTGGATATAACCCTGTCCCTGATGAACGACAGCTCCTCCTGCAGCTCTGGGAGCCAAGAGTGGTGGAACATTGCCATTGCAGGCTGTGATCCCTCAGCATGTGATGTTCTGCCTATGGTCATCTTCAATGATAAAGTTAGTCCACCTAGCCTGGGATTCCTGGCTGGTTACGGGTAAGAAACACAAACACGAACGGGTGCACACCCAGTTTGAGGGAGCTTTACTGTTGGTAACCAATATAAATGGATCAAGTCTGAAACCAGAGTGGTGACATAAAGACCTGCCTTCAGAGGACAAAATACGGCTAAATGAATTACAAACGAGTAGAGTATTTGAACAAGGACAGTGTTTCCCCTAGGAATTTTTCCAGCTGTGGTGGTGGTGGTGGGGGTTGGGGGTGGGGGGGTGAAATTATGACACGTCTCACCTTTATGTTAATATTGTTTTATTTGATGCACTCCACTCTGAATTTTGATTTAATTTATTTGTTAAGAACATCAAGATGCATTACAGTGAACATTATAATGAAGTAAATGTTTCTAGTGCACAGTAGTGCACATTTCAGAGAAAAATAGAACAGATCAGATGCACCTAATAAATAAAATTACGAACATAAACGCAGGAATCTGATTCTTTACTTCATTGTTCTGGTGCTGAAAACATCACTAATGCGGATCAAAGGAGATACACAGATGAATGCACCTCTTATTTATTATTTGGAAATTAGTGGGTGTGGTTTACATCAATACATTATTTTAAATCTGAAATTGATATGGATTGATCAGAAGTTGCTATGTGTATTGTTTATTTGGAAACGATTTACAGAGCAGCCTCAGAATTGACATTAAATATTTTTGATCACAATAGTAAAGGAACTGTTACAGAACAAGTTTTTCAATAAAATCAGAACATTAATATTTAAGTGCATGAATTAATAAATCTGAACTCATGCAGTAGGAACTAGGAAATATGAAATACTAGAACCAGACACAACTTTATTTTTTATTTTAATTTGATTAAACTGATGTTTTCCTAACGTTATTGGCATTTTCCCCCACACACAGTTAAACAAAACAATGTTGATTAAGGTGTGTGTGAGAGAGAGATAGAGAGAGATAGAGAGAGATAGAGAGGGAGAGAGAGAGGGAGAGAGTTAAAATAATTTAAAAAAACCCGACGGAGCGGAGGCAGTGACCGACGCATGCACGAGCTGTTTTCAGCTCTGTCTTGTCAAATGCACCACGGACGTTACGAATAAAGTAACTTTAAAAATTGAACTGAAAAAGAGGTGAGCTGAAGAAAACCTAGGGAGTTCTGAAGAAACGTGAGCAACAGTCTGTGTGTGTGTGTGCGTGGATGCCTGGGCCAAGCTGACTGAGCTCCCAGCTGCAAAGTTTTGTGTGTAGGGAGGGGCGGGCGCTGTATGTGACTGGCCAATCACAGAGCATGAAGACTGTCAGTTACCCAATGAGGATTTTCTTTCAGCACGATTAAAGATATTTATGAGTTTTACACTCGTTTCATGCTCGTATTTGTCAAAAATGCTTTATCCGTACGCTCATCCCTAGCTGTAACCACCCTGCCCTGCCTCCTCCTCCTTGCTGCCTGCCAGCTGTGATCACAAGCAACAACAGAGTAGTTCCCGCTGCTTCTTCGGGAAACAGCACAAATTATTTTTTTTTAAATAATAAAAAATCAATAAAACTTGGGATCTTGTAGGCGTGGCGGTGGGATTTCAGCCGTGGCGGGCCGCCACGGCTACGCCTATGTAGGGGAAACACTGAAGAGCCTGGGAAAAAAATCTGGAGGGTGTAGTACAGTCTCAGGACTAGGGCTCAGTACTGAAATTTGGTCTGAAACATCTGGTGGCTACTGCTAAAGTAAAAAAAAAGTGTATTGGTGAAATTATGGTGATTTGATACGTATCACGATACAGGGGAGACGATACAATATATCACGATATATTGCGATACATTCAGTCAGACAATATTAGTGATTTTTTAGACTGAATTTCTTGTAGGAAAATTCAATAAACAGTCCAAACTGATACTTAACATGTTTAACATGAGGTATCTGAACTATAATAGAGGGATTTACATGTCAATGGTGCAAATAAATCCCAACGCACACTGCTAAAACTAGTGGTCAGCATTTGAATTGCACCAAAAGAAAAGAAAATACTCAGATGTTTGCATGTAAATCCTTCCAACAATTAGATGCACGGCTTTTAAATATCAATATAATATTTCTGGAAAAATTTTCACAGTATATAGGGAGCCTAAGTCACTTCTGCATCATGGGTCCCCGGAAGAACGAAAAAATGAATGTAAGTCAACGGGGCTAAAAAACGCTATTTTCTAAGTCCACTTGTTTTGTGCCATGGATTTCACATATCTCCTGCTTCCTCATCACCGTCGTCTCTGCTTGACTGAACTGCTCCTGCTGCTCCGCTGCATGTGTGCTGTGACGGTTCCGCCCCGCCGTATGTGGTGCAAAATTCACTCGTTTGAGAGCTGAGTTGCACACCTGTAAAAGAGAAACTGAGCATGTGCAGAAACAGATCTGTACACTTGTGTTCACAGACTTTTAGTTGAAAATGTTACACAACTTTATTTTATTTCACATGCATGTCAGTTTTTCTGACAAGAGCACATTTATCTTTACAAGTTTGAGCTTGCTGGTGTGCAACTTCTCACATTCTACTGCACACACACACACACACACACACACACACACACACACACACACACACACAATTTTCAGGCTCAAATCGTATTGTACAAACACACACAACAGATCTACAAGTTTGTGCATTTTGACTGTTCATCCAGAATATGTGGAGACGAGTCTGACGCTCTCATATAACCCTCTTCCTCCGTCTTTATCCAAAAAAGGATTGAGAATCCTCAGAGTCCACTTGCATTTTAACTGTTTACTCAAAATTGAGCAGGTACAGTAAACAAAAAGATGCAAGAGACTTTTCCACAAGTTGCTAATGAAACAAAATAGTAAGGAGGAGAATTAAAGGGCAGAGGGAGGTCAAAAGACTGTCTGGCTCCACTCCCTGTCTTGTCTCTGTCTGAGAAAAGTCTCCATCCTCCTTTTTTCCTTTTTCGTTCTTATTCACACAATCTAAGAAACACTCCCCCTACTGGCTCATTAAATTATGTTTAAGTTTATTCATTTAGCAGACGCTTTTATCCAAAGAGACTTACAATCTATAACCTATAGGACGTGTTGTGATCTGTGGGGGAAATCGGAGTACCCGGAGGAAACCCACGCATGCACGGGGAGAACACGCAACTCCACGCAGAAAGGCCGCAGCTGAGTTTCGAACCTGCGACCTTCGTGCTTAGAGGCAACAGTGCCAACCACTGCGCCACCATGCAGCCCAAATTAAAGCATGCAAAACAAATAAACCATTTCCCTTCATATCTTGTACTCGGTTCAAATTTCTCATTTAAAATAATACTTCCATTTAACAGTTAAGCAACTTTAAATCAATAAAGAGTGACATAAAAAGTGAACCGCTAATCAACTATTATAATCATTATTTATATTCACCTCAGTTCAGATTCCTACAGTGACACAGAGTAACTTTAATAGTCTTCACCTTCTTATTTACAACCTGAAAGAAAGACATGTCCTCTTGTTTTTTTTTCACCTGCATGTTTTAGAAAAAGGATGATTGTTGAAGAAGAATCAATGTTTATTTATTTATTTTTTGCATATTTGAGAAGAGTAAAAATCTCCCATCTTTGCATTTAGGATCATGGGCCTGTACGTGTCTGTTGTCCTGGTCATTGGGAAGTTTGTGCGTGGTTTCTTCAGTGAGATTTCCCACTCCATCATGTTTGAGGAGCTTCCCTGTGTGGACCGCATCCTGAAGCTCTGCATGGATATCTTCTTGGTTAGTATGAAATGTGTCCATGTTAACATTTAGATTGTGCTCTATTTAACGTACCATGCGCTTGTAAAGTTCTCTTGTCTGTGTCTTGAAGGTGCGTGAAACTGGAGAGCTGGAGTTGGAGGAGGAGCTTTACTCCAAACTCATTTTCCTCTACCGATCCCCAGAGACAATGATCAAATGGACTCGGGACATCCAGACTAGAGAGCATGACTAATGCAGATGTTTGTTTGTGAAGAATGATTCAAAGAGAGGCTGTATGGATACACGAAGCGCGCTCATCCACATGCCGCAGAGCCCCTTTAAAGGAGACTTGGCTATGCCAATGTGTGAAACATCACCTGCTGCTAGAGTGATGCTGTAGTTTTATAGCAGCTCAGTTGTAAACAAACTTGTACACTCAACTGGAATGGGATTGCATTTCCACTGTGGGTGTGACTGTTTTTCGGGAGAAATGAAACGATGGAAGCAAACTCGGCTGTTTCCACTGGCCGGTTATCAGGAGATGAAAGGTCACTTTCACCCGGCTCAGATCTGAAATAGCAGCAGACTGCATCTGTTTACTGTTTTCAGCTCCAAATCTGTTTACAAGTTGAAGCGGCCATTTTTTTGAGCTGGGAAAAAAAGACACAAGTTGTCATTATTTTTTAACAAAGACATTTTAGGATTTCATATGAAAAGATGTATTCTGAGGTCTGTTAGATGTTCAGTGCAGAATTTCAACATGCCTTCACAAATCAGATTTTACTGCTCGAGTCGGCACGTTCTCATTCTTGTGTGGTGTTAGAATTTTCTCTCCATGCACGTGTCTCTGGTTTCCTCCCACAGACCAAAGCATGCATGTCGGGTGAGTTTGGACAAAGCCTCCATAAACGAGCCACGTTTCAGTAAATGTTGATTACTCTTGAGCAACAGTTTTAGAGGTTTTGTGAAGCATTTTTGACATTTACTGCTTTTCATTTCTTTAGTCCTTCTTTTATAGCTGACACTTTTCTGAGAAATAATGTTTGGTTTGGTAGGCCACTGGAGCAAGTCTCTAGTAAACAAACAAACAACAAACAAACTACCTTTAGATTGAGAAGGGTCTTTATTTGAGCAGAAAAGCAACTAATTCCCAAACATTTATTTGGAAAAATGCCTTCAGAATGACTGGAGAAATAAAAAACACAAGATAGTCTAGTTGATTAGAAGAGAGAAAGGGCAATGCAGTTTTAGGCTTACGGTATTGTAAACGTCAGTAAAATGTTGCACACTATTAACAGAACCCAGAGAAATGGATCGGGCCAAATTACAACAGAGGAAGTCTTATTTTAATTTGTCCAAGTCTATGAAGCAGACTGACTCTGGGTTCCCAATCTGAGATCTGTGACTCCTCAAAGAGGTCTTCACATGTTTGTCTGTGCTATGGTTGTGATGTTACCAGTATTATTATTGTAAAATTTACCTTTATAGACCCCAATACCTCACTCAAAATTATAATCAAAACTCTATAAGAGGTATGACTCTGTTTAAAATGTGTAATTCATCACTTTTAACGTGTTTATGCAGGTAGGAGTTGGGTTTGGGGGTCCTGGCTTGCTGTAGACACAGACAAGAGGGTCCTAAATGAGAAGTGTTGGGAACCACTGGTCTAAACCTGTTTCGCACCTGATGCAGAACAGATGCGGTATGGTTTCCATACAGCTTCTGGACAGACTGCCAATGACTGCAGTTTGTGTGCTGAAAGTCACCAGATGTCTGCTCACACAAGAGCTCCAAATGATTAGAAATAATCCATAATACATTTAAAAATATACCTGTCAAAATAATGTGAACTGTCGTACACTGAGCTGATACCCACATCCTTATTAATAAAACCAAAGTGGTAAATATAATGCAACACAGAATTTAAAAAAAAAAACACAACCTATTCACCTTGCTGAAACTCACTTCCTGGTTTGGCTCAGGAAAATTTCTTTAACTTCATCTGCATGTGATGCATCTGTACTTGTGCTTCATCATAGCCGGTGTTAATGCTCTAATTGGTCTCCTGGTTTTTGGTCTAAATTAAAACTGTACACACACACACACACACAGAAATATGTAAAGCTGGGTATACACTGTGTGACTTTTTCCACATAGCTCCATCCCTAACTATGACTTCCTTGCAGAGCAAAGCTCACCAATTGTGTTCTCACAACGTACAACCCAGTGCTCGGATGTGGCCTGATCTGACTGCTCAAACTATACGTCTCTTGATTGCTGATCAGGAGCGGGTCGTTTGGTGTTAATCACCTCTCTTAAACCCCTGTACACTACATGACACACAACGTAAAACTGACCACAACCTCACACATGAGAAAAATAATGAGCTCAAAATGGCAAAAAATTCTCTGAGCGTACATCCGGCTTAAAAGAAGGACTAAGTTGCTTTTATGACAGCTGAACTTTTCCTTCCAACATTGTCCCAACCTGTGGATCTGATTTGTACAAAGACTGTGAGAGTTTCTACACGTGTTTGGGTTTGGTAGACGCTGGCACCATTCGCTGCTACTGCAGTAATACTTATAGGTTTTAAGCATTAAAAATGCTTTGACTTCAAATGATTTTCTGTTTGTTTTTTATGGTTCTGCGGCTTAGTTTTGGGTTTCATGTGTGCCATTCATAGTGGACTTTATTCCAGTTTTATCTGCTTTCTAACCCCTTATTTCCATCGGAGCCGTCAGCAGCACGTTACTGCAGCAGCACGTCTTGCTCACGTACGCTGCTGCTTGGCCCTTCGCATGAGACGCGAAGCAGCAGGGGAGCAGCTGTCACCGACCGAGCAGGAAGTCACACGAGTGACTTCATCAGTAAACACAACAACAAGCAGGAGCAAACTACAACATGGCTCCAAAAGGTTTGTGTTTTATGTTCTGTCCATTTTATAATCACCAATACGGACCTGCAAAACAAAGGAGACCGCTAGCTAGGTGATAACTTCTCACGGGGACGCACAGTTAGTAACTTTTTTTTTAAAGTAAAGCAACCAGAAGGCAGTACGTTTCTTTATTCTGAAAATCTCAGGAAGCTTCGCTCCGTTTCCGCGTCCGATTTCCTGTCTTTCCTTCCCCAAAAATGTCGAACTTGACCCGTTTCAGAAGCGTAGCGCGTAGAAAATAGAACCGGCGCGTAAGGGCCACGACATGCTGCTCCTGAGACGCGGCCGACTCGCGCTGCTGACAGCTCTGGTGGAAAAGGTTCTGTTGACTACAGCGGTTTCTATCAGCAGCGATGACGTGCTGCTGACGGCTCCGGTGGAAAGAAGGGGTAAGAGTGTGAGTGCCCTCCTGTCCCTGGGACTCGTCACCCGCCAGGATCTCTGTACGTCGGCACTGCAGACATGGACTACATCAGGCTCCTCATCTGGTCTGCTCTCCTCTGGGCACATGTGCTATCAACCTGCTGCTGGATTACTCTGCTACACAGCCGCTGAACTCCAATGTTTCCGCCGAAATCTGCTGGCGTTTGACCCTCCGGCCTTTATGTACAGTCATCTGGACATCACTCTCTCTCCATGCCATCGCTATGTTCACCATGGCTCCCGCAGAACCTTCTCCTCAAATTTGTCTGGTCCACTGCCCACAACAACTACTGCAAGTCTGGCCGGACCATCGATCCTCGTGTTAGCCTGCCCATCTAGGTCGGCTAGCGCTACTGTCAAAGTGGATAACTCCACCACAGGGGTGTGGCCATTTTTAACCAGGACCTACCCACTCAAATGGCTTCCTTAAAAAATTAAATGTAAATGTGTTATATTTTGGAGGTTTGTCCTTTTAGGTCATCATACAATGAAATGAAACAGAATAAAATTTAAATTAATGATATTTCTGATTCTGATCTGTATCTATAGATACCACAGAGCATTTGTGCTTAGGGCATCCAAATAGCTAGCACTGGCCCTGCATTTAATGAATGATAATCAGGGCTGCTGTAAAATTCAATCTCCAGTCCACATCCAAGTCAACTTTATTTATTTGGCCCTTTACAACAGTATGAAAGCTGACCAAAGTGCTTACCAAGTCAAAACAAAAACAGCTATTTCCTGTTATGCTGAAAGTTAAAGGTTCATTATAAAAGAAATAAAAAGATGACATAAAAACCAATAAAAACAAATAGCAGCAAGTAATTCAAACTGACTTAAAAGTGACTAAAACGGCTGCAATCTCACCCTGAATTAAAGGCAACTGAGAACAGATTAGTCTTTAGAAGTGATTTAAAACCCGACAGTGAGGAAGCCATCCTAATCTGAATTGGCAGTGCATTCCACAACCTTGGGGCTGCTACTGAGAAAGCGCTGCTTCCCCTGAGCTTTCGCTTTGTTTTCGACACCTCCAGGAGAAGCTAGTCAGCTGACCTCAGTGATCAAGACGGCGAGTGAGCAACTAGCTCGCAGATACTGCAGAGTAAGGCCATGTACAGCTTTAAAAGCCAATGAAAGCACCTTGTGCGGAACCCTAAAATCAACAGGCAGCCCGAGGAGTGATGCTAAAATTGGGGTGATGTGATCCCTCTTTCTTGAACCTGTCAATAGGCGTGCTGCTGCATTTGGCACCATTTGAAGACGGCAGAGGTGAGACTGAGGGAGATCAAGGTACAGTGGGTTACAGTAGTCGAGGCGTGATGTAATAAACGCGCAAATCACTGTCTCAAAATCACAAATTGAGAGCAGATGCTTCACCATGGCAATCCTCCTTTAATGGTAAAAACCTAGATTTTGTTACTTTTGGACAAGCAAATCAGTGCTGTAAGTCACCGTCAAGCCAGACTCCCAGATTAGTCGCTGCAGGTTTCAGAAATGGGGCCAGCTGAACACGGCCCACTGGACACACTGGGACTAAAAAGCATGACCTCGGTCTTTTCATTATTGAAGTGTAAAACATTTGCAGACATCCAGGTTTTATCCCTACACTGGCTTCCAGTCTCTTTTAGAATTTCGTTTAAAGTTCTGGTGTTTGTTTTTAAATGAGTTGGCTCCATGTTATCTGGCAGACCTGATTCAGCTTTATGTTCCCGCAAGGAACCTTCGGTCATCAGCACAACAAGGACTGTTGGTCGTTCCGAAACACAGACAACAATCCCGAGGGGGTCGTGCTTTCTTGGTGCTGGGGCCGAGGCTCTGGAATGAGCTACCTGCATGGGTTAAACAGGCCACCACGCTCGGCAAGTTTAAGAGCCAGCTGAAAACTCACTTTTATTCTTTAGCTTTTATTCGGGAAGAGTCCCGTTAACTGATGGCTTTGCACTTTTTGCTGCCCCACCTAGATTTTATCTGCATGTTTTTGCTGGTTTTAAATGGTTTTATTTTTTATCTTATTTATTTTAATTTAAAAACAATATTTTAATGCTTATTTCTTCTGTGCAGCGCTTTGTTTGGTCCTTGGGCCATGTGAAGGCGCTATATAAATAAAGTTTTAGTTAGTAGTTGGTTAGTTAGTATGGGTGTTTTTGTGTCTGAAATGAAAAACCATAGTTTATATGTTATTTTCAGTTTTAATCAAGCAGTCAGGAGAGGTCACGGTTAGGTCCGTGTCCGTGTGTTTCAGGTCAATGAGGAAAAACCAGAAGCCCCGCTGTCTGAGTGTAGGGAAACGTTACCCCGCAGGTTCAGTGCAGGATTGATTCAGGTTCAAAAGAAGACTGTTCATTTTTTTTAAATGTCACATTTTTGTGAGTCATATCATTGCTTTTAGTTTGATAACAAGTTAATGTTGTCCCTGTACTACGTGTGTCATGTGGTATCAGAGATAAAATGTGTCCTAGAAAGAATATAACGTAATAAGTAGTTTGTATACATAGCATGTCACAGAAAGTCAGACATTAGATGATTCGCAGAAGCACAACATGGTTTAGTTATTTTTTTTTTCTATTACTTGTTCTACTCTTCTAAAATGAGTAAAGTGAAGTTAATCATCAATGTTTGTCTCTCTGTACTCTAACAAATATTCTGTGTTGTAACAGATTGTGCTAAGGGATTCAAAGCCGGTGGGGGTGCCAGTGTACGTGTGGCAGGTGCAGCCCTGTGATGTCATGCGGCAGCTCAACTCTACCAGACGGCACATTTCTCCCAGCTGAAACTTACATCCCCCCCCCCCCCCCCCCCTAGTGTTGAGCTGCACAGAAACTGAACAACAGTGGCACAAAAAGGGGACCAAGGTTACAATCTTTTAATTATACTATTATTATGTGTATACATATTTCTGTTATAACCTTTAAACTTGTTTTTATTTGGAAACAAGGTATTAAACCAGGTCCAGTTAATGACATGGTCATCATATCAGCTAGACCAAGAGAGAGACCGGTAGAATGAACAAGGTATGTTTTTCTTTCTGTACTGCACACACACACGCACATGCACACACCCCATTTGACTTTTGTTTTTCTTCCCCAGAAGCAGTTTGTAAAAAGGAGTCAGCGTCACCAATGACAGACAGCTTCGTTCTGAAGATGCAGGAGGCATACCACAAACTTGGTGCAGATGAGGCTCCGGTGATCACAACCATGGCTGTCTCTGAAGATGTACCTCTTGTTGGGTCCACGTGTGGTTCGGTGCAGGAGGGAAGCGGGCTATCTCACCAACCACCAGTGAGGACGGCCCCAGACTGGGACACTCTGCATGTGTATTTGTGTTTACTGAACATCATTTTACATCCCTCACAACATCATTGGGGAAATCATACAAAGCCGAGAATAGAACACAATAGCAGAGTTTCTGTGTGGAGGGGCACCAACTAAGGAGATGCCACATCACTTCTACAAAATTTAGATAAGTGTGTCACACCAGGGCAGAAGGTTCTGCTGTGAACCTTGTGAAACAACCTATGAGAACAAGTAGTCAGACTGATGACATATGTTGGGGTCTTGCTTTGGAGCCTACAGCCATGGAGGAGTACTGCAAGGTAAGTAGTGATGAGCCGGATACTCGTTTCAGACGAGTATCCGGTACAGATAAAGCATTTTTGATGAGTACGAGCATGGAACGAGTAAAACTCGTAAATATCTGTAATCGTGCTGAAGGAAAATCCTCATTGGGTAACTGACTGTCTTCACGCTCTGTGATAGGCCAGTCAGAGTGCCCGCCCCTCCCTACACACAAAACTCTGCAGCTGGCAGCTCACAGCTCAGTCCGCGTCCGGTCCATCCACGCACACACACAGACAGTAACGGATCTCTCTGTGCTTCCTTCACTGTTCACATTTCTTCAGTACTCCCTATGTTTTCTTCAGTTTGCTTCTTTTTTAAGTTACTTTAAAGTTATTTAAAGTTACTTTTTTCGTAATGTACGTGGTGCATTTGACAAGACAGAGCAATTTTCAAGTCCCATCTTCTTACAACACATTTTTATGATCTAGCTTTTGTTAGTTGCTTATTGCTGTTAGTTGCTGTCCCAAAGAAAACCATCTCATCAGAATTTGGTGCCCCCGAGTCTTCAGTCTGAGGATGAAGAAGAAATTCTCCAGGCCTTCACCTTGGTCTGTCACTTTTAAAGTTTCTCCTAGAGGTGGAGGGTCCAAACAAAGACTTTTTTTCCTGAAACATTTAAATGACACAACATGTTCAGGGTGTACCCCGCTTACTTGCCCACAGATTGCTGGAGAGGCACCAGCCGCCGCGACCCTGCGTGGATGAGCGGGTAAAGACAATGGATGGATGGGTTTATATTAAATGATATCAAAGGTTTAATTTGAACTGGCAGTGTTAAAATCCAGATCCACCTTTTACCCAGCTACACTTTAATGCTGCTCTTATGAGTGTATGAGCTGGCTGATAAGTGTTTGGTAAATGTAGGTGAAGAGACTTGTCAAAAGTTTACAAATACAATTACATAGATGAGATCATGGCTATGTGGAGAACACAGTTCAACACTACTGGAACATCTATAGTGACTATGACTAATATGTGTTGGTATAGCATCAAGTAGCCTGGCCACCAGTTAAGTAAATCAAGCTTTTATTGTTCAGTTTGCTGATTAAGATGCATCCTTTCTTCTGAGACTTGTGAGACTGGGTATTATTCGAGTTCTACAAGCAGGTCTCCCTCTCCCACAGTTTCCCCTGGCTGACAGTGAACAGACTTCACCTGGATGGAGAGACACAAAATGTTTATGTTCAAATGTTAACGACTGCAGTTTGTTTTCAATCAAATCAGAGAGGACCTAAAGCAGATACAGCTGGCTAAACTTAAATGAACCCGTTTCCTGTCATATATCTTAATCTGGTCCAACTGTAGTTACAAGTTACATGTGGATTAGGAGTAGTTTAACTTTATTATGTTATGTTTCTGTATTTATACCCTCTAAAATCAGGTAGAAAAACAGCAAGAGTTTACATACCTTTGCTTGCTTGACAGCTGTTAAGCTGTTCTGCATCTTCATGGCTTCTATAACACATATCTCCTGACCATCTGCAACCTAGAACCACACAAAAAAACAACAACCTTAAAACTCTGCTTAAAACCTTTATTTGGACTTCCGGTACAAGAAAGCAGATTGGCTCGGCGACCTGCCAACTGTGAAGCCCAGAAACCAATGGTCTGTTCATGGTTGACATGGAAAGCCCAGTTACCAACCTCCAGACGGAGCTGATTTAACTCCACTGTAGTGACACTCAAGTCAGAGTACGACTCTGTGGCTGCTGCTGACCCAACTCTGTGCCCTAGCTGCTCAAATGCTCTACATGTTCAGCAGCACATACCTATGTGAGCAAATGCTCTCTTTGATGAAGATGATGAACAAAACAACACAGGAGTAGTCTCACTGATTAACACCTTCCTCAGCTGAGGGGGATAACATTGTTGCATTTGCATCAAAGAAAAGGTTTTTTTTCCTGCTGTCATTTATAAGGCAAATTCATGTCATTTAATCTGTTGTGGTTCTGTCACGTCTTTTGAGTGAATCTGTGTTCACTGTTTTACTTGTGTAACTGGAGACAGGAGTCTCTTCACGGGAGCTTGCTACCCGGTTCCGGCCTGATTCCCTGTGAAACCGATTTTAACCCAAAAAGCCGGACAAGATCTGTATTTATACAGGGGTTAGCCAGGTTTAGACCTGAAGGAGTGCGCTTAGCCAACTCAAGGTGGTACACCACCTCCCGTTATCTTGACTTAGCATCGAAGTGCTAACAGTCTTTAGAAGCTTAAACGGAAGAGTGTGCGAGTCTCGGACCGCATTAAATGCTATTTATCTGACAAATTAACACGAGCGCCTCAACGCAGGTCCATCGTTAATCGGGCAGGTCCAATTCTATGAGAGAACTGGACCGAAATCCTGGTAGCTCCAGGTCCTGCTAGCTTAGCACAGCCAAGCTGCTAACTCTAGCTTTGGTTCGACAGCCGGGCCTCGCAAACCCGACAGCTTTGTCAACCGCCTGACACAGCGTTGCCTGTGTCCTAAATCCGCTATTTCCTATGGGAAAAGCTCCCGACAGTGTTCGAGCACATTTTAGCAGTGTTTTCTGACATTTGTGTTGTGAAAACGATCTAGTAGATCAACCATTTTGTGGAAATTCTGACGCACGCAACATTGTGACGTCACGGGTGTCGCAAGTTACCCCGCCCGCACTATTGCCAGCGCTCTGCCGCCATCTCGTGGCATCTTTTGTACATTACACTTCCTTTTGGTAAAACTCACTTGTGATTTGAATGATGTTAAATCAGGAACAATTGTGTTCTCCCACTGTGGGCAGACAGATTATTGACGATGTGACAGCATGTGTAGGTGTTACCAGCGGTAGCCAATGGAGATCAATGAACAGAGGAGTGACATGTGCTCTTTTAGGCTGACTGAAGATCAGACACGCCGCTGCATTCTGGACCATTTGAAGAGGTCTCACAGTACAGGCTGGAAGACCAGTTAGAAGGGCATTGCAGTAGTCGAGGCGGGAGAAGACAGTAAATTGCACCAGGAGCAGGGTGGCATATTGTGTTAGGTACGGTCTGGTCTTTCGTATGTTAAACAGCACAAAGCGGCACGAACGAGTGACAGACGCAACATGACCTTTAAAGGTCAGCTGGTCATCAATCACAACACCCAAGTTTCGAACTGCCTTTGAAGGAGCCAGATGAGTTGGAGATGGTGGGATTTCATCCATCTTGATATAAGCTAGGTCCTAGACGAGACAAACTTATTCCATTTGAAGTTGTTGGTGAGAATGGGGAATCTATAACTGGGACAGATTAAGTATTAAACAGGTGGGAAGTGGATTATAGTAGCCTATATGCATGTTCTAGTTTACATTTGTTTGATGAACAATTTTTAGCCAACATCTGTCAGGCTAAATGGTTGCTTGAAAATAAGATAATCTATGGGTGCCCACAGTACACAATTTGCATTTTGAATAAAGAGATCTCAGTAGAAGAAGTACAGGAAGTACAGGTCCTGCCTGTGGTCTGACAGTGTCCCTGGGGTTCCTGTGCTCTGGGGCAGCTCCTGGATCTCTGGGACTTGGAGCTCCCTCCATCTCCTATGCATCTTTGGGGGCAGATCTATGGCCCCTCACACTCTCTATTGGACGCTCCTATAGAGAAACCTTACATATACAAGCGCGTGTACGCACACAGGTGCTCACATGGTGCTCTCATAAGTATGGACTTAGGCCTTTTCAACACGTCTTAAGGCTGTGGTTGGCACTAAATGCACTGTGATTTATTATCGTGCGATTGTTCAGTAAAACAATGTTGATTTATATTTCTTCATCAAGTTGACGCAGTGATAGCTTGCTCTTGTTGTATTGTTGTGTGTCCCTTTTCTGCAGGTCTAGAAGCAGGCTCTTGTTCATAATTGATTGTTTATTTTTGGACGATGCCAAACTACATGTTAACAAGCTACAAAGCTTCTGGGAGAATGTCCTATGGACAGATGAGACAAAAATGGAACTTTTTGCCAAAACACATCAGCTCTATGTTCACAGATGGAAAAATTAAGTATCACAAGAAAATAATATTGTCCCTAATGTGAAACATGGAGGAGGCTGTGTTATGTTCTGGGGCTACTTTGCTACATCTGGCACAGGGTGTCTTGAATCTGTGCAGGGTACAAGGAAACATCAAGACTATCAAGTTATTCTAGAAAGAAATGTGCTGGTAGATGTCAGAAAGCTTGGTCTCTGTCACAGATCATGGGTCTTGCAACGGGACAATGACCCAAAACACACAGTTAAAAACACCCAAGAATGGCTACGAGGAAAACATCAGACTATTCTAAAGTGGCCTTCTAAGAGTCCTGACCTCAATCCTATTTAGTATCTTTTGATGGGGTACCATCTTTTTTGTCCAGGTCTGTTGCATGAGTGATTTTTTTTTAATAATACCATTGAAGCATGGTTAAAAGGCAATGTCTGGTTTTCATTGGTAAAATTTCATATAATTTTTATTTGTTATTTTTTTTGTCAGATTCAAGTTATTTCTGTGACTGTTGAGGGTTTTTCTTTCATTGACCTAAGGGCACCAACATTTTGTTCACGTCTGTATATGATGTGTCGGTCTGATGTAAAATGTGCCACATTAAATTCCTTTACCGTATCACCAGGCTTGACAGACATGGCTACAACTGTTCCTGGCATGGGAGAGCGCAGGATGCTGCTGGTGTCTTCTGAAACCTTTTCCGGCATGTAGGAATTCAACTTTGCAGTCAATTTGGACAAGACCCGGACCTTAAACTTTAGACAAAGGATTATAAGCAACAGTTTCACACAGGAACTTTTACTACTCCTATATTAAGGTCATACATGATGAGTAAGAGCCCATTATGGGACATTTGAAAAGCACTGATACCAATCACATCAAACATGAGGACAAAACTGGTCTATGTCCTAGACAGCCTCTTATGATTTAATCATGTTATACCAATGTTCCCATGTACTGCAGGACGATATTTCCTGAAGATTCCTTGGACAAACACTAGAGAAGACAAAATATAATTTTAGATTGTGATGTTTTGATTCTGTGTGCCGCATTAAACAGTTCAACTTCAACTTGTACCTGAAGCATTCTACATGTGCCATTGATGGTTAATGGCAGCAGAGGACTGGCCAGGTTCCAGTCTCCACATACTTCAACTTGTCCTCCATCCACCTTTACCTGTAGAGACAAACACAGTCCATTCATGAACTTCACGTCTGACCTAAAATCAAATGAGTGACTTTGCTGAAACAAGTTCTACAGCAGAACTTCCAGCATTTCTCCTCATTTTACATCAACAGTTTAAAATGGCTCCACCCTGGGCTGCCACCTTTTTGTGGTGGAAGGGTTTGAGTGTCTCAGTGATCTTAGGAGCCAAGTTATCTGAGACTTTATGCCTCTGGTAAGGTCACCCACTGCAAACAGGTCCTAGGTGAAGGATCAGACAAAGTACAGCCCATATACCCTTTATGGTGATCCAAATAAATGTAAACAGTGTTCCCTTGCCCGGATGTGGGTCAACGGGGCCGCCGTCTGGAGCCAGGCCTGAAAGTGGGGCATGCTGATGAGCACCTGGTGGCTGGGCTTTCACCCATTGATCCTGGCCAGGCACAGCACAAAGATGATATGTGGTTCCCCTTTCCCATGGGCTCACAACTCGTAGGAGGGCCAAAGGGGTCGCATGAGTTGCATTGCGTGATGGGTGTTAGTTGAAGGTGGGGACCATGGCAGTCTGATCATTGGCTACAAAAGCTAGCTCTGAGAATCTTGAAAGTTACCTGTCTGGTGGGGAAAAAGCCTGAATTGGTGTGTGAGTTCGAGAGTTTCCGGGCAATTATAGAGACTCACCTCGATGCATGGTGACAGTGACAGTGACAGTTTTAACACTTCAGCACTCTGGAGTTGCCCCCACTGAGAGGAAGAGGTGGGCATATTTGTTGACCCCCATCTTGGCCCCTCTACATTGGGGTGAGGGCTGACTCACTCAACCTACACGTAGGGGGATGGGTCCTGCCTGTGGTTTGACAGTCTCCCTGGGGTCCCTGTGCTCTGGGACAGCTCCTGGATCTCTGGGGCTTGGAGCTCCTTCCATCTCCTACACATCTTTGGGGGCGGAGCTGTGGCCCCTCACACTCTCTATAGGACGCTCCTATAGAGAAACCTTACATATACAAGCACGTGTATGCACACAAGTGCTCACATGATGCTCTCATAAGTATGTATATGGGCATTTTCAACACATGTCTTAAGGCTGCTCTGTCCATGTCACACCTGCTCTGGTGTTAAAAGTTAGTAAATTTAAAGGACCCATGTGTGAAATCTATTGAAATCATGATGAAAAAATGCAACTCTTTAGCGCCATGCAGTTCAGAGAAAGTATTGCAGCTACGGTGGCTCACTCATGAGTTTGACACTTTCCAACCTGTGTAGCCTAACCCACACAAAGCTTACAACAAGCTACTTGACCTCTTTAAAAAGCATTTATAAT
This sequence comes from Nothobranchius furzeri, assembly GCF_043380555.1. Lineage (NCBI taxonomy): Eukaryota > Metazoa > Chordata > Actinopteri > Cyprinodontiformes > Nothobranchiidae > Nothobranchius > Nothobranchius furzeri. The sequence continues at coordinate 59,624,002 of NC_091752.1, read as the reverse complement.
TATGACTATTTATCAATCTACCAGTTCTGAAGGAAGCAAGCTAGTTCTGTTAGATCTTGAAGCTGTCATGATTCACACACGGAGAAGGGGTGACGTCAGCCGGGAGGTCCGGTGTTGTGAGAAATTGTGTTCCCCTGAAATATTCTGTCCCTCGTGTCGGGAAATCGCACTTCAGGCTATTTTCACAACATTTGTGATAAACTTTTACCAGAAAATGATGTAATGTAATGTAAAAATGTTATGCTTGTGATTTTTTATCTGTATTTCCTCCTAAAAACAATAAAAAAGATACAGTAAAAACATTCTTGCATGAAAATTATTTATCATTTTCGAAAGTTATGTAAAAGGATGTAATCTCACTCAGTTTAACCATCTTTTATTTGAGGTAGTTTAGTCCTCATAATGGGCAATAAGTTCTGTGGATTTGGAAATATTTGCTCTTGACTGCCTAAGGGAAACAGAATATTTCAGGGGAACATAATTTCCCACAACACCCGTTTCACGCGGCTCATGGTGCCCCAATGTAAACAAACTGGCTGCCGCTACCAGCTTATATGGATAAGGAGCGATCACTGGCTGATCGTTAGCCACGGCTGGTGATGGAGTGTGAGCCGGGGACAAGCTGGAGATCAAGTAAACGATGTTGACTTTGCCACCAGCTAATCGTGGCTCACGGCTGGTGTGGTGGAGATGGACGTCACGAGCTACCAAGCTACTAGTTAGCCATGGCTAGAGCCAGGGAGATGCTGTGTATGCTGCGTGTAAACTCCCACGGATTACCAGCAAAAGGAGACCCAAGTCTAAAGGTAACGTTTGAGAAGAAGCCCTCTGTGTCGGAGCTTCTAGAGTGTTGTGGAGATAAAGTAAACAACGCAGATTTAGCCACTGGCTAGCGCATGGGTGCTGGAGTGTGTTGGGAGACACAGCAGGCTGCAGGAAGAGAGGAGACTTGAGAAAAAGGACTTTGGAACGGACACGTTGGGACCAGATCGGGAGTTCTGGTACTGACACATTGGGACCGGATCGGGAGTTCCGGTACCAGGAAAAGGGGGATGAACAACTTGAGGTGAGTTTGGGAGTCAGAGACACTAATCAGGGGCTGGTGAACAGCTAATAGCGAGTGGGGGTCCAAACATATGCAGCTTCCTTGTGCTGGACATGATGACAAACTGATGAATTTTACGTGTCTTTTGATTTAATGTTTATAATTCAAACTAACAAGTAAAGCAACGGTGTAGCTATTCTTTTCTATTTCTTAATTGAATTAGCAGACTTCATGCTTCCAGGGCGCACTGCTGCCCTCTGCTGGTTCTTTCAGGTTACAGTCATAGTCCAAACGGTAATGTGGAGCTCGTAGGTCCATAAACAGCTACTGTATTTTAAGATGGTGGAGGTCCAGACAGGTTCCCAGCAGAGTACTACAAGGAATTCTGGATCATTCTGGCTCCAACATTCTTCAGAATGGTGAGGGAAATCGAAGAGAGTGGCAGATTACAGCCAAACATGAATTCAGCCAATGTTAGTTTCTTGTTAAAACCAGGCAAAGACCCTGCATTTCCTACCAGCTATCGCCCAATTTCTCTTATTAATGTTGATCTCAAAATAATTTGTAAAGCCCTGGGAAAAAGATTAGAGAAGGTAACTCCTTTCATAATACACCTGACCAAACTGGTTTCATTAAGGGTAGACAGTCATCCACAAACTCATGTATATTACTTAATTTGATAGATTTCTCTTACAGTAGTAACATAAAAATTCAATTCAATTCAATTCAATTCAATTTTATTTATATAGCGCCAAATCACGGCAAGAGTCGTCTCAAGGCACTTCACATAATAAACATTTCAATTCAGGTCAGTTCATTAAGCCAATCAGAAATAAAGTTTCCTATATAAGGAACCCAGCAAATTGCATCAAGTCACTGACTAGTGTCAGTGTGACTTTATAGCAATCCTCATACTAAGCAAGCATGCAGCGACAGTGGAGAGGAAAACTCCCTTTTAACAGGAAGAAACCTCCAGAGAATCCTGGCTCAGTATAAGCAGCCATCCACCACGACTCACTGGGGATCGAGAAGACAGAGCAGACACACACACGCACGCACGGATTTGAATGACATGTCTTGGTCAAAGAAAACACCAAGGTTCCTTACTTTGTTCTCAGAGATTAATGTAATGCAATTCAGGTCAGGTGATTGACTAAGCAATTTCCTTTTCTGGATTTCTGGTCCAAAGATGAGAACTTCCATCTTGTCTTGATTTAAAAGCAAGAAGTTTAACTGAGTATAGTCAGCATAACAGTGGAAGTTTATCCCATGCTGTCTAATGATTTTACCAATTGGGAGCATATATATAGTAAAAAGAATTGGTCCAAGCACTGAACCCTGTGGTACTCCACAAGTAACCCTGGAGTATGAAGACGATTTGTCATGTACATTTGCAAAATGAAATCTGTCAGAGAGGTAGGATTTAAACCAGCCTAGCGCTGTTCCTTTGATCCCTACAACATGTTCAAGTCTTTCTAAAAGAACATTGTGATCAACTGTGTCAAAGGCAGCACTGAGATCTAACAAGACTAGAACAGACACAAGATTCTTATCTGAGGCCATGAGAATATCATTTGTAACTCTCACTAATGCAGTTTCAGTGCTGTGATACTCTAAAACCAGACTGAAATTCCTCAAACAGGGCATTAGTGTTTAAATGCTTTAAATGCTCACATACTTGGATGGCCACTATTTTCTCTAGGACTTTGGATAAATATGGAAGGTTAGATATTGGTATATAATTCATTGGGTCATCTGGATCCAGAGAAGGCTTCTTAAGTGAAGGTTTGATTACAGCAACCTTAAAATCCTGTGGTGCATATCCATTTACTAAGGATAGATTGATTATATCTAGAATGGGGGCAGTAACCAAAGGAAATGCTTCTTTAAATCATTTAGTTGGGATTGGATCCAAAATGCAAGTTGAAGGTTAAGAGGAAGCTAATATTTTTGATAACTCTGAAAGACAACAGGATCAAAACGGTTCAAGCACAGATGAGGTTCTACAGTCACCTCTGATGCTGCCTCACTTACTGAGGAAGAAGAAATCACATTAGGGAGGATGCTAAAGATTTTGTTTCTAATAGAATTAATTTTACTTGTAAAAAATCCCATGAAGTCGTTGCTGCTGAGGGCTAAGGGAATAGATGGCTCAGAGCTATGATTCTGTGTAAGTTTAGCAACTGTACTGAAAATAAATTTAGGATTATGCTTATTCTCCTCAATTAATGCTGAGAAATAAGCAGTTCTAGTTTGTCTAAGCTTATTTTTATAAAGCACAAGACTATTTTTCCAGGATAGGTAGGCCTCCTCATGGTGCGTAGAGCGCCATGTTCTCTCCAATTTCCTAGAGTTTTGTTTTAAGGCTCGTAAATGAGAATTAAACCAGGGAGCCAACTTCCTGTCCCTAATTACCTTCTTTTTTAAAAGGGCAACATCATCTAATGCCACACGTAAAGAGGAATTAACACGATGAACTGAGGCATCAATTTGTGAGGGGCTAGAACTGAAAATATTGCCCTCTGCTACATGCCTCTGAGATGCTGAGGACAGTAAAGATGGAACAGTTGATTTAAAAGATGCAACTGTCGGTAACAACACCCGGTTACTAGCTCAGTCCTTCCTTGATCCCGGAAGAACAGTTATCTACAAGAAAGTTCTACAGAGTGTAGGAAAGGGTCCTCAGAAATGCCACATGGTTTGTCGCTAGGCACTTTTTGAAAAGAAAAGCTTTTGAGAGGGGTCAAAAAGTCATTAATAATAGCAGCAAAATTGCTGAGTTGTCAACAATGCTCAGCTTACTTCTTCTAGGGTTTTTTAGTGGTAGTCAGCAGCCTGAGAGTTGCAAATACTGCCACACCAGGGACAGCTGAGAGATCTATGTAGATCAAGTAACTGGACATTCTGTATTTTTTTAACTAGACTTCAATTATCTTAGCCAGAAGAAATAACACACACTGTATTTAAGGGATAAAAACAAGTGAATTTTCCATGATATGTCCCCTGTAATGAATTGTCCACCGGTTCTCTCAGGGTGTTCCACACGATTTATTTATTTAAAATATTATTTTTTTAGCAGGTGGTTTCTGTACTGAGGTGTAGGAATCCAGAACAGGTGGATGTTCTGGTTTGTCACTTAGTGTGACACCATGCCTAACTTAACAAGTACAACACTTTTCAGGAATTATTTTGTCTTGAAGTAAGTTCAAGTCATTCAATGGAAACTTACGATATAACTGTTTCCTGATTTGCTGATTTCTATATCATGGAGTTCCTGTCCCAGCTCCACACACAGCTCCCAGTTGTTCTGGTCCATAGGAGCAGAAGACACCCTGTAACACAACATCAAATCACTACAGCTGCTGTTCTAGAATCAGAAAATCTACTGAACAATAGCAATAAATCAGTACATTTGTTAACAAATTCAAGCACTGGCAAAGTAAGCACACAAAGGAGCTTGGTCACCATCTTCTGAAAAGTTCAGTTTACCATTGAATTGTGAAGTGTTAAGACTTATTTTAACATCTAAAATGAAGCCCAACCAGAAACCCGCAATGCCATTACCTCTGGGTGCCAAGGATCTTGTGTGAATAAAGTTGAGAGGTTACATGGAGAGCTGCTGCTGAGGCCAACAGCTCCCTGCATCTATCCTCATCAAGATGATGACCCTTGAAGCCTTCTGGATAAACTTCAGGTAGGAAGTTGGTACTGATGTCACCAGAGACAAACCGAGGATGGGTGATTATCTCACGCAGGAGTGGAATGTTGTGGGTAACACCTGAGTAAAAAAAAACAACTAAATTACCCAACAGAAAGAAAACCAAACTAATATTTACTGTATTCATCTGTTTTTGAACCTCTGATCACGTAATTATCCAGAGCATCCTCCATTCTGGCAAGAGCTTCAGCCCGCGTTGCGCCGTATGTAACTAACTAAAAACACAAACCAAATGCTGATCGACAGGTGAAACACTTTCGTTTAAGTAAGAAACTAAATAGAAACCTCAGCTGTATTTGCTGTCCCACTCACCTTAGAGATCATGGGATCGTAGTAGATATTAATGTCACTTCCCTCCTCAATGCCGCTATCTACACGAACCTGACACGTGTTCAACATAAAAACAAACATGTAAAGAGAATTTTCTTTGAGAAACTGACCTTCTCCAATACCACACGGTAGTAGTAGTAGTATAATATACAATCACCATAATATACGATCTCTCTCGCAAACATGAACACACACACAGACACGCGCACACACACAAACTTACATGGCTGAGTTTAAGGGGTTCTTGGTATTGAGACAGTCGTCCAATGGAGGGAAGTCCAAAAGACTTGAAAGGATCCTATAAGGAAAAAAACAAAACAAAACAAAACAAAAAAAAAACATTGGATCAGTGAGAAACTGTGATGATTAGATACCAGGGCCCTCGTTTATCAATCGTACTTAAGCACAGATCTGTGCGCATGTCATTCGTAGGAACTAATAAACGCATTGCCTGATATTCATCATTTTGTACTTGTGCGTGAAAATGTTCCTAAATATATAAAAATAACTCAGACAATGCGTACGAACAGCATCTAGTGGTAGAACAAGAGAACAACAACAACACACATGTTCCTCGTCCACAAATTATTTTACCCAATAAATAAAAATGTTGGTGGAAAAAGAGCTGAGTCACATAACTAAAACCTATAAAAGTCACATGTGACTGACCGGAATCTGACAATGTAGAATAGCAGAGTTTGTCTTATTTTTTTTATCAAAACCTTTATGCTTCCCATTTTTAATCACTTTTAATTAATTATTTTATTTTTTTATTCAATTTTTTTGTTCTGGTGAAGTGTCTTGTGATTTTTATCTTAAGCTCCAGAGGGGACACGTCCTCCGTAAGCGCAATGATCTGTTTCCTGAAGGAGATCTTTCTAGAGCCATGCTGCTGTGACCCTTTGTGGAGTGACAGACAAACCGCACTAATCTGATTCCAGTTCATATTCTATTTTACAACTACAACAACCCCCCAGAACCTGCTCCTCAAAAGAGGCTGCACTCTGAACACACATTTCCTAATAATCCCAACCAAATTATTTAAAGATGCATTTCCTTTGGTTACTTACTGCCCCCATTTGAGATATAATCAATCTATCCTTAGTAAATGGATAAGTCCCACAGGATTTTAAGGTTGCTGTAATCAAACCTTCTCTGGATCCAGATGACCCAATGAATTATAGACCAATATCTAACCTTCCATTTTTATCCAAAGTCCTGGAGAAAATAGTGGCCATCCAAGTATGTGAGCATTTAAACACTAATGCTCTGTTTGAGGAATTTCAGTCTGGTTTTAGAGAGTATCACAGCACTGAAACTGCATTAGTGAGAGTTACAAATAATATTCTCATGGCCTCAGATAAGAATCTTGTGTCTGTTCTAGTCTTGTTAGATCTCAGTGCTGCTTTTGACAGTTGATCACAATGTTCTTTTAGAAAGACTTGAACATGTTGTAGGGATCAAAGGAACAGCGCTAGGCTGGTTTAAATCCTACCTGTCTGACAGATTTCATTTTGTAAATGTACATGACAAATCGTCTTCATACTCCAGGGTTACTTGTGGAGTACCACAGGGTTCAGTGCTTGGACCAATTCTTTTTACTATATATATGCTCCCAATTGGTAAAATCATTAGACGGCATGGGATAAACTTTCACTGTTATGCTGACGATACTCAGTTATATTTATCCATTAACCCTGATGAACCTAATCGGTTGGATAGATTACAGGCTTGTCTTGAGGACATAAAAAATTGGATGACTCCAAATGTTTGCTTTAAATCAAGACAAGATGGAAGTTCTCATCTTTGGACCAGAAATCCAGAAAATTAAATTGTTTAGTCAATCACCTGACCTGAATGGCATTACATTAATCTCCGAGAGCAAAGAAAGGAACCTTGGTGTTATCTTCGACCAGGACATGTCATTCAAATCCCAAGTTAAACAGGTTTGTGGGATTTCCTTTTTCCACCTTCGAAATATTGCAAAGATTAGAAGCATCCATTCCAGGAGTGATGCTGAAAAACCAGTTCATGCATTTATTACATCAAGACTGGATTACTGTAATTCATTACTGTCAGGAAGTCCACAGAATTTAGTTAAGTCTTCAGCTTGTCCAAAATGCTGCAGCTAGAGTTCTGATGAGAATTAAAAAGAGAGATCATATCTCTCCTGTCTTAGCTTCCCTACATTGGGAGATCATATCTCTCCTGTCTTAGCTTCCCTACATTGGCTACCTGTTAAATTCAGAATAGATTTTAAGATCCTTCTTCTCACATATAAAGCTCTTAATAATCAAGCTCCATCATACATCAGTGATCTGATTGTTCCATACGTTCCTAACCGAGCACTTTGCTCTCAGACTGCAGGTTTACTGGTGGTTCCCAGAATATCTAAAATTAGGATGGGAGGCAGATCTTTTAGTTATCAGGCTCCTCTCCTGTGGAACCAGCTCCCAGCCTTAGTCCGTGAGGCAGCCACCTTGTCTACTTTTAAGATTAGGCTTAAAACATTTTTATTTGATAGGGCCCATGGTTAAAATCTGTTAGCCTATATCTGTACAAGTGGGGGAGTAGAGGGAGGTGGAGTGTACAGTCGGTAAAGTCAGCTCTCCCTTGCCCTGCCTCCATCTAAAAAGGCTAGGTTATCCAGAGTTATCTCTGTAGTTATGCTGCTATAGGCTTAGACAACTGGAGGATACACTGACCACTTTTCGCACTTTACTACTTTCTTCTACAATCTGCTCTTTAACTGCATTATTTTCTGCAATTTCAGCTGTTAACTTTATTTTTTCTCTAAGTATTTTTCTCCCCAGAAGAAGCTACAATAATGTTCTGCTGAGCTGTGGTGGCCTCATGGAGGGGGCCATCATCTAGCACACTGATGCTAACCACTAAAACATTCTCCCTCTCCTGATAATAACTTTTTGCTTTCCTTGACATTGGATGTGCTACTGCTAGTTTACCCGCACTAGGATAAATACAATAAAGTTTATCTCTCGCCAAATAGAATATTTACTAAGAAATCACAATGTAACCATAGACACAGTACTTTGTGTGTGTGTGTGTGTGTGTGTGTGTGTGTGTGTGTGTGTGTGTGTGTGTGTGTGTGTGTGTGTGTGTGAGAGAGTGTGAGTGTGTGAGTGTGTGAGTGTGTGTGCACGTGCATGCGTGTGTGTCTGCTCTGTCTTCTCGATCCCCAGTGAGTCGTGGTGGAAGGCTGCTTATACTGAGCCAGGATTCTCTGGAGGTTTCTTCCTGTTAAAAGGGAGTTTTCCTCTCCACTGTCGTTATATGCTTGTTTAGTATGAGGATTGCTGTAAAGTCACTGACACTAGTCAATGACTTGATGCAATTTGCTGGGTTCCTTATATAGGAAACATTTTTTCTGATTGGCTTAATGAACTGACCTGGATTGGAATGCTTATTATGTGAAGTGTCTTGAGACGACTCTTGTCATGATTTGGCGCTATATAAATAAAATTGAATTGAATTGAATTGAATAAAACTAACTCTAAACAGAACGACTCCCTAAATATACAGTGTAAACGACAACCCGTGACTCAACCATTTATCACATTCATTTGTTTATTTTTGATAGGGACATCTTCTCTGTCCTAACTGTGTTTACCACCTCTGCAACTTGATTGGTTCTAATGCACTTCATCACACAGTGCCTGGATCTTGCGGTCAATAAAGTTTTTTTTTGTTTTCAGGAAGAACCCATTGATTCCCCTCACAAGCCGAGGATGTGGTGTGACCAAATTTGGTTAACTGAGTGCATTTCTGTTTGTAAATGACTGTGAATGGACAAGAGCACCTGGGAATGTACAAGTGGAATTTATCATCAGACGATTGCGGAGGAATGTGCGTACAAGAGACCATAGCATGTTTTAAAAGAAATCTGAATTTTTACCGTTCATACAAACATTTTAAATTTCATTCATAGGAAGGAATAAAGGAACACTTCTTTAAATGTTTCACGAATGAGGCCCCAGGAGAGCAAAAGAAAAGTTTTGTTGATCTCATCTATAAGAAAATCTAAACAATATCAAACATTAAATACTCTGAAGGCTCTTTTCTGAAATCAGTCCATCCACCGATCCATCCATCCACCTTTTTTTGTTTTTCCACCATTATGTAAATCTATTCACCCATCCATTAATAAATCAATCCAATTTTTATCCAAATCATAAAAGAATCAGGTCCAACGTACCTCTACCCAGAAACACTCTTGAGCTCTTTCTTCAACATACCAATGGATTCCCAGGCCAAAGAGGATTAATTCCCTCCAGAGAGCCATGGGTTATCCCAGGGGTTCCCTCCTAGTGGGACATGCCACCTGAGAAGGGCAATCAAAAGGCATAATAATAAGTTGCCCACATCATGTCATCTGAATCTTTTAATGAAGATGAATAGCAGCTGTGCTCTTCTAGCCTGGCAAGCCATCCAATATATGTGAATATGCATTCACTGGGTACACCTGTCCAACTGCTTGTGTTCAATTCATTTCAATTCAATTCAAGTTTATTTAAATAGCGACAAATCAAGACAAGAGTCGTCTCAAGGCACTTCACATAGTGTTGGACAAGGTGGCAACTCAATGCATTTAGGCATGTTGACATGGGCAAGCAACAGCCGCCTCAACAATCGCAGAGTGACACGAGGCCCACTCGGAGTCGATGTCCCCCACTGCTCTCAGGATGCGGTCAAAGCTCTGCCGGAGGTGGGAGTTAAAGACCGTCTTGACAGATTATTCTGCCAAGTGTTCCCAGCAGACCCTAGCTATGCATTTGGGTCTGCCAGGTCTACGCGGCGTCTTCCCCTGCCATCTGATCCAACTCACCACCAGTTGACAGCTCCGCTCCTCTCTTCACTCAGGAGTCCAAAACATATGGCCGCAGGTCAGATGATACGACTACAAAGTCTATCATCGACCTTCGACCTAGGCTGCCCTGGTACCAAGTGTACCGATGGGCATCCTTATGTTCGAACATGGTGTTCGTTATGGCCAAACTGCGGCTTGCACAGAAGTCCAATAACGAAACACCACTCGAATTCAGATCAGGCGGGCTGTTCCTCCCAATCACACCCCCCCAGGTTATGCTGTCATTGCCCACGTGAGCATTGAAGTCCTCCAGCAGGACAATGGAGTCCCCTGATGGACCACTATCTAGCACTTGTCCCAGGGACTCCAAAAAGGGTGGGTAATCTGAACTGATATTTGGCGCATAAGCACAAACAACAGTCAGGACCCGTTCCCCGACCTGAAGGCGCAGAGAAGCTACCTTCTCGTCCCCCGGGGAAAACCCCAACACACAGGCAGAGAGTCTTGGGGCTAACAAAAAGCCAACCCCAGCCCTCCGCCTCTCACCCGGAGCAACTCCAGCAAAGTAGAGTGTCCAACCCCTCTCCAGGTCTCGGGTTCCAGAGCCAATGCAATGTGTCGAGGTGAGTCCGACTATATCTAGCCAGTACCTCTCAGCTTTTGCCACAAGCTCCTGCTCCTTTCCCGCCAGCGAGGTGACGTTCCATGTCCCAGTAAGCAGTTTCCTTGTCCGGGGATCGGACCGCCAAGGCTCCCGCCTCGGTCTACCACCCGATCCACACTGCACCGGACCCTTCATGTTCCTCCTGTGGGTGGTGGGTCCACAGTTGGATGAGCCCATGTATCCGGTTCGGGCTGGGCCCGACCAGGCCCCATGGGCGAAAGCCAGGCCACCAGGCGCTCGCTCACGGGCCCCAACCCCAGGCCTGGCTCCAGGGTGGGACCCTGGTAACCCTTAGGGCCGGGTAGTCCGACTCTTTGTTTTTGCGTCCATGAAAGATCTTCTGAATCTCATTGGGTCTCCGGAGGCAGCAGAAGGGTATCGGATAGCCAAGCGGGGTGCAGCAGTGGCAGTTGCCGAGACAAGATCTCGGGCGTGGGAGGAGTTTGGTGAGGCCATGGAGAAAGACTATCAATCGGCACCAAAGAGGTTCTGGCAAACTGTCCAGCCCCTCAGGAGAGGGAGGCAGCAACTCACTCACACTGTTTACAGTGGGGATGGGGAGCTGCTGACGTCAACTGGGGCTATAGTCGGGCAGTTGAAGGAATATTTTGAGGAGCTCCTCAATCCCACCTATGCGCATTCCAAGGAGGAGCCAGAGCCGGGAGACCTGGGGATGGACTGTCCAATTTCTGGGGGCAGAAGTTGCTGAGGTAGTCAAACAACTACACAGCGGCGGAGCCCCGGGGGTGGATGAGATTCGTCCTGGGTATCTCAAGGCTAGGGCTGTCATGGTTGACACGTCTCTGCAACATTGCGTGGTCATCTGAGGCAGTTCCCGTGGAGTGGCAGACCGGGATGGTGGTCCCCATCTTTAAGAAGGGTGACCTGAGGGTGTGTTCCAACTATAGGGGGATCACACTCCTCAGCCTCCCTGGAAAGGTCTACTCCAAGGTACTGGAGAGGAGGGTCCGATCGATAGTTTAATCTCAGATTGAGGAGGAGCAATGTGGTTTTTGTCCTGGCCGTGGAACTGTGGACCAGCTCTATACCGTTGCAAGGGGGCATGGGAGTTTTCCCAACCAATCCACATGTGTTTTGTGGATTTGGAGAAGGCTTATGACCATTTCCCCAGAGGCACCCTGTGGGGGACGCTCCAGGAGTATGGGGTGGGTGGCCTTTTGTTAAGGGCCACTCAGTCCCTTTACCAGAGGAGCGTGAGTTTGGTCCGCATAGCTGGTAGGAAGTCAGACCTGTTACCGGTGAGGGTTGGACTCCACCAGGGCTGCCCTTTGTCACCGGTTCTGTTCATAACCTTTACGGACAGAATTTCTAGGTGCAGCCATGGTGTGGAGTATGTCGAGTTTGGTGGCAGGAGAATCTCGTCTCTGCTTTTTGCGGATGATGTGGTCCTCCTAGCTTCATCCAGCTCTGACCTTCAGCTCTTGCTGGGTAGGTTCCCGGCCGAGTGTGAAGTGGCTGGGATGAGGATCAGCACCTTCAAATCTGAGACCATGGTTCTCGACCGGGAAAGGGTGGCTTGCCAACTCCGGGTTGGGAGAGAGGTCCTACCTCAAGTGGAGGAGTTTAAGTATCTCGGGGTCTTGTTCACGAGTGAGGGTAGGAGGGATCGGGAGATTGACAGGCGGATTGGTACGGCATCTGCAGTGATGCGGACGTTGAGCCGATATGTCGTGGTGAAGAGGGAGCTGAGCCAGAAAGCCAGGCTCTCGATTTACCGTTCGATCTACGTCCCAATCCTCACCTATGGTCATGAGCTTTGGGTAATGACCGAAAGAATGAGATCGCGGATACAAGCGGCCGAAATGAGTTTCCTCCGTACGCTGCCGGGCTTAGTCTTAGAGATAGGGTGAGGAGCTCGGACATTCGGGAGGGACTCGGAGTAGAACCGCTGCTCCTCCAGACCGAAAGGAGTCAGTTGTAGTGGTTTGGGCATCTGGTCAGGATGCCTCCTGGACGCCTCCCTGGGAAGGTGTTTCGGGCATGTCCTGCCGGCAGGAGGCCCCCGGGTCGACCCAGGACACGTTGGAGAGGTTACATCTCCAATCTGGTCTGGGAATGCCTTGGGGTCCTGCCGAAAGAACTGGTGGAGGTGGCTGGGGAGAAGACGGTCTGGAGCTCCCTAGTTGGGATGCTGCCCCCGGGACCCGGATAAGCGGAGGAAGACGACGACATGGGCAAGAGGATCTGCTGCAGTTCAAACCGAACTTTAGAATGCTAAAGAAAGGTGATTTAAATGACATGGTTGTTGGTGCCAGGCGAGCTGGTCTGAGTATTTCACAAACTGCTCATCATCTGGGATTGTCATGCACATCCATCTCTAGGGTTTACAGAGAATGTTCCAAAAAACAGAAAACATACAGCGAGCGGCAGTTCTGTGGACAAAAATCATGAAAATGGTGAAAAAGGTGAGACTTCCATTTATCTTGACCATAACTAGCTTTTTACTGTGATCAAAGTCACGCTCATTAATTTTTTCTTTTAAAGGTGTCTGTCCCCCAGAGTCCCTGTGCAGTCTCTGGTTATCTGACATCCAGCTTTAATGGAGAGAAGCTCCTGGAGCGCTGCATTGCTCCAGTTTTTCATCTCAGCTGCTTCTGTTTACAAAACCAAAACTTAAGGCACGTTTTTACTTTCATTTTCAATATTTATCGGCTGGGGCTCGACAACACCTCCCCATGTGAAAAATGTATGAAAATTTTCTAGGGGAAACACTGTACTTGATATAGAATCAGGTGGGTCTGAGCAGGAACACATAGAAAACATGCAGCCACTGTGGCCTTCAAGGACCAGATTTACTCCCCCTGTTAATGTCCAAAACAAATGGCACTTTCATTTGCAGCAGGTTCACTTGCTTGTGTGTGTGTGTGTGTGTGTGTGTGTGTGTGTGTGTGCGTGCGTGCGTGCGTGCATGTGTGTGTGCAGTTACTTTCCCCAATGTGAAGTTGCATATATTATAGAACCTTTAATATTCAATTGATGATTAAACTGTGTAATTTGGGTATGCCAGGGAACCAACACTTTAAAATAATTTGACACAGAGGCAAAAATATAGTTTATAAAAATCTATTTATCACTATATAACACACACAATAACTCTTTGATGACTTGATTATTATTATTATTCTGAGCTACTACAGCAATCAATTTCCCTCTGGGATTAATAAAGTAGTTTTGAATTTGAATTTCTACTAGTCAAGCCAACTTTATTTATATAGCACTTTACAACAGCATAAAAGCTGACCAAAGTGCTTAACAAGCCAAAACGAACATACGTTTCTTACAATGGTAAAAATAACAAAAAAGTTCATCAAAAAATAAAAACATGACAAAAACAAATCAAACTGACATAAAAGCTACTAAAACAGATGCATTCTCAAACTGAATTAAAAGCAACTGAGAACAGATGAGTCTTTAAAAGTGATTTAAAACCTGACAGTGAAGAAACCATCCTAATCTGGATTGGGAGTGCATTCCACAACCTTGGGGCTGCTACTGAGAACACTCTATCACCCCTGAGCTTTCTCTTAGTTCTCGGCACCTCCAAGAGAAACTGGTCGGCTGACCTCGGTAGATGGGAAGTGAGCAACTAAAATGATACTAATGATGCAGGACAAATGATTATAAATGGTGATTTAAGGTAATTACTGAGACAATGAATGAACTAATGAAACATAACATAAGAAGTTAGAGCCTAATAAAGTGAATTAGAAAGATGTGATGTTTGGGTTTATAAAACAAATCTGGCTGTTTGTTTAATGACGTTAAACAACTTATCAAATTAATAATAAATCATCGAACGCCAGGTGAGGGACTACAATACCCTTAACTCATTCACTGCCAATGACGAATAGTCGTCATTTGCATTTCTTTAACTGTGAGGACATCAGAACGAGCCCCCGCACCGTGAGAATAAACATCTGAGCTCTAAAGCCGATCTTCATCCGCATACGTCACACGTCACGTGATCAGGAAGCAGAAAATCCATGTGTTAGGACAGGGGTGTCAAACTCTAATTCACACTGGGCCGAAAAGAAAATCTGGGACGAAGTCGCGGGCCAAACATAATATTTTTTGAAAAAGTGACGGCGAATTTGCACATTTTCTTTATGAACATATACGCAATTTTGAACCTTTTAATTTGGAAACAAACTTATTTTTGCATTAACACTGAATTTGGAATAACCAAATTACACACGAGCAAGTCAATTTTAAATAAAACGCATCAGTGGTATTCATTACTTGTGGTATATTCAGTATTTTTAAAATCTATTCAGGATTTGTTTTCTTGTTTATTCATTTTTCTTATTTTTTATTCTCCTTTTTTGTCCTGTAATAAGTGTCATCGCTGCTGTGACGTCTAGCTTTCCCCACTGAGGAACAATAAAGGATTTTCTATTCTATTCATCTATCTGCAGCCTTTCCACTTCCTTTTTTACTGTAGGTTAAATCTTTTCTCACGGGCCAACAACAAAATAAAAATATCATTTTATCTTAAATGAAAATGCAACATCTCACCTGTTAACTTTCATGTTTTGGAGCAGAAAAAGAGCATAAAACCAACATATTTAAAGCTCAGTTTGCTCCACTGATTTACTGTGATGCTAACCTGTTCCAGCCAGATACCTGCATCATGGGGTTGATCTGAGCTGAGGAGGAGACTCCTGTTGTTTTGTTCATCTTCATCATGATAATGACAACATTAGATGACAACAGGTGCTCACATAGGTTTGTGCTGCTGAACATGGAGAGCGTCTGAGCAGCTTGACCACGCTGTTGTGTGTCGGGGAGGAAAAATAAAAACTACAGCAGCCACAGAGTCATGCTGATTTGAGCGTGTCGCTGCTCGCTGGAGTTATGTCAGCTCTGTCTGGAAGTTAGTTGGAAAACTTTCTCTTTCAGTCGTGAACACATTACTGAGCGGATAAAATCTCCGTTTCTGGGCTTCAACGTCGGCAAATAGCTGAGTAAACTCGGCGCTGAGTGAGAGGAGTGTTTAGTTTGTCCGAGACAGCGAGCTGCAGACACCGGCAGCAGATGCTGGAAAAAATACAAAAGAGGGGGCGGTTCGGCTCCTCGCTAACTCCGCAAAGCATCATGGGAGTTGTAGTCTTTGCGGTAAAATTGGCCAGCGGGTCAGTTTTAATATATTTTTTATATTTATCTCGCGGGCCACATAAAAATGCTCCGCATGTGAGTTAGAGGTTAAGAACCTACTACTTGTCCAAGAGGGTAGATGACAAGTGAAACTGTAGCTAGTTTAGTCATAAGGTCAGCTACCATCTGATCTGTTGGGCAATGGTACAAAAACACTTCACCATTGTTAACAGTTGATCTCATAAACTGGTAATTGATATTTATATGCTTACACCTCTGTCTTTGAACATGATTCTTGGCCAGCGTAATTGTGCCCTGATTATCTTCAAAAATCACAGGCAAATCACACTGATAATCATTTAGATGTTCAAGCAGTTGAGTCAAATAAAAACACTCTTGTATGGTGTTAGCCAATGCAACGTACTCAGCCTAACATGTTGACAATGCAACAGTTGGCTGCTTTTTTGTCTTCCAAAAAATCAGAGGACCATTTCCACATAGGCTAATGCAATAACCAGATGTACTTCGTATGTCATTTGTATCACTGGCCCAATCTGCATCACTGTAAGCTAACAAGCTAACAAGCTTAACTCCACCACATTTCCTGTAACAGAGGATCTCGTCTTTTGTGCCTTTCAAATAATTCAGCAGTACATGCTTTACAGTTGTCCATTGCTTTTCTGTTGGCTCACTAAAATACTGTGACAATTTCCTAACAATATAACTCAAATAAGGTCTGGTGCATTTGATCAGGTAGATTAGGCTTCCCACTGCCTCTCTGTATTTCCTGGGATCATTCAGTTTTTCATCACCATCGGTGTAATTCAATTTTGGTTCACAAGGTGTCGACCTGGGTTTACAATCCTGCATGTCAAACCTTTGAAGCAGTTTGCCAACATAACTCTGCTGTGACAGTCACACTTCCATCACACTGGTAAAAAGAGATACCTAGAAAAGTTTTCAGTCTTCCCAGATCTTTCATGTGGAACTCCTCAGCAAGCATTTCTTTGACCATTTTTAAGGCTCTCTCATCACTAACAGCAATAATCAAGTCAGCCACCCATATCGATATTACTACTTTTGCATGTTCTGTTTCTCTCTTGTAAACACATTGGTCTGCTGGATTCTGTACAAAGGTGTTTTCACACAGATAGTCATGTAACATTTTATTCCAGTTTCAACCTGGTTGCTTTAGTCCATACAATGATTTCTCAAGTCTGCACACAAGTTTTTCATGTGCCTGAGATTTTACATCATCTTCTTCTGGCTGCTCCATGTATATCTCACGATCAATCGGTGCATGTAGGTAGGCTGTTTTAACGTCCATCTGATGGCAAATCAGATCTTCCTGAGTAGCTTTCTGCATCAACACTCTAACACTGGTAAGGTTGGCAGTAGGAGAAAAGGTTTCTCCATAATCTATACCTTGGGCTTGGATACTTTGCCCTTTATTGACATACCGACTACAACGCTCTCTAACTTCTGAACATAATCAAAATTGCCGTGTCCCAAAATCTCATGCCACATCTGGATATCATGAAAACTCATACATGTATCACAGACATTGTTCAATGGCACAGTAGGCAGATAAAACAGTCTGTTATGTTCATGAATGAGAAAATGTGTCTCAACGTCTTTGTACTGCAGGATGTCTTCACCGTTGCCCAGTTGGAAGTCGCAGCTCTCACAGAGAAGATATCTTGCGGATAGGTGGGGATATTCAGCGCTTAGTTCAATCTAGCTCTGAGGTGCCGCCCCTTGTTGTCGACCAGGCACACCTCTGCTTCTCCAGTCTGCTCGGCAACTAGAGGTGGGAAAAATGATCGATTCTAAGATGCATCGCGATTCAGCCGTGCATGATTCCGCTTCGATGCAGCAACGTGACATAATGAGATTTTCTCCCTTTTTTCATCTCCGTGTTATATGTACACAGCAGCTTTTTGATGGTCTGATAGTGATCTGGTATGCTAGTTTTCCTGTCACTCTTGTTTTTGGTAAGTAACAGATCTAGAGAACCTCCATCGAGCTTTCTGTTTGCCAGAGATAAGTTTGAGTTTTTCAGGTGCGATGATGTTAAGGACTTCAAGGGTTTTGGAAATGAAGCTGGCTAGAAGTGAATCAACACAGCTGGATGTTGGACGTATTGACATGTTCAGCTTTTCCATAAAAGCTGAAGCAGTGTGATCACCTATGTACCTTTTTTTTTGCAAACAATTGTAGATTGAAGTGCAGCAGGTGAGACTGATTTCTTAAAGAAAACACAGAAATGATCAGATAGCCCCACATCTATGACAACAATGTTTGACACATAAACGTCTCTAGTTAAGATTAGGTCAACAGTGTGACCCTGTTCGTGTGTTTGAGCATGGACATTTCGTTTAAGGTCAAATTACTCAAGCATATCAAGGAATTGTACAGAAGATTTTCTGGTAGCATAATCAACATAAATGCTAAAATCACTGCTAATGATAAGGTGTGCGTAATCTATTGTGATAACAGAAAGGAGCTCGGCAAAGTTGCCTAGGAAAGTTTGAGAGGGTCCTGATGGTCTGTAGATGACAAGTGCAAGTAACTTGGGTGTACCTTTATTGCCGGGACCACACTGCGCGATTTCTGATCGTCTTTGCCAAATCCCTTGTCCTGAGCAGAATCGTGACAAAAAATGGTCAACGTCAGGGTGATTTGCATGTATGTGCACCATGCTGTGAGCGTACGGTGTGATTGGCTCTGCGATGGCTTTTTGAGCCCTCTCACGAACAAATCTGCTTCAAAAAGTCTTTAAGCACTGCTTGAAAACCTACAGCTCCTGTCTGCAATCGACCAAAGAAAAAGCACCTTTGGGACGCCGCAGTAGCAAGACTCCACCTCTCTGAGCTTCCGTTTGATTTTGTTTAAAATGTGAATTATAAACTGCACACCCGTTTTTATTTTTGTTATTAGCCCAAGTTAAACCAGAGTAATTCAATTCAATTCAATTCAATTCAATTCAAAAATACTTTATTAATCCCAGAGGGAAATTGATTGCTGTGATTGTTAAACTACCTTTTTTTGGACCATCAGGTAAATTGTGAAAAGCGTGATCCTGTGATCTGTGAGAGCTGAGAGGAGACACGCTCATGAACATAAAAGATAAAACACAAAAACATTAGATCCTTTTGCTGTTGGTGGAAATCTCACATGTTCAACCTATAAGGATGATTGAGTAACATCTTGCTGCAGAGGGACAGAGGAAGTTCTGCGACAGCACGTGTGAGCTGTCACATGGAGCGGAGCTGTGGAGCACTGAGACAGAATTCATGGCAAAAGTGATATTGCAGCAATCTGTGACAGATTGTTATTTCTCTGTAGTTTAGTGGGTTTTTATGGAGGAGAAGGATGAATGACCAGCTGACAGCAGCTGTTTAGCTGGAAGACGGAAAAAGGAGACCCGCAGCCGGAGTCTGACGCCAAAGCAAAGATTTTAAAAACGAAGCTTCCTCTTTGAGGAAAATGAGCCGGGTCATGGATTGACACTAAAAAGAAGTGTTTTCATTTTTTCAGCTTTGTTTTGGTTAGCGGTCTGCTTATTGATGTATGTTTTGGGAGGTGCGCTCATGACGTGTGTTCTGCCGGAGAGAGACGTCGTGCAGTCAGCCTCACTGAAATCGTACAGTGTGCCACCTCTCTGGAAATCTCACAGTACGACACGAACAATCCTGTGCGACGGTCAAAAATCGCACAACGTGTTCCCGGCATAACTTTGAAGCAAAGACATTCAAAAGAGTCATAATAACCACGCACTAATTGTTAACAGATAAATGTGTCTCTGAAGATAGAAGCCACACCACCCCTCCTATTGGGGCAAAGCAACTTCAGAGATGTAGGGAGAGTGGATTCGATGAGAGCTGGTGCACAGGTACTATCAGATAAACCACTTTCCGTTAGAAAAATGGCGTCAAGATTATGAGAAGAGATCAGATAATGGACTACAAATGACTTAATACTGAGAGATCTAACATTTAATAAAGCCATCTTTATCCATGTAACTGAAGAACACAGAGTGGAATTAGGCTGATAAGGGACTGTTTTCAGGGCTCTGGGGTTATGTGATCTAGAGGGCACTTTCAGTCTTGCAGCGATTATGACGGGGATAGGAAAAATTAACAAGGGGTTGTAGGGGTGGTAGGTAGAGCTGTGAGTTGGATGTTGAAATTGACAATCTCGTTTGGGAACATTCGGGGTGTTCTCTAAATTATCTATGTCTCGGCGAGTTTGACATAGAGGTTCTAGAGGACTGCAAGATAATGCTCGCTCCTCGTGATTCTTCTTGGATGTGGGGGAAGCACAAGAAACACGCACGATGTGTGCTAGATTTGTGGAGAATAGTCCAACTCTGGACTTGTTCAGATGAATTCCATCCGGCAGGAAGTAGTATCTATGATTCCAAAAGAAGTAGAAATTGTCAAAAAATAAATGATGTTATCTTTATTACATGTGGATGAGAGTCAAGAGTTGAAGGCATAAAGCCGTGAAAAATGTTCCGGTCCTCTTCTCACAAGTGCTAGAAGATTATCAAGTTTATTGTTAGGAAGTCAAGGTGTCCATATCAGCAGGGCAGGACCTCTGATTCCCCCATCTTGATATCACTAGAGCCAATATGGATGATGAGGTTTTTGGCAGATGGGTGTTTAGAAAGCATTGATGGTATTCTGTCTGCGAGATAAGAAATTGTGTCTTTGGCAAAACTAAGTTTTAGAGTGTCGGCCATTAAATTCACGTTTCATGTGAAAGTCGCCCATTATAAGAGTCATCAGTGCTCTTTTGCTGTTTGTTTACATTTCTTATCATGTTCTGAGGGGAGGAGGACGAGCTATCTGGGAGCTGCAGATCTGGATCGTTGAACAACGGCGTAAATCTGTTATGGAGCTGAATGTCTGCTTGATTAAATGAAATTTGCTTTCATAAACTATATTCTTGTCTCTGTCTGAATTCATACCAAGTGTGTGTTCCCCTGGTAGTCCAAATAACCGAAGTTCATATTAAATCAAATATTCAAAGACCAATACGATTGATAATTCATATTTATAGGGAATATTACATCTTATTAATCATTCAGTAAATTTAACCACATACACCATGTTACACTTTGACGCAGGCTGAAGTAAACCATATAATAGGACGGTGTGTGGTTAAAAACATGTTACCGTTGTCAACAGTAGAGGATGATTCATTCAGAGCTATTTTTGGTCAAATACCCGAAGAGGGTCTTGTATGCTATGACACATTTGCCATTTCCCTAGATGCTGAGTACGTCAAAATGAACACAAAACTTTAAAAAAGTTTTGAAGAGTTGGACTTTTTGTCTACAACTGCAGACATTTGGACTGCACACAACCGCAGTTACCTCAGCGTGACCGCCCACTGGATAGATCCACATGTCCTAGACGGAAAGAAAGCACCCTTGGCATGCAGACGGTTCAAGAGCTGTCATACCCACGACAGCATTGCTACTGAACTGGACCATATACACTCATCCTTTGGTTTGTCTAACTAAATCACAGCTACTGTCACATACAATGGTTCAAATTTTGTGAAAGCCTTCAAAGTTTCCCAACCCATTAAGGATGAATCTGGGGGGGAGGAGGAAGGTGGTGATTTGACCTTTGTCAACCTTCATGATACCTTAAAACAAATGAATGTGGAAGAGGATGTTGTGACTTTGCCACCACACAACAGATGTGCATCACACACAGCAAACCTTATTTCATGTACTGATGTAGACAAGTGGTTACTGTCAAGACCGGACATATAAGCTATCTACAGAAGAGCTACCTCAAAATGCACAGCTTTGTGGAAGAAGAAGAGGAAAATATCATTTCTATAGCTAGAAGGCTAGCCGTGCCACAGTTGCTGCAGAGACTGCTGATGAAGTATGAAAAAATTAAATGTAGGTCTATCTTTTATAACTACAGTATCCTGAGATCCTCTATTTTTCCACAGAACAACATATTTGTCCCTTCAACACAAGTTTCGACTAAATCCAAAGGAAATTTAGATTTCCCAGCGTCCACCCAGCATTCAAATGCACCACATATGCATAAATCAGACAGGTGAAAAGAGTCTCAAAAGGATTTTGTACTTGTAAACTGATCTGTGAAGAAGAAGAAGAAGAAGAAAATGTCATTTCTATAGCGCTTCTCAAGATACAAATCACAAGGAGCTTCACAAAAAGAAAAAATGTAAAAATATTAAAAATAATTTAGAAAATGGTTACAAATACATTTAAAATGAGCAAAAAATTGACAATTGTAATTAAAAAATGTTAAGCAAGAGAGAGAGTGAATAGGAAAGAGGGAAATCAGTGAGGAAGGTGGAATAGGTGGGGAGAGCAGAATAAAGAGAGGGGTGAAGAAGGTCATACAAAAGCCAGCTTGAACAAGTGAGTCTTCAGCTGCTTTTTGAAGGAGTTCACTGAGTCCACTGATCTCAGGCTCGGGGGAGAGAGGTCCAGTGTCTGGGGGCCACAGCAGCAAATGATCTGTCACCTTTGGTCTTTAGCCTGGTGCGTTGCATAACCAGTAGGCTTTGATCACTGGACCTCAGGGACCTGTTGGGGGTGTAGGGACTAAGAAGATCACCAATGTAAGATGGTGCTTGTCCATGTGAGGCCCAATAGACCAGAACGAGGATCTTAAAATGAACCCTGAAGTTGACTGGCAGCCAGTGAAGCTGGAGGAGAAGCGGGGTGATGTGGGTGTGTTTGGAGGACTTGGTCAGAAGCTGAGCACAGGCATTCTGAACCACCTGCAGAAGGTTCAGGGAGGTTCTGCTCAGACACGTGAAAAGAGAGTTACAGTAGTCTAAGCATGAGGAGATGAAAGTGTGAATAACTGTCTCAAGTTCAGAGCGGGACAGAATGGGACTCAGCTTAGCAACGTTCCTGAGATGGAAGGAGGAAGAGCGAACAAGAGAACTGACATGAGAATCCAGGGTGAGAGCTGGGTCAAAGGTCACGCTAAGATTCCTGACGGAAGGTCTGGTGTGAAAAGCAAGCTGACCAAGAGAGTCTCTGACTTTGGGAACCAGCTTGTCTGGGGCTCAGATGAGGATCTCAGTCTTATGTTCATTCAGCTGTAGAAAGCTCCCAGCCATCCAGGTTTTAAAGGAGTCTAAGCAGGTGTGTAGCAGCTGCAGCTTAGACATCTCATGGGGCTTAAAGGAGATGTATAGTTGGATGTCATCTGCATAAAGATGGTAGGAGATTCCTTTGAAGGAGCTCAGGATGTGCTGAAGAGGAAGCAGATAGAGGAGGAAGAGCAGAGGCCCCAGCACAGAACCTTGTGGGACACCATGGGTAAGGGAGGTGGTGGAGGACCTAAACTTTGAGACGGCCAAAGAAAAAGAGCGCTCAGAAAGATAAGAGAACCACTCCAGAGCAGATCCAGATAGGCCTACCAAGTCTCTCAGCCTCTCCAGTAGCAGGTGATGGTCAACAGTGTCAAAGGCTTTAGTCAGGTCCAGCAGGACCAGAACAGAACAGTCCCCTGCATCAATGTGAGTCAGAAGGTCATTAGAGACACTAAGAAGAGCTGTTTCAGTAGAATGAGCTCTACGAAAACCTGACTGGAAGCTATCATAGATGTTATGTTCATCAAGAGCAGCTGTGAGTTGTTTAGCCACAACCTTTTCCAAGATCTTGGAGATGAACGGAAGTTTAGAGATGGGTCTGAAGCTGCTATGGAGAGAGGGGTCAAGACTCGGTTTTTAAAGAAGTGGGTGGATTACAGCATTCTTTAAGTAAGCAGGGACCTGACCAGAAACCGGAGAAACGTTAATAATGGAGAGCACGCTGGGACCGATGGACTGAAAAGCACTTTTAAACAAAGATGAGGGTAAGATGTCGAGGGGGCATGCAGAGGTCTTCATAGAGTTAACTAGTTTGGTTATCTCAGGCAAAGAAACAGGAGCAAAGCTATCTAGGATGATGGGCCTGGTTGGAGTCGGGAGAGGCAGCGATAAGGCGGAAGGAGAGATGCTAGATCTAACCTTATTGACTTTGTCCACAAAGAAAGACAGAAAGTTCTCACAGTCTGCAACAGAGTGGATGGAGGCTGTAGGAGAGGCAGGAGAGACGATGCTGCTGATGGTGTTAAACAGCACCTTGGGGTTCCCTTTGCTCTGGGACACCAGGTTGGAAAAATAGGAAACTCTGACTGCAGAGTTAAAGGATGTCAGAAGATCCTTTAGGTGCAGCAGATGGATGTGGAGATGGGTTTTCTTCCACAAGCGCTCAATTTTTCTGCATTGGCACTTCAGGCTGCAAAGGCTGTCATTAAACCAGGTAGTAGGGTTCACTGCATGAACTGATCTGGTTCTGACAAGACAGATGTTGTCCAGAATGGAGAGGCAGTGCTCGTTAAACTGAGAAGTTACAGAATCTGGGTCGTTTTCAGAAGAACAGGGTGGATCAAAAACAGCAGAAAAATTGCTAGCTGTGCTTCCGTTAAGAAAACGAGAACTAACCATACGGCGAGCAGGAGGTAGGGACGCAGAAACTGACAAGTTAAAGAAAATGCAATGGTGATCAGAATTATAAATGCCCTCAGGACAAACACTGTCAGCATTTAGACTCAGGGTAAAAACAAGGTCTAGAGTGTGCCCCCTGGTGTGTGTGGTTCCAGAAACATGCTGGGTAAAGCTGAAGGAGTCCATGAGGCTGGAGAAATTCATGGCAAAGTGATCAGAGGGATCATCAATGTGGATGTTAAAATCACCAACAATCACCAGTCTGGACAGCTTCACAGTGGAGGATAGAAAGTCACTAAACTCCTGAAGGAAAGAACTGTTTGGACCAGGTGGACGATAAACCACAGCACAGTAGAACGGGTCCTTACGCCCGACTTTAATCAGCTGCAGTTCAAAAGAAGCAAAGTGACCAGAGGTTGTAGAGCTACATGGAAGATGGTCTCTGAAAACGACAGCTAGGCCTCCACCATGACCAGAACCCCGGAGCTGGCTAAGAAAAGAATAACCACTCGGGCAAAGTTCAATCAGACCAGAATAATCAGATGTTTGCTGCCAAACTTCAGTCAGAAACAGAAAATCCAGGTTTTTAGAGATAATTAAATCACTGAGCAGGAAGGACTTGTTGTTAACAGAGCGGGTATTTAATAGAGCCATGCTGAGTGAGGTGGAGGAATCAGAAACTACAGAAACAGCTGGAGTTAGTGGACGTAAATTAGCAGGGTTAGATCCACGGTGTTTATAAAAACCACTTACGGAGGGAACAGGAGGAGAAACCACTGAGGAATGAGGATAAACCGACCTTAAAAAACTTGGACGGAGAAACCGAGCCGCAACGCGGCCTGGAGGGAATGCGGAAGTGGCGCTCAGGTCACCAAACAAAGGACAAGAAGCTAGAAGATCACGCCAATGTTTACTAGATAAACCACGCTTTAAGAGAAGTCTTATTCTTACCTGGATTCCTGCTCGTTTACCTCTTTTCCTCCGACGTTTTCCCGGGACCGGATAAACATCGCTGGAGGCGCCCTGGTTGGAAGCGTCGTTTGGCTCCGGGCCAGTGCGCCACTCAGATAAACAAACAGGGAGGTACGTCCTTGGTGCATATTGGGCGATCGTGAACGAACGGAAGGACAAAAGAGTCTGGCGATCATAGGAGATGGTAGCAGGGAGACTACTGAAGAGGATCTCAGACAGGAGCAAGGTGGAAAAGAGGAGGTTAGTGGAGAAAAGTTTGAAATAGTGGCCGGTGACCGCGGCTAAGCCAAGCACAGGCGCCATCTTGTTACCGACCGGAGAGATGATGGAGAGATGTGTGCAATGTAGTTTTGTCCGTGTGTACCAGGTGATTTATCTATGCACGCACGCACGCACGCACGCACACACACACACACAAACACACACACACACAAATCTTTAGTTACACACACACATAATAAGATACACACACACACACACACACACACACACACACACAGATGTTTTGATACTTTTTTTCTCCCCATAGTTAAGAGTCTTGCCAAAATACACAACAGCAGAAATCTCTGCATATACATAAGCTGGCTCGTTGCTGCGCTCTGCCATTAACGCCGGTGACCGCAGATGAAGGAAGCGCAATTTCACCGAAGCAGAAATTGAGGGGGGGCTTGTTCTGTGTGCGCACAGAGCAGTACAAGTGGTACAAGTGATAATGCTGCTGGAATTCATAATTGTATCTTCTCAGCAGCAGCACTGCAGGTGCTCTCCATGTCCAGAATGTGCGTAAGCCAGGTCCTTAGTCAAATAAAAGTTGCACACATTTTTCCGCTAAGTTTGCAGGGACAGTTGCTCACGCAGTTTTCCGACCCCGTTTTGTGCATAAGCAAGCTTTATAAATGAGGCCCCTGGTCTATAATTTAGTTTCTAGTGTCTCTTTGGTCTTGGCCATAGTTGAGTTTGGAGTGTAACTATTTCTGGTTCTGGATATATAGTTATGTTCAATTCAAGTAGTATCAATTTTAGATACCGTAAATCCTGTATTTAACTCAAGCTCATCAAGCTCCAGGCCTTTATTGGAAGGAGGACCAGAATTAGAGGCAGGCCTCAATTTCTATTTGAGCAAAATGAACTAACGGTTCGCTGGAGTTTTTGACAATTAAAATTGCGCCCACATTTTCAAAGTTAAACACATTTCTTTTAACAACGGTAGTTTCTGCTTCAGCCCCCTCCCTCCCCCTGCGCAGCGGCCGCAAACTCACTGATGCGCCTGCAGCCTCTCGGAGTTCCTGCTGCTCTAAACATTAAAATAATGATTTCATTTTCTGTTCCTCACTTCTGATTACCTTCAATGGTGTCTGTTTGTTGCAACCACCAGGTACAAAAACTAACTTGTTTTTATTTGACTATTTTCCTGTCCTGTATCTGTTTATTATCTTCCTGCGTCTCCTCTCAATCCTAAAGAAAAACTGCTACATGGGTTCATATATATTCACCTCATGAGTTATCTTTGAACTGCAGTTCTAAAAGAACTACCGACCGCAAAAACAGTGGAGTGCTCGCTGCTTGCCGGCCACATCAGTTAGGTGTGTGACCGAGGACAAAACAGGTGATGCGCACTGATCCGCAGCAGTGAAAAGCATCAGGCACAAATAAAATAATAAAAGACAGAAAACATAAAAGGAAATGAGCCGACATGAACGATCACGTGTTAAATTAGTTTTTGAGGTGGCGACACCTGATTTGATAATGTTACTGTGGCCGTGCTCAGGACGCAGATGTCTGGAGCGCGTCAACAATCAGAGCTTTGCATGCGCAAGCTGGTTAAAGTTAGGATGGGGGTGAGGGGAAGGTTAAATTGCAAGAGGGTAAAGGTCACAATTTGGTTAAATGTCCGTTTTACGGCAGGTGTCAGTACCGACGCTCTGGCACAGCGCGTTGGCTCCCGACACGCAGGAGCTTGTCACCTGCTGACAGCAGGCTGCTGTCTTTTCCGAGGACTGCATCTTGCCGGTCATTATCACGTGACAGCGACTAGTCGATGACAGGCATAAAAAGTCACTATAGAGCGGTGAAGTCGTCTAGTGACTAATTCATACAACCCCTACTGCTCCCCAGAGTGTTCTGCAGCATAATCAGCACGTTCTCTTTGAACTTGATATCAAATTTTCGCCTCCTCTTCGTCTCCGCATGGTTAAAGTTACCCTCGCGGTCTATCACTGGCAAATCAAAAGCGAGACGGATTACACAACCGCCCCCCTGTCCTTGCTTGTTACCACATTCCACCCGGCCACAATAAAAAAAACGGCCATTATTCATCTCCGCCGACTCAGACACCAGCCAAAATATG
This sequence comes from Nothobranchius furzeri, assembly GCF_043380555.1. Lineage (NCBI taxonomy): Eukaryota > Metazoa > Chordata > Actinopteri > Cyprinodontiformes > Nothobranchiidae > Nothobranchius > Nothobranchius furzeri. Next base: position 59,596,481 of record NC_091752.1, on the reverse strand, counting down.
AGACCCGGCAGTTAATTAAATACAGGCTAATATTTGAGGATTTACGGTATTAAAATTTTGGACATTTTTATAAATAAAAACATCAGACATTCATCAAGTTTTTTTCTGGTCACAAGTTTTCCTCTACACACACATTCATGCACACACACAAACCTCTGCATAGACACGGCTCTCAATGGCCCAGCCATTTATTGGGATGTCTTCCTGTTTTTGCTGTAGCTGATAACCCTTAGCAATCCTGATCATCTGCTCCACCAGGTCCAGGCCAGTAATGCACTCCGTAACTGGATGTTCCACCTGATGGTAAAGTTCAAACATAGAAGTTACATTGTGACTTTCTAGAAGTATGATAAACATGAATCTCATTTAGGGTCTGAGCTATAGCCATCTTCTCCCCGGACTGCTGCTCCTGGTAACATTTACAGGAGTTTCTAAGGAGTCTCCAAACATTTTTAAATGCAGTCTGTTTCACCACAAGTTGAAGGATTTTGTTTTTGTTATAACATTTAAAAGACATCCTAGAGAGGGGCTGGTGACAGATTTGTAAATACAATTGGGGTCAATTTTAATAGATATAAAATTAATATTTAAGACACTGTGAGTAGGGTTGGGAATCGATTGTTTCAATTCCTAGAAGTCATTCGTCCCTTTTGCAAACGATTCCCCTCATCAATTCCAGTCAGCGCGAATGACGTCACCGCAGACGTTGAGTGGCTTACAGAGGCAGGAAATGGGGTGTCTAAGCGGCAACACCACTCAAAAGTTTGGTTATACATCACAAGAAAGGATGACAACAAGGCAATTGCAAAGTAGATATTTCAACAAGGGAGGAAGCATTATGAATACCCAAAAGCCTTTAGGCCAAAAATAAGCGATGACTTAAAGTTATTGATGTGTTTAGACCTGCTCTGGACTTGTGAATTTCAGCGCAGCAGCAGCAGTGACGTTCATAAGTCCTCTCCTGTTAATACTACAGATAACTAATCAACTAACACTGCCTATCATGTTAGCGTCATTTACCTTATATATACACCTCCACACTAGCAGACTCCAGCAACAAAGGTCTGACCTGTGATGAGATTTTACCCACTCTACAAAAGCTACAGCAACACTGCACTGAACAAGACGACTGCCTTCACAGCGAGCATAAAGGAGAACATTAGGAAAGATCTTTCCAAACAATACAGGTACAATTGATTATTTATCATAAAGAAGCTGATAGTTATATAGCAGGAGCCGTGCGCTATTTTTTGCCACCTGTTTAACTACTCTGGAATTGATAAGGAATTGGATCGACAGATAGAATCAATAATGCCATTAATATTGATTAAACCTTATCAATTCTCACCCCTACCTGTGAGGCATACCTGTTCAAGAAAATTTCGTGACTGAAGGCATAAAGGGACCAACCCAAAATATAAAACTTGAATGATTATTTTAAATTTACTTATTTTCCCACAGCTTGTGTCTCCAGCTAGCTGCCAAAAGCTGGAGCCCAGTGAGTACCAAAACTTTACAATAAGGGTCCTTTTACTAACATTACTTGTGCCTTACTAAGCATTAGTAAACAAAGAATCCCTTAATTAATGTTCCCAGTTCATAAATAGTTAACTATTAGACAGGTATAGTATTTAGTGTCCTTAAAGAGCAAGTCACCCCAAATCAACGTGTTTTTTGCTGATAAACTGTATAAATGAGTGTCTAAGCATGCTGTAGACACGCGCAGTCAATAATTTGGCACTTTAGTGCATCTTAGTTAGAATTTAAATATTCTGCCTAAAACTGTCGGGGTTGTGCCGTCATCAGGTGCACTGCATTTGAATTTAAATCTGCCATCGCTATTGGCTGATGAGGTACACTATGATGTTAGCTGGTACATTACGATGTCATGTCATTGTGAGCCTGTGTGTGTGTGTGTGGGTGTGTGTGTTTGTTAGTGGCTCCACCCTCTCAGTCTGCCAGACAACAGCTTTTGTTGCTTTTTTCAAACAGGAAGTGGGAGTGGCGTAAGACTGGTACATGGTGACTTGCTCTTTAAGGTTAGGACAAAAGGCCATGGGAGTGCTTAGTAATTCATTACTTAATACTAATATTAATATTAAGCAGGTTTTAATTAAGTTAAAGTTAAAGTCCCATAGTCGTCATAATCACACAATGGTGAAATTAATTTCCACATCTGACCCATCCCCATGGAGGGGAGAGGGGAGCTGCAGCGATGGCTGCGCTCGAGAACCATTTGGTGGTTTAACCCCCCAAATCCAACCCCTTAAAACTGAGTGTCAAGCAGGGAGGCATTGAGTCCCATTTTTAAAGTCTTTGGTATGATCCGACTGGGAATCGAACCCCGATCTCCCAGTCCCAGGGCGAACACTCTACCACTAGGCCACATAGCTGGTTATAATAATATAAGAATACTTTAATGGTTTATGAATGCATAATAACGCACTAAGTAACGTTAATAAAGGGACCCTTATTGTAAAGTGTTACCGAATATTGAAGAATTTTATTGAACTATAGTGATCCTGCTTCTCTTAATTTTTTTCTTCTTCATTATTCTGTTTCAGTAAAATGTTTGGGGCACTTCTAAAAAAAGTTTTGCCATTTCATCAAATTTGGTATAAAAATAGGGTCAAATTATGTTCCTACCCTCACCTATAGTCACGAGCTTTGGGTAGTGGCCGAAAGAATGAGATCGCGGATACAAGCGGCCGAAATGAGTTGTGAGGGTGGCTGGGCTCTCTTTTAGAGATAGGGTGAGAAGTTCGGTCATCTGGGAGGGGCTCAGAGTAGATCCACTGCTCCTCCACTTCGAGATGAGCCAGTTGAGGTGGCTCGGGCATTTGGTTAGGATGCCTCCTGGACGCTTCCCTGGCCAGCTGTTTAAAGATGTGGAACACTCATTTAATCAATACATTTGCAGTGGTCTCTTGCAGAAATGAATGCCTTGTAAGTTCCTGTTTCAGGAGGTAGAAGTCAGGTGGAGAATAAAGTAGCTTCAGAGGGCAGGATTTGGACTCTTATTTCCTGATATTTAGACATTTTGCCTCAAACTGAATAACAGCAACACAACTATACCACAGACTCTGTTTTCTCTGCAACGCTGATGTTTTATCTCCCCAAATAACACGAGTCTGAAGGAGTTCTGCCATATAGCGGAGTTGCTAATGCGAACAGTTAGCTTCTACTGGTCAAGATGTTTGCTACTATTTTCTGGATGCTAAAACAATAACAGCTTTCACCTGTGGCGAGTAAAGACGAATGAATCCATGAACGTTAACTGACCATGAGACACAGACCTGTCAGGCTTTTCTAATCCAAGAGGTTATTTTCAATCAAAAGCTGATGCAGGAGATGTCTGTAGTAGACCATTTTCATGTTAAGCCTACATGAAAAACTAAAATAATCCAAAATAATAATAAAAAAAAAACTTTTTTTTTCAGTGAACCACACCTTTAAACTGTTTCAACTTTCAGTTTTTCTCTCAAGTTCAGAGATTTCTGTTTTCTGCTGTTAAGGACCGTCTTCGCCATTCTTCACCTACTGTTTTGCTATATTACAATGCGTTATTGATTTTTGCTCCCAAATCTTGAACTACATTTTGCTAATCAATCAGTATTCAAACAGCATTTCTACAAGAAATACAACTGATTGTGTTTCAGGCCTCTGAGACTGGTGCTTAGCTACAAGTTGGTGACTTCATGCAATCTGGTGGGTTTTCTTACATGAGAAACTTCTTACTTATTGGCATAATGAACTGAATTTAATGCACTGATAAGAAGGTTCATTTGGTGTGTTTGCCTTCTGAAGTGCCTTGAGAATACTCTTGTTGTGTGCTTTGTAAACCTCATAACTACTCGAGAATGGACCCAGCATCATGTGACAATGACCTCAGCAAACCATCCACACACACCTGGAGTCGCGTGTTCATTTCCAGGAAATAAAAGTTTTTCTTCGAATCCACCAGAAACTCCACTGTCCCAGCAGAAGAGTACTTCACAGCTTTGGCCAGCTGCACTGCCTGCTCGCCCATCACCCGTCGAGTGTCAGCATCGAGGAACATACTAAAGAAAGAACAGTGGTGGAACCAAAGTGATCTCTTGCAGGTAGCAGAAGCTTAACATGCAGGTTAACCTAAATAAGGCTTTCACATCTGGGTCGGCCCGGCCCAGCCCTGGTAAGGTAAATGCGTTTATTTCTGGGTAATCTGAGCGTTTTCCGTGCTCAGCTGACAGGATTTTTCGGACCTGCTACCTGGTGGTGCGCTTCGTGTGGAACTGACCCGATACTAGGGGTTGCATAAACTAGTCGACTTCCCTGCTCTGTAGTGACTTTTTATGCCTTTCATCGACTAGTCGCTGTCACGTGATAATGACCCACAAGAAGCAGTCCTCCGAAAAGACAGCAGGTGTCCAGCCCCTGCGCGTTGGGAGGCGACGTGCTGGCACAGCGCGTCGGTACTGACACCCGCTGTAAAACAGACATTTGACCGAATTGTGACCTTTACCCTCTTGCAATTTAAGCTTCCCCTCACCCCCATCCTAATCTTAACCAGCTTGCGCATGCAAAGCTCTGATCGTTGACGCTCACCAGACATCTGCGTCCTGAGCACGGCCACAATAACATTATCAAATTAGGCGTCGCCACCTCAAAAACAAATTTAACATGCGATTGTTTATGTCAGCTCATTTCCTTTTATGTTTTCTGTCTTTTATTTGTGCAGCCATGTAGCAGTTTTTCTTGAGGATTGAGAGGAGATGCAGGAAGATAATAAACAGAGACAGGACAGAAAAATAGTAAAGTTCGTTTTTGTACCTGGTGGTTGCAACAAATAGACATCACTGAAGGTAATCAGAAGTGAGGAACAGAAAATGAAATAATTATTTTAATGTTTGGAGCAGCAGAAACTCTGAGAGGCTGCAGGCGCACCAGTGAGTTTGCGACCGCTGCGCAGGGGGAGGGGGGAGAGGGCTGAAGCAACATGCAGAAACTACCGTTGTTAAAAGAAATCTGTGTTAACTTAGAAAATGTGGGCGCAATTTTAATTGTCAAAAACTCCAGGGAAACAACCACCCCTGCATCGGAAAAAAAATGCTTGGCCACCCATCGTCAGTTTTAGCCGCTTCAGGTGTGTGACGTCATCAACGACTAGTCGAAGTCGACTCGATTTTCATTACTTGACGGTCGACTTAAAAAAAAATTAAGTCATGCAACCTCTACCCGACACACCCATTACCAACTGATAGGCTGGCTGACGTTCACGCCTACCTACTGTATTTTCCAGGGTATAAGTCGCTCCGGAGTATAAGTCGCACCAGCCACAAAATGTATAACGAAGAAGAAAAAACATATATAAGTCGCACTGGACTATAAGTCGCATTTTGGGGTAAATTTTATTATTTTCTTACAAAATCTGAGACCAAGCATTTCACGTTGCAAGACAAGTACCAGTAGCAATAACAGAATAAACAATCAGGGCGCAGCAGCGTGCCACGGTCTCCAGCAGAGGATGACGGTGTTTGAAGCCCTCCCAGCGGAACAGGGGAGCTCATTCCTGGGTCGGAGCCAGCCCGCAGCAGCGCACCACAGGCTGCAGCAGGTGATGGCGGGGCAGAGGAGCTGAAACCTGGGCCGGATCCAGTGTGCAACGGCACGCAACAGGCTCCAGCAGGTGATGGCTGTGTTCTTTATTCCCAGTGGGGCAGGAGAGCTCATTCCTGGTCCAGAGCCAGCCCACAACAGCATGGTATAGCCTACATAATTTGGTATATAAGTCGCTCCGGAGTATAAGTCGCAGAACCGGCCAGACTATGAAAAAAAGTGCGACTTATAGTCGGAAAATACGGTAAGAGAGGGAGCTTCTGATTGGTGGGTAGAGTCAGCCAGCAGTGATTTCTAGCATGCGCCATTCATTATCAGTCTGGATGCAGTGGAGTAAACAAGTTCTCGGACTGCTGCTCAGAACCACAGCTGCAGCTGCAGCCTTGCAAAGGCAGACTGCTGTGAGGAGCACATAGCATTCTCAGTAAGAATGTAGAACGCCAAGTGCTTCATATCAGAGTATCCAAAAGCAACACAGCACACAAACTTAAGTAGGACAACACGGACTTCTCCATGCGACCTTTTCCTCGCTGACATGCTCGGAGACAACCGCGCACCTGAGAAGGCAGGCATTATGGTGTGAACAAAATCTGGCCAAGCGGGAATGGGCCAGTGCTACCAAGACCAGACCGGGCCATGTGAAAATGCCAAAACTGACACTTCCTAGTACACAAGCAGCCTAAAGTTAACTATTCCACTGTTAAACTATGAATCAAATAAAAGATAAGATAAAACAAAACAAAACTCTAAATGACTAATCACTGTCATTGCATCACTAACAATTTATTTCACTTAATTTTAACTAAAAATAATCCTTCTCTAAAACCACTAGAAAAGAGTTATGAAGTGTAATAAATGGCCTGTAATAATAGTGCTTTCATGCAGTTTTCTGAGAAATCTCTAATAGAAATGTCACAATGTGGTGCTCTTCCTCCTCCAATCTGCAGTCTCTAGTGTCTGAGGCCTTCTGGTTTAAACCAGCCAATCAGCAAGCAGCTCATTAGCATATTCATGTCCTGACCAAGTGGGAGGGGTAAACAGCTCTTTAGAGTTTAGAATGGCTTGTATCAGGGCTCCTGGGACAGATGAAAGCCTAAAGAAATTTTCTTATGCTTCTTAGAGATTCAAAGCAGAGTTTTAGATTGCTGATAAACTGCCTTCTTTGTCACCTTTAAGAGAATTGGTGTTAACAAGAAATTAATGCAGATATGACTTTGCTCTCGCCAGAATTGGTTACTGAAGGTGTTTCTCTGTTCAACATCAGGTCTGTATAATCTACGTTAACTCATCCTCAGTACTCCTTAATCTGTGCACTCAGCACTGAAGCAGCCTCCAATACAAAGCTGACACAGCTTGCCAAAGTTCATGAACAGTCGTTGTTGGCCTAAATTGATAATTCATAAAATGGAATCAACCACATATTAATGTGAATTGCTTTATTTTAGTTAATATGCCTAGAAGTAATGGCGGTACTGTATCCCCTGTATCAGTAGCCCGAAAAATTGTTCAGAACCATCAACAGAGTAGTTTCCGTGCTATGATGGGTCCTGAAGCCGGACTGAGGCCCTGTCCACACGTAGCCGGGGATCTGCCAAAACGTAGATATTTTTCTACGTTTTGGCCTGTCATCCACACGAAAACGGAGTTTTTTCACACGAAAACGGATCTTTTTAAAAACTCCGGCCAAAGTGAAGATGTGCGTTTTCTCCGTTTTGGGTGTCTGCGTGTGGACAGACAAAACCGGAGTTTTAAGGTCCGCAACGTCACTTTCCGCGACAAAAAAAACCTGACATCACATATGCGACCTGTGTTTACACTAGCCGGCAGCATGGATGCCCTCAGAGCTGCGCTCACTTTATCAATTGTCCAAGAGCTTTTTGCTTGTTTGTTTTTGCAAGCGGAATTACAGCTGCTTGCGGAAGATCACAGACGAAGGACGAGGTTAAGAACGGGGGAAGTACTGCTGCCTACAGGTCTGGCATGTCCTTAACAACGTATTTATCTGGGTACGTGTGGACAGAGTTTTTTTTTAAACGAGGTGGTGTGGATGCAAGTTTTTGGAGGGGCAGGTATTCGTTTTTAAAAAACCCCGGCTATGTGTGGACTAGGCCTGAAACTCATCCATGATGCCCCACTTGTGAATACATGTCAATAACTGCTCATGCACAATTTTCTCAAAAGGTTTTTGACAAAAAAGGCAATTTAGTGTCATGTCCAGTCCCCGGTTCATGTCACCCTACGTCCTGTGTCCGTTCCATATCCCATCTCCCTAGTCCATTCCATGTGTTCTCCCTCCAGATTTCCAGTTCCTTAGATTGATTCATTCATTCCCAGCCTCAATATCTTTAGCCACTTATCTGCCCCAGCCCTGTTGGATTTCTTACTTGGTTGTGTTTTTCTTCAGTCATTCTCCTACCAATCTAGTTTAGTTGTAGTTTTGTTTTCTATTATTAAATTCTGTTTGCTTTTAGTCATCCATTAGTGTATTCTTTCAGCATTTAGTTCTAGAGTCTTAGGCCCTGTCCACACGTAGCCGGGGATCTGCCAAAACGTAGATATTTTTCTACGTTTTGGCCTGTCATCCACACGAAAACGGAGTTTTTTCACACGAAAACGGATCTTTTTAAAAACTCCGGCCAAAGTGAAGATCTGCGTTTTCTCCGTTTTGGGTGTCTGCGTGTGGACAGACAAAACCGGAGTTTTAAGGTCCGCAACGTCACTTTCCGCGACAAAAAAATGCTGACATCACGTGTGCGACCCGTGTTTACACCATCGTTTACACTAGCCGACAGCATGGATGCCCTCAGAGCTGCGCTCACTTTATCAACTGTCCAAGCGCTTTTTGCTTGTTTGTTTTTGCAAGCGGAATTACTGCTCCTTGCAGAAGACCACAGACGAAGGATGAGGTTAAGAACGGGGGAAGTACTGCCGCCTACAGGTCTGGTATGTCCTTAACAACGTATTTATCCAGGTACGTGTGGACAGAGTTTTTTATTAAAACGAGGTGGTGTGGATGCAAGTTTTTGGAGGGGCGGATATTCGTTTTTAAATAAACCCGGCTACGTGTGGACTAGGCCTTACAGTTTTATCTGGTTCAGTCCTCTTGTGTTTTTGAATTGCCTCCCATCTCTGCTTACCAGTCACACCTGTTGGTCATTCTCATCAGTAATCAGTGCACCTGCTTCATTTGTCTTCACTCACCTCTTCATAGCTCCTGGTCGGTTCCTTGTGTCTGTTTGCATCCCTGTGTTAGTTTTTGCTCCTCATGTTTTCACCTGTCTGTGCCTGTTCCTGCTTCTGTTCCACCACAACTTTATAATAAACTTTTGGACCTTCAACCTACCTGACTGACTCCTAGATTTTCCTGCATTTTGGGTCCTATACAACCTCCAAGTCCTTGACATTTAGTGATAGGCCTATAATTGGCTAATACTGATGAGTCAAGGCCAAATATCTTTAGGAGGGGATTCACACCAGCATGTTTAAACAAGCAAGGTATGACTCAGCAGGAGGCTACTATTCAGAATATTCAAAACTAGTAATCCAAGTAAATAAAATGCATCCTTTAGAAGCCTAGTAGGTAAAATATATTTAGGGAAACCAGGTGGTTTCATATCTCGTGCCATTTTGTGCAGCTCAGCTATAGAAACGGGATTAAAAGCCTCAAGGGAATCAACTGCAGGACTCTAAACAGAGGGATCGTGAAATGGAATCAAGCACCCAGCCTTAGCCATTTTAACGTTGTCCAGAAAAGGGAAGCAAACCTTTAACATGTGTCAGGTTGCATTTCTGAGGCCAATGGTTCGCTAACATTTAAAATACCATCAATTGTATTAAGAAAAGTCTTAGGGTTGTCAGAGTTCTCTAAGATATCAGAAAAGAATTTGATCTGCGGGTCCTTTACGCTGGTGCTGGTGGTTCCACTATTTAAAAAGTCTGATAATCAAACCTCTGATTTAGGAGAAAAATCTAGTTGTATGTACTGTACTGAAGTTTTCTTGCGCTTGTTTTAACGTTTTAATTCACCTTTTTATTGTATGGTGACCTTGATTTCTTAGAATGGTGACTTGAATAAATAAAGCCCTGTAACCTGTGATTTGTGTCTACAAACTGGCCTTTGAAACACTAATATCTGTTTGCTTCTGACGTTGTTGTGATTGCCATTTTCCTTTTTTTAAAGCAGCACATAAGTTTTATATTTTGGTGCAGTTTTGTAAGAATAAAAGTACATTTGAGCATTTTTGAAACCACGAAGTTCAACAGCACTATTTGTGTTAGGTCAGGGTCAGGATTAGGCTAAGTTAGGGGGTCACTGTGGTCAAGTTTTGGTTTTGCAGACATACCTGGGAGCTTCTTCTACCACCTTCTGGTTCCTCCTCTGAATGGAGCACTCTCTCTCGTTAAGCCACAGCACGTTACCATGTTTATCAGCCAACACCTACAACAGGTTTTACATTTTATAGCCCATAATAAACAGCTCACATTAAAACACTCCAAAAATATAACAATCTGTGATATTTTGTTATGGACAGCACGTTACAATCTGAGTGAACAAGACATGCTCATCACCTGGGTCGGGTTGAGTGGTGTTTGTTGACAGTATGTCTCAAAATAAAGATATTTACTGCTGTTTTTCTTTGGCATGCTCTGATTTTTTTTTGTGTTGAACATCTAACCAAGCATGTGAGTAGAGTGGCCATACCTGGATCTCTATGTGTCGGGGGTTGTCTATGTACTTCTCTATCAAAAGCCTGTCATCTCCAAAACTGGATGCTGCTTCTTGAGAAGAAAAACGGAAGCCTTCCCTGAAGGAAAACATGTAAAAGGTGATTACTACTCTTTTACTACTACTCTTAAACATGTTTATGTTTATATATGGGATCTGCTTCAGCCACTCCTCCAGTCTGGGGGTTACTGTTCCCAGTGCCCTGATGACCACGGGCACCATCGATGTCTTCACTCTCCAGGCTTTCTCAAGTCCTTCTTCGAGGCCCTGGTACTTCTTTAGTTTCTCGTGTTCCATTTTCCTGATGTTGCGGCTGTCTTTCGTTGTTTGTCCACCACCACAACGTCTGGTTGGTTTGCCATCACCATTTTGTCAGTCTGGATCTGGAAGTCCCAACAGGAACTTGGCTCTCTCGATCTCAACCACCTTAAGTTGTGTCAACCACTTTGACCTTGGGGCTTCCAGTCTGTACTCAACACAGATGTTTCTGTACACAATATCAGCCAATTGGTCGTGGCGTTCCATGTATGCTTTCCCTGCCAGCATCTTACATCCTGCAGTTATGTGGTGGATTGTCTCAGGGGCCCCATATGGTGTGCCCCAGGGTTCAATTTTAGGCCCAGTCCTTTTTAACCTCTATATGCTCCCTCTGGGCTGTGTCACCAAGATACACAGGGTGAACTTTCACAGTTATGCTGATAATTCACAGTTGTACATCTCCATGTCTCCTAATGACACTTGAATTAATACACTTTTAAGCTGCATTTAGACAGCAAATACTGGATGGCAGAAAACTTTCTCAACCAGGACAAAACTAAAGTTTTAGTAGTTGGTGCTGAGGCCCAGAGAGAGAAACTTTTACCAAAACTACAATCACTGTATTTTAATATTTCTACACAAGTGAAGAACCTGGGTGTGGGTTTTGAATCTTAGCACAATTTTATTCATCATTAAAAATATTACTAACATATGTTTTTATCATCTGAAGAATATTGCCAGAGTCTGCCCCATTCTCTCTCTGGCCAATACGGAGGCGCTGATGAATGCTTTTAACACCTGTACAATTAATTATTGCAATGCCCTGCTTTCTGGTTTTCCCAAGAAGAGTAGCTCAGGCTTGAAACTTTTACAGAATCAGCAGCACATGTCCTGACAAAGACCAAAAAGTGGGAGCACATCACTCTAGTTTCAGAACCATTGCATTGGCTCCCGTTACGTTTAAGGATCAATTTTAGATTCTTTTAATGGTTTTTAAATGTCTTATTGGTCTTGGGCCTTCTTATCTCAATGAATTGCTTTTACATTATGAAACATAGCCACCTCTGCGCTCCGCTGGCAGCCATCTTCTGGTCATTTCTAAAGTTAAAACCAACACATTTGGCAAGGCGTCATTCCATTTTTGTGGCCCCTGTCTCTGGAACGGGCAGCCGGTGGACCTCGGGGCCGCAGAGAACATTTATGTTTTCAAGAGCAGGCTCAAGGCTCACCTTTTTAGTTTAGCTTTGAACTAATTATCATTTTTTATAGTCTGTTTTTATTGCTTGATTAATTTTACTTGATTACATTTTATCAGAGTTTTACTATATATCTATTTTATTTTTATTATTTTCTATTTACATCATTTACTTATTACAATTTATATTAGCTCTTTGTTATTTTATATTTTCTAATTAGTTTTTAATCTTTCCAGTGTTTCCTGGAAAGTCTTAATAGTCTTAATAATTTGTCTTGGGCCTTCTTATCTCTCAGAACTTCTTCTGAAATATGAGCCTTCTCGGTCCCTGCGCTCCTCTGGCAGCCATGTCCTCATCATACCAAAAGTCAGGACACAGACTTCCAGCTTTATGGCCCTCATCTCTGGAAAGGTCTGGCAGAGGAGCTCAGGGCTGCAGAGAAAGTTCATGTTTTTAAGGCCAGGCTCAAGACCACTGTTGGGAACGTTATTTTTAAAAAGTAATTAGTTATAGTTACTGATTACTTTATCAAAAAAGTTACTCAGTTACTAACTGAGTTACGAGATTATTAAAAGTAACTAATTACCAAGAAAAATAACTACTTAGTTACTTTTTTCATTAAAGAATGCAAGAAAATGGGTTCCCCTCTTAATTAAACTTACTTCATTTACTATAAATTACTACAATAGTGAAATATAAATGACTAACGACTGGAACATAATAAAATGTATGCCCAAATGTTTTTTATAAACCTGAATAATTTAAATAAACAAGCACTTAAGAGGAGGAACTACTAATAGGAACATTACACTAATCTAGACTATTAAAAGGTCACTGTGTGATATTTAACAAGACCCCAATCAGCTAAAATTTAAAATTGCAAATAGAAACACCCGTAAAGGTTCCTGAGCCTTTAAATGGTCTCTCAGTCTAGTTAAATTACAGAAATAAATGTAATTTTGCACAGTATTTAAATTTTTCCAGCTTCACATAATTATGTGTTTTAGTAGCATTTCTGTTGCTGCTAATCTAGTAACGGTTAAATAAATAAATAAAATCCTTTAAAATTACAATAGAACAGGCACAAATCTGATGGAGGACTTAAATGTACTAACTTGGGTCAGACCCAAACACAGAAGAGCTGAAGCTGGGTGGTAAAGACACACAGGTAGTTCTAACAACACCTGAGCTCCATGACGGCTGAGACTGATGCATCAGTTACAGCGGGACTAAACACATGATCAGGAACAGGTTACAGTTGGATCATCCAGGATGGTAGAAGATTGTGACGTTTGAGCGGTGAACATGTGAGCGGACCTTCGGGAAGTCCCGCTGTCATGCTAAGAAGGGCACGGTTGCAAATCCCCACCTGCAGCTGTAGAGTATTCATCACATCTTCCTCGTTCTTGATGCGCTTGGATGAAAACATCTGCTTCATTAGCTCCTGATCAGCTGATGACAGCTTCAACACACCGTGCTGCTTAACGCACGCATTTTCTTTTGATAAAAGAAGATGGTAATTAATTAGATTGCTCGTTACTGAAAAAAAAAATTTTTTTTTACTGCGTTATTCCCATCACTGCTCTGTTGTGACTGAAACAGTGAGAACACTGAGGGTCTCCGCCCACCCGGCCAATCATCATCGTGTTTGTAAGTGCGTTACCGACACCTCTCTCTCCCTGGCTGCAGCTGAAGTGTGGTGGTCAGAAAGCCTCACACTGTTGCTCAACGTTCGACAAGCACATAGTAACGCACAACCTTCCGTCCCCAGTAACGGTAACGGCGTTGCAACAGTGCAAAAGTGATTAGATTATTCCATTACCTAAAAAGAATGCCGTTATACTTAAACACCGTTACTCCCAACACTGCTCAAGACTCACCTTTTTAGTATAGCTTTTAGCCGAATTAGATCAATTCTATCCATCATTATATATTTCACCAGAGTTTTATTAATTACTCTTTTAATTAAATGACACATTTTCTTATATATCAACTTGTTTTAACCAGTATGAATTATTTGCATTATATAATTTTTTATAAATTTTATTGTTGCTTTCTACTTGGTTATTTGTTGTCAGTGTTTTAATTAGACTTTTATTTAACTGGTGTTAATGCTTAATTTGATATCTTAATCTCTTCAGGTTTAACCAGTGTTTCTTCTGTAGGGGCCAACTGCCCCTGTAGAGACGGTTGGCTGTGGCTGCCGAGGAGCTTCTCGTGTCTCGTCTTGGTGTCCTGTGGCGGTGCCCGGGCTGCTGCTGCTGATCCTGCTGCTCCCAGTGCAGTTGGCTCCTTTAGATGGCATTTCCGTCTTCTTTGTTTCCTATTGCATCTGTACTCAGCCAGTTGTCCTTTCACTTTAGCTTGTGTGTGTGTGTGTGTGTGTGTGTGTGTGTGTGTGTGTGTGTGTGTGTGTGTGTGTGTGTGTGTGTGTGTGTGTGTGTGTGTGTGTGTGTGTGTGTGTGTGTGAGAGAAAGGGGTTTGGGGAAGGGGCTATAATTTAGTTTATTGTTTTTATTTTTGTGGGGAAAATGATATAAATGAGGGAATGTGGGTTATGAGGGGTCATTTTATTCTGTAAAGCACTTTGACAGTTTATGTAGTAAAAACACTTTCTAAATAAAGTTTTGATTGATTGATTGATCGATTGATTGATTGATCGATTGAGAGTGTGAGAGCCAATATCCAGAAGAAAACATCCAAGATCCTCAAAGAAGAACTTGAGAAAGCCTGGAGAGTAGACATTGGTGGGACTCGTGGTCATCAGGGCACTCGAGGCAGGAACCCCCAGACTGGAGGAGTGGCTAAAGCATATAAATATATATATATATGCATATACATACACATATATGTATATGTACATATACATATATATACACATGTGTACATATACATATAAATACATGTGTACATATACATATATATATATATATATACACACATATATATATATATATATACACACATATTTATATACACACATATATATATATATATATATATATACACACATATATATATATATATATACATATATATATATACACACATATATATATATATATATATATATATATATATATATATATATGTATGTATGTATGTATTAGGGGTTGCATCAACTAGTCGAGTAGTCGACTTCACTCCTCTGTAGTGACTTTTAATGCCTTTCATCGACTAGTCGCTGTCACGTGATAATGACAGACAAGATGCAGTCCTTACAAAAGACAGCAGGTGTCTGGCCCCTGCACGTTGGGAGGTGACGCGCCTTGCCAGAGCATCGGTATCTGACGCCCGCCAGAAAACGGACATTTGACCAAATTGTGACCTTTACCATCTTGCAATTTAACCTTCCCCTCACCCCCATCCTAATCTTAACCAGCTTGAGCATGCAAAGCTCCGGTCGAGCACGGCCACAGTAACATTATCAAATTAGGTGTCGCCATCTCAAAAACAAATTTAACACGCAATCGTTCATGTCGGCTCATTTCCTTTTATGTTTTCTGTCTTTTATTTGTGCCTGATGCGTTTCGCTGCTGTGGAGCGGGGCGCATCACCTTTTTTGTCCTCCGGTGCGGCCAGCGCGCAGTGCGCTTTCCGCTGTTTTTGCGGTCGGTAGATCTTTTAGAACTGCAGTTCAAAGGTAACTCATAAGGTGAATATATATGAACCCAGGTAGCAGTTTTTCTTTAGGATTGAGAGGAGATGCAGGAAGATAATAAACAAGCAGGACAGAAAAATTGTCAAATAAAAACAAGTTTGTTTTTGTACCTGCTGGTTGCAACAAACAGACACCATTGAAGCTAATCAGAAGTGAGGAACAGAAAATGAAATAATTATTTTAATGTTTAGAGCAGCAGGAACTCTGAGAGGCTGCAGGCGCATCAGTGAGTTTGCAGCCGCTGCACAGGGGGAGGGGGGAGAGGGCTGAAGCAGGGGAACAGTAAAGATGCAGAAACTACCGTTGTTAAAAGAGACGTGTTAATTTAGAAAGTGTGGGCACAAACAGTGCGTGTGGGTACGTCAGAAAAAAACGCCTGGTCACTCATCGTCAGTTTTAGCTGCTCCAGGTGTATGACCTGATTATATATATATATATATATATATATATATATATATATATATATACACACACACCGTAAATCCTCTAATACAGGCCAGGGCCTGTATTTTACTCAAGCTCATCAAGCTCCAGGCCTTTATTGGTAGGAGGACCAGAATTAGAGGCAGGTCTCAATTTCTATTTGAGCAAAATGAACTAATGGTTCGCTGGAGTTTTTGACAATTAAAATTGCGCCCACATTTTCAAAGTTAAACACATTTCTTTTAACAACGGTAGTTTCTCCTTCAGCCCCCTCCCTCCCCCTGTGCAGCGGCCGCAAACTCACTGATGCGCCTGCAGCCTCTCGGAGTTCCTGCTGCTCTAAACATTAAAATAATTATTTCATTTTCTGTTCCTCACTTCTGATTACCTTCAATGGTGTCTGTTTGTTGCAACCACCAGGTACAAAAACTAACTTGTTTTATTTGACTATTTTTCTGTCCCGTCTCTGTTTATCATCTTCCTCCATCTCCTCTCAATCCTAAAGAAAAACTGCTACCTGGGTTCATATATATTCACCTTATGAGTTACCTTTGAACTGCAGTTCTAAAAGATCTATCGACCGCAAAAGCAGCGGAGTGCGCGCTGCTCGCCGGCAGCATCAGTGAGGTGCGTCACCGGAGGACAAAACAGGTGATGTGCCCCGATTCACAGCAGCGAAACGCATCAGGCACAAATAAAAGAATAAATGACAGAAAACATAAAAGGAAACGAGCCGACATGAACGATCGCGTGTTAAATTAGTTTGTGAGGTGGCGACACCTAATTTGATAATGTTACTGTGGCCGTGCTTAGGACGCAGATCTCTGGAGAGCGTCAACAATCAGAGCTTTGCATGCGCAAGCTGGTTAAGGTTAGGAAGGAGGTGAGGGGAAGGTTAAATTGCAAGAGGGTAAACATCACAATTTGGTCAAATGTCCGTTTTACGGCGGGTGTCAGTACCGACGCTCTGGCACAGCGCGTTGCCTCCCGACGTGCAGGAGCTTGTCACCTGCTGACAGCAGGCTGCTGTCTTTTCCGAGGACTGCATCTTGCTGGTCATTATCACGTGACAGCGACTAGTCGATGACAGGCATAAAAAGTCACTTTAGAGCAGTGAAGTCGACTAGTGACTAGTTCATACAACCCCTATTGCTCCCCAGAGTGTTCTGCAGCATAATCAGCACGTTCTCTTTGAACTTGATATCAAATTTTCGCCTCCTCTTCGTCTCCGCACGGTTAAAGTTACCCTCGCGGTCTATCACTGGCAAATCAAAAGTGAGACGGATGACACAACCGCCCCCCTGTGGTACTTGCTTGTTACCACATTCCACCCGGCCACAATAATAAAAAAAAAAAGGCCATTATTCACCTCCGCCGACTCCGACACCGGCCAAAATGTGATACCCGGCCGTTAACTGAATACAGGCCAATATTAGAGGATTTACGGTGTATACAGTATATATATACACATATATACATATACATACACATATATATACCTATACATATATCTATATGTATATGTATTATATATATTTACACACATTATAAATATATATATGTATATATATGTCTATATATGTATATATATATATATATATATATATATATATATATATATACAAATACAGATATATATATATTTTGTATTTGCATTTTATAACATGGAGAAAAAATACAGTTTGACTTAATGTTACTGAGGCTTTCCAACATGTTTGATCACTAGATCATGCAGATAATGCATGCAGTGAGAAAAGATTATAACTTTGCAGTTGTAATTGGTCTTTATGCCAAAATACAAGTAAAAATGAAAAGAAATACAGTCATTCAGATCAACAATACCTGGTCTCCTCATCATTCCAGGCAATTCTCATTCCTTTACCTCCTCCTCCAGCTGATGCTTTGATCATTACTGGATAGCCTAGAAAACAAAGTCAGAATGTCTTTTTGATATAATTCTAAAAACTCCACTACGGTATTTACACTTTGAGTAAACTTTCCTTCAGCAATACAATTCCTTATTTGTAAATATTTCCAAAAATTATTTTTCCTGTTCACACCATATTTTTGTGTTCTTCAGTAAAGGAGATGAAGACTCCCCTGAGAAAAGATCCTTTACCCTGTGTAAACCTTTGACGAACCATTCGTTCCAGCATACAGCCACAAGATGGCGGCGCACACGGTTGCAGGGGCTTACGGCTCTCCGGCTCAGTACTCCCTTTTTTTTGTTTAGTTTGCTTAGTTTGTATGTCTTTCTTATTTTTTTCTGCACCATCGGCTCTACTTTCAAAGTTTGCTACACCCGCCAGAGCCTCATAGACATTGGTGATCAGCATCAAACATCTGTTTCACTGAACTTCCTTCGCACGCACAACATCCCAGATCATATGGCGAGACCACCGGGCTCCCCGTGGATTGTTATTGGGACTAAGCGGAGGCGCAGACGGAGGGAAAGGAAGCAAAAGCGGGGCTGCAGGTCCGGCATCATGCTGAGGCTAAAAAACAAACCACACAAGCCACCTCTGCCGAGCCTCTATCTCTCCAATGCTAGATCCCTCGTGCAAAAGACGGACGACCTGGAATTACAACTATTGGGAAATCGCTATGTTCGTGACTGCTGTGCCTTAATTATTACTGAAACCTGGCTTCACCCAGGAATACCCGATGCTAGCGTTCAGCTAGCAGGCTGCACTCTGCTCCGCTGGGACAGGACAAAGGACTCCGGTAAGAGCAGAGGGGGAGGGCTCTGTATTTACGTGCATGAAAGCTGGTGACAACGGGACAATTATAAACAGTCACTGCTCCCCGAACCTCGAGTGCATGTCGGTGAGATGCCGGCCTTTTTTTCTACCGAGAGAGCTAACAGTAGTGATCATCACGGCTGTGTACATTCCACCCGATGCAAACGTAAACACGGCGCTCTCTATCCTGCTGGACACCATTAACGAACAGCAGCGGGCCCACCCAGATGGGGTTCACATTATTGCAGGTGATTTTAACAAGGCCAACAGAAAGACTGTACTCCCAAAGTTCTATCAGCATGTCAAATGTCCCACCAGAGGAGAAAACACTCTAGATCATGTTTACTCCAACATCAAGCATTCATATAGAGCCATACCCCTCCCCCACCTCGGTCAGTCCGACCATCTCTCTCTCCTGCTCTCCCCGGCCTACACCCCCCTCAGGCGCAGTGCCAGGCCCACCACAAGGACTGTTACAACCTGGCCAGAAAATGCTCTCAACAAATTACAAGACTGCTTCACAGAGACAGACTGGGACATATTTGAACACCAGGACCTAGAAACTTTCACAGGATCAGTACTGGATTACATCAAGTTCTGTACTGCAAATGTGACAGTGGACAAAATCATTCGGGTTTTTCCAAATCAAAAACCCTGGATGACCAGCGAGGTCCGCTCACTCCTCAAAGCCCGTGATGCCGCCTTCAGGTCAGGTGACAGAGCTCTGTACAGGGCTGATCGAGCTGACCTGAAAAGGGGGATTAAAAAAGCCATGTCAGACCACAAAAGGAATATCGAGTCCCACCTGTCCAGCAACAACACACGAGAGGTATGGCAGGGAATGCGAGACATCGCCAACCACAGAAGCAGCACTGCAAAAACTGAAAACCTGAGTGTGCAGCTGGCAGAGGAAATAAACAGCTTCTTTGCCCGCTTTGAAACACCACAGCAGCAACACTCATCTGCTTCAGCCCTGCTACCATCCTCATCCTCACCTGGTTCTTACACCGCTCCACTCACTGTAACGGAGCACGATGTCAGACGTGTGCTCCTAGCAGTGAACCCCAGGAAGGCGGCTGGTCCAGACGGAGTACCTGGTAAAGTACTAAGAGCATGCGCACACCAGCTCAGCCTCATCTTCACCAGACTCTTCAACCTCTCACTGGAACAGGCAGCCATCCCGTCCCGTCTAAAATCAGCCACAATCATCCCAGTACCGAAGAAGTCTCCCATCTCCAGCTTAAATGATTACCGCCCTGTGGCCCTCACACCAGTAATATTGAAATGCTTTGAGAGACTACTCCTTCAGCACATAAAGGATCACCTCCCCCCAGAATTCGACCCCCACCAGTTTGCATACCGTGCAAACAGATCCACAGAAGACACCATTGCCACAGCCCTCCACGCTGTGCTGAGTCACCTAGAGCAGCGGCAGAGCTACGTCCGAATGCTCTTTGTGGACTACAGCTCAGCCTTTAATACAATCATCCCAGACATCCTCATCAACTAACTGGTCACTCTTGGCCTCCCTCCTCTCACATGTGCCTGGATAAAGGATTTCCTCACAAACCGGCCCAAGACTGTGAGACTCGGCCCTCATCTCTCCTCCACTCGCACACTGAGCACCGGCTCCCCACAGGGCTGTGTGCTGAGCCCCCTCCTGTATTCTCTGTACACCCACGACTGCAGTCCGACCCACAATAACACTCTCATCATCAAGTTTGCTGATGACACCACGGTGGTCGGACTCATTTCGAAGGGGGACGAGGCAGAGTACAGAGAGGAAGTCCTGAAGTTGGCAGCTTGGTGTTCAGAAAACATCCTGTCCCTGAACACCAAGAAAACGAAAGAGCTTATTGTCGACTTCAGGAGACACAGCACCAACTTGGCCCCCCTCTACATCTACGGGGAGTGTGTGGAGAGGGTCCACACCTTCCGGTTCCTTGGTGTCCTCATCTCTGATGACATCTCCTGGGCGGAAAACATCTCAGAGGTCATCAAGAAGGCCCAACAACGGCTGTACTTTCTGAGAGTCCTCAGGAAGTACAAACTGAACACCGGCTAGCTGCTGACCTTCTACCGCTCGTCCATTGAGAGCCTGCTAACCTACTGCATCACGGTATGGTACGGCAGCTGCACCAAGGCGGATAGAGTGAGGCTTCAGAGTGTGGTCAAGACAGCACAGAAGATCATCGGCTGTCCTCTCCCCTCCATGATGGACATTTATTCCTCCCGCTGTCTCAGTAGGGCAGCAAACATCATCAAGGACAGCTCCCACCCTGGCTTCAACATGTTCAGACTGCTTCCCTCAGGGAAGCGCTACAGGTGTATTAATACAAAAACCCACAGACTCAAAAACTGTTTCTTCCCCAAAGCAATAACCACCCTGAACTCACACGTGCACCGATAACACAGCCCCCCACTTCCCATTTCCTCCATTGACCACCATTATCTGTTGATACCAAATTCCATGTGCAATAATTGTATATACATAACATTACTGTCCATATAAAAATAGCGCTGCAGAACTGTAACAATACTGTGCAATAATTTGTATATAACACTTACTGTCCATATGTATATAGCGCTGCAGAAGTGCCCCCCCCCCCCCCCCCTCCAGTATGTTTGTGTTACACTGAGTAGGAGATGCTCTGTATCTCACTTTACACCTGTATAGTGACAATAAAGGCATTCTATTCTATTTTCTTCTCAATCTTCACTGCCGGGTTATTCCACAGTGATGCATAAGGTTGCCTTAAATGAGATGCTCTACACATTTTGTGCACCTCCGCCCAAACATTTTTAGAATAGGTGAGCACCGGGTTATCGTGACAGTCCTGTCTTTTATTAGCTGATCCCTGTGAGAGAACATCCATGGGTGTAAAAGGGCTCACTAGGTCCTGTTCAATCTTGATCCAGCTCAGTTTAGAGTCCAGTCCTGTCCAGTGTTTGACCAGTCTTGACATTTCAAATGCTAAATTATACAGTCTCACATTTGGAAGAGCCATTCCCCCAGCGTCCCCAGGGGCCCACATTTTCTTTATATTTACTCCCGGCCTCTTTTTTTCCCAAAAAAGTCCCTAATTATCCTCTCAAATTGATTAAATATATATACAGGTATACTTACAGGTATCATCATGGAGACGTAATTAAACTGCGGGGCCACTACCATTTTGATTACATTAATTTTACCCCACAGTGTGAGATTAAATTTTCCCCATTTGTCCAAATTTGTTTTTATCTTTAGGAGGAGAGGTTCCATATTTGAAAGCAGTATATTATCCAGGTTTGGATCAATAATATTCCTAAATATTTCATTCCTGAAGGTAAATACTTGAAATTGAATGTAGGAATATCTGTAGAATGACACAATGCTGAGAGGGGCATGCCTTCTGATTTGTGCCAATTTATTTTGTAACCTGACAGCCTTGAATACGACTCAACACATGTGAGCAAGGCGGGTATGAATTGCACTGGATCAGTTAGCACTGCTAAGATGTAATCAGCATACAGAAGTAACTTATTCTCCAAACCCCCTGCATGGACAACTCTGATATCTGTGTTACCTCGAATTAGGGCTGGGCGATATGGCCAAAAAATAAATTCTCCAATTTTATTTGCTTTAATTTGATTTCCGATTTTTTCCGATCCCCGAGGAAGCCCCATTCTACCCGGTCAAAGGCCTTCTCTGCGTCCAGCGGGAAGGCCCCGACCGTAACTTTTGCCTCTTCCTCTGTTGCAACATGTGATTCCTGTATAAAGGCTATGTCTGTGTTCTTTGATTTAAGGTATGTCAAAACCTTTTTCTTTTTAATTGGGTTTCTGCATCCTTTTATGTTCCATGATATTATCTTAATTCATCTCTAAAAAAAGGGGGAAAAAAGAGTAGAGGAAAGATATCCATTACAACCCTGGTCAGCGCCAAAAACATTACACCACTCAGATGTATACATAGGCACTCAGTATTACAAAACATATCTGAACCCTTTAAACTAGCTGTCTTGAAAAAAATCACACCTGAACAAAACAAACCCCCTTCTTTGCATAACAACCCAGAACAGTGTTGCTAAGCGACCCCAACTACCCCTCCCTCCCCTCATACCCAACCCCAACTCCCTGAAGCTCAAGTCCCTCCCTAAACTTTACTTGGTCCGTGAGATGCACAATTGTCCAACGGCAGCTTCACCCCATAGCCCCATTATGCCCGTTGCTTATTACCTTAGTTTTCAGTTTGACTTCTCCATCCTGTTGCCTTAAGTACCAATCTATCTTAAGTCGACTCCTGCAGAAACCTCTCTGCCGTCTTTTCATCCTTGAATGTTTTTTTCTGTCCGTTCCACGTAAAAATAAGTGTAGCAGGATATGCCAACCTATGCTTCACATGCAGCTCCCGAAGACGCCTCTTGGCTGAGTTGAACGCCTTTCTCTTCTCCGCCAACTCATTCGTAACAAACTCAAAAATGGAAAGCTTAGCATCTTCCCAGTCAATCCCCCGTTTCTCTCGGGCCACTCGTAGTACTTTCTCCCTGGCAGATGTATGTAGAAAGCGACTCATTAGGACCCAGGATTGGTAAAGGGGAGCGGTGCGCCCGCTCGATTTCAAATTCATTTCCAGACAGCTCCAATGCCTTATCCAAGATCTCCACGACATATTGATCCACTTTTCCAGGTTTTTCTACACCTTTCAATCCGATAATCCGCACATTATTTCTCCTGCTGTGGTTTTCAAGGTCGTCCACGTCTGACCATAAGACCTCCAGCCTTTTCTCACATTTCTCCATTTTTGTCTCAGTCAGCGCGTTGGCATCCTCAATGTCAAACATCCGTTGTTCCATCTCCCCCAGCCTTACTTTTATATCTTCAACTGCGTCTTTTAGTTCTTTCGTCGTGTCTTTAAAAGTCATAACATCTTTCGCACTCATTTTCTCTATTTCATCAAAGATGTCTTTTTTACTCTCATTCCCCGTGCTCTCCCTCGTCGCCGCTGGAGAGACGTCGTCCACAGTAGGTATACCTCCAGGCGGCTCCGGTTCCAAGGCTGATCCGGGGCCGGAGCTGGTGCAACGCTAATACTAGCTTGTTTCTTCCTTGTGCTAGCTCCCTTGAAGAAGTTTACTTTATTATTGCCATTGTCGAAGGTTATGATCCAAGATTAGCCTCAAGGTCAATTAAGAGAGTTAAATATTGACCGCAACTGGTGTGTATGTACCCAAATTTAGAACATTAATCAACGGGTTTCAGGAGCTCCTCTGGTGTACGGCCATCTTCCTCAGTGGTCCCACGTGACTCCAACTTAGGCTATTCTTGGCTATCAAAGTGGCTGGGCAATCCCAGTCTTGAGTTCATCTCAATGCTGCAATGAAAATTCTTGACATCCATGTGAAATCCATCATCAACCCTGGTGGCTGAATATCTTGGCTTATTCTACATCGTCCCAACATTATCTTGCCATTTCTGTAACATGTTTTAACACAACACACCCACATAACCCTATTAAACCTTAGGATGCTAGCTAATCCAGTGTAGGTATTTTATAAGATAAAAGAGATTTCTTGGTTTATTCTCAACTTCAAAATCACAAGAGCTCAACGCCACTGACAATCTGGGAAAAACAACTTCCAGAACTGCTCCAAACCTCAAACTTGACTCTCTCCTCTCTATCAGCTACAAATGGCTGCTTTCACAGACAACAGCTCTATTACCTAAATGCACACATTAAACAACTCCTTCAATGAAGGTTGCATACACAAAGAAAACAGGACATGTCGTCCATCACACTGGGTAGCTCTGGCTTCACTTCCTGTTCAGCTTCTCCGATCTAAGAACATGTGATTCGCGCACATAAGGAGGCCAAAGCCGGGTCCATACTGGAGGTATCAGCGGTGCAAAATGGAGGCAGAACGTCGCTGCTTCAAATAGAATTCATTATAGCAGGGCTATTCAAGTTCGGGCCTAGAGGGCCGGTGTCCGGCATGTATTAGTGGTTTCTCTGGTCCAACGTAATAGATTCAGTGGTTGAATCACCTGTGCAGCAGCTCATCAGGCTCTGCAGAAGCCTGTTAATCACCTGCTGATTGAAATTCAGGTGTGTTGAAGCAGGTTCAAACTAAAACATACAGTTTATTTATAAAGCACATTTAAAAATAGCATGGCAGCTAATCAAAGTGCTGTACAGGAGAGCGAAAGACTCAAACAGAACAACAAAGACAGCAGAGGAGTAAAATATTAAGCTAAAAACATAAAACACACATAAAAAGCAAGGCATAAAATTACATTAAAAGTTAACTAACCATAAAACAAGTAAGAGCACTAAGATGAGAGATAAAAGAAAAACAAGTAAAAACTAACATGTTAGATACCGGCCTTCGAGGTTCAGAATTGAAAAGTCCTGGGGTCTCATTTATCAAACATTGAGTAGAATCCTTACTAAAACAGTATTTAAGCTCAGCAAGAAATATTTTACTTAAGCCAAGCAGGTTTGTGATCTATCAAACATGAAGTACGCACAGCTGCACGCAATCGCCGCTTCATAAATCAGAGACTAACGAGAATGTTTCTCAGCTGCATTTTAGTCACATCCCGCCCTCACTACGCCCACTTACTGCCATAAATAATCAATGCAAAGTGCCTTGTAGATCTCGTGCATATACATAAGCCGGCTGTTGCAGCGCTCCACCAATGACATGGCGACCGTAGATCAAGGAAGATCAAGGAAGCTCAATTTCACAGAAGCAGAAACTGAGGTACCTGTGGGTGAGGTGGAGAAATGAAAGGAAGTACTTCTGCAAAACAAATAAGAGAAAATCCATGAAGTGGCACAGCGTTGCTACTCTCACTTTACCACGCAGAGCTCCCGTATCTGTACCAGCCACTGACACTTCAGTGCAACTTCAGTTCTTTTAAAAAAAAATAAAATAAAAAATTCTTTTTTCCCCACATCTTTGGTCTGTGTTGTGTTCTACATGTCTTGGGTTAGGCGCCTCCCCCCAACCATGACAGAATCTTCCTGCCAAAACACTAACCCCGCAGACACAGCACTGACCAATCTCTCCCACAGGCTATCTCAGGAGGAGCAAGCATTACCACAACTCATGGAGCAACTCACCACAGCCAACGCCCGCTATCAGCATTTGGAAGGCTTGGTTCAACAGATCCATGATCGGATTTCCCAACAGCCGACCCAGTTCACTCCAGCGGAACCCCGACCTTCTGCCCCTTTTGCTCCCGCTGCACCTGGATCTGAGCACACGGAAATAAATCATTTCCGCTTGGCTGCTTCTCCACCTACAGTCACATACAGCGGTGAGTTCGAGGACTGTCAGAGTTTTTTATTACAATGAAGTTTGGCTTCTGAACACTCTCCAGGAGCTTTTTCTTTGGACTCGGTTAAGATTTCATACGTTATTGGTTTACTTAGAGGCAGAGCTTTGAGATGGGCCGAGGCCAAGAGCCACAGTGACTCTTTTCTCACCGGCTCATATGCTGATTTTTTATCGGAGTTTACAAAGACCTTTGATGCTACAGAGTCTGTAGCGGAAATCAGGAAGCAGCTCTGGGCACTAACCAAAGGATGCAGATCAGTAGCAGAGATGTCAGTTGAGTTCCGCACACTCGCCGCAAGAACTTCCTGGAACGAGGACGCTTTAATAGCTGCTTTTACTGAAGCCCTGAATGATCGCATCCATGATCAACTCGCTTTGTGCCCCGAGCCTCATTCCCTGGAGGAGCTGATACGCCTGGCCATCTCTACTGACCGTCGCCACCAGGAATTAAGGCGACCCAGCGCCCGTTCCAGCGTACCCCAGACCACGGACCACACCAGGGGAATCGCTCAGCGTTCCCTTCCTGAAAACCCCGCCGCCGAGGAGCCCATGCAGATGGGAAGGAATCGACTGACGCTGGAGATTCGGCAACACCGTTTAAGGTTAGTACTCTGTATGTACTGTGGTGAGCCGGGTCATTATGCAAGAAGCTGTCCGTTGTTGTTAAAAGGCAGAGTCCACCCGTAACTCGGGGACTACTGGTGGGCAGTCACTCTAATCCTGAAGTTCCCCGTTTTTCCCTTCCGTGTACAGTTGTTTTTAACTCAAAACAGTTCCAGCTTGAGGCTCTTGTGGATTCTGGGTGTGAGCGCTCCTTGCTGGATTCTGAACTGGTGGCTAAATGGAGCATTCCCACCACCCGGTTGACAACTCCACTCTCTGTCACAGCCCTCGATGAACGGTCCCTCACCACCATCACCCACAAGACGCTTCCCCTTCACCTCCAGGTATCAGGAAATCATTCAGAGCTTCTTGAGTTTTTTGTGTTTCTTTCTCCCCAGTCCTCGGGCACTCCTGGCTTAAGCTTCACAATCTCCAATTGGACTGGAGCAGAAACCAGATCACTGGCTGGAGCCCCGCCTGCTCACAGAACTGCCTACCCTCCGTCTCTCCCGCTCCTCGCTGCCTCCCAGCGCCGTCGGAGGAGATTGACCTGTCTACAGTTCCACCAGCGTATCAGGATCTGAGGCAAGTGTTTAGTAAGACACAAGCTTCAGCTCTGCCTCCTCACCGGCCTTTTGATTGCTCCATAGACCTGTTGCCCAGGGCACCCTTACCTTCTAGCCGGCTTTACCACCTCTCGAAGCCTGAGAGGGACAGCATGGAGGTCTATATACAAGACGCCTTATCGGCCGGCACAATCCGTCCTTCTACGTCACTCCTGGGAGTAGGATTTTTCTTCGTGCCCAAGGACGAAACATTAAGACCCTGCATCGACTACAGAGATTTGAATCAGATTTCTGTAAAGAATAAATATCCTCTGCCCCTGCTGTCGTCGACCTTTGAACCCATTCAGGACTCTGATTTTTACCAGGTTAGATCACAGGAATGCGTACCATTTGGTACAAATACGTCAAGGAGACGAATGGAAGACAGCGTTTAAAACACCCTTGGGACATTTTGAATACTTAGTTATGCCTTTTGGACTGGCAAATGCACCCGCTGTTTTCCAGACTTTAGTTAATTCTGTGTTGGGAGATTACTTAAACAAGTTTGTCACCATCTATCTAGACGACATCCTGATTTTTTCCAGAACCAAGGCAGAGCATGTCCAGCATGTGAGAGCAGTTTTACAACGATTGCTGGAGAACCGACTGTACAGTACGTGAAGGCGGAGAAATGCGAATTCCATGTACCAACGGTGAGGCTCCTGGGATTGGTCATTGAGTGTGGAAAACTGAAAGCAGATCCTGAGAAGGTGCGTGCAGTACTGGAGTGGCCAACTCCCACGTCCAGAAAACAGCTACAGAGGTTCTAAGGCTTTGCCAACTTTTACAGAAGGTTCATCAGAAACTATAGCCAGACTTCTGCACCTCTTACTAAACTCACTTCTGTTAAACAAACATTTTCTTGGTCCCCAGAAGCCGCTTTCCTGGCTTTAAAGAGACGCTTTACGGAAGCCCCTGTGCTGCATGGGCCTGACACCCAGCAACAGTTCACCCTGGAAGTGGACGCCTCCGACACCGGGGTGGGTGCAGTCCTGTCTCAAGTCTCAGCATCAGACCACAGCTTGCATCCCTGTGTGTTCTTTTCACGCCACCTCACGCCTGCAGAGAGCAGGTACGATGTTGGAGATAGGGAGTTACTTGTGGTCAAGCTGGCAATAGAGGAGTGGAGACACTGGCTGGAGGGAGCAGAAAAGCCGTTCATCATCTGGACGGACCACAAGAACCTTGTGTACCTGCGGGAGGCAAAATGACTGAATCTCAGGCAGTACCGGTGGTCCCTTTTCTTTTCTCGTTTTAATTTTGTGATTTCTTACCGACCTGGGCACAAGAACTCTAAGCCGGATGCCCTTTCCCGGCAATTTGCCCCCGACCTAGAAGCGGAGCCTACTACCATCCTTCCCCCGGAGTGCGTCGTTGGAGGAGTGACTTAGGAGATCAGGGACCAGGTGTTTCAAGCTCAACTGAACGACCCTGACCCTGGAAATGGACCTCCGGATAGACTGTTCGTGTTGCAGTTCATGCGCGGCAAGGTGATCCATTGGGGCCATAAGGGAAGGTTTGCTATTCATCCCGGAGTGGGACTGTTATGATCACCAGTTTCTACATGCTCCTGTTCCTGCTCCACTTCCCTACAGAGAGAAGCAGCCCCTCCTCCGCTCCTCCTCCTCCCTCCCGCCTTCCAGCTGTGCTCAATCCCTAATCAGCTTCTGAGCTTTTAAAAGGGCGCGGCCAGAAGAACCAGGGAGCAGAAAGAGTGGGGAATACCTTGAGAGTGGATGAAATCCAGACACACCTAGTTTTGAACCTAATGTAATTTCATTGAGTTTGGTTTTACTCTGAGTTCTGTGGAACTATTGGAGATTGTGCTCAATAGAGGTAGGAAATTGGTTAGTTTGATCCTGGACGAGCCCCCATTAATGTTAAGACTGGTGATGGTATTGGTGAAGGACGTCGTGACATAAAAGGCACGGGGTCAGGATTTTAAAAGCAAATGATTTTATAACAAATAAATGACCAAATTCATGTACAGTTACAAGGTCAGTTAAATACAAGAACTAAAGGTGACCTCCTAAAGAGGGAAAAACAAGGACTTGAGGGAACACGCAAGCTGGAGCTCAGCTCCACTTATATAATAAACCAATAAGTCAGAGTAGACTCACAAATTCAGCTATTCCCCTTTTTGGGCTAAAATAGAAAGTAAACCGATTAAGTCCAAACCAACTAAGGGCGAGCACAGGGCTGTTAAGGTAATGGAAACAAAACAGTAATAATTACTAAATCAAAGCGCTTTTGAGCAAACACACCAAAAGCAATACTTATGCTCCACTGAGCACACACAGCCAACAGGTTAGCTTAACCTCTACAAATGCTCCACTGAGCAAACATAGGAAGTAGGTTCTAACTAACCAATTTCCTACCTCTATTGAGCACAATCTCCAAAAGTTCCACAGAACTCAGAGTAAAACCAAACTCAATGAAATTACACTAGGTTCAAAACTAGGTGTGTCTGGATTTCATCCACTCTCAAGGTATTCCCCACTCTTTCTGCTCCCTGGTTCTTCTGGCCGCACCCTTTTAAAAGCGCAGAAGCTGATTAGGGATTGAGCGCAGCTGGAAGGCGGGAGGGAGGAGCAGGAGCGGAGGAGGGGCTGCTCCTCTCTGCAGGGAAGTGGAGCAGGAACAGGAGCATGTAGAAACTGGTGATCATAACAGGGACGCAGTGGCGCTCCTACAAAGAACTTTTTGGTGGCCTTCCTTGTATCAGGATGTAAAGAGTTATGTGTCAGGTTGTCACACATGCGCCCAGCAGAAGGGCGATCACAGATCTCCTGCAGGTCTTTTAAACCCCCTACCCACGCCCTCACGGCCATGGTCTCACATAGCGCTGGACTTTGTTTGTGGTTTGCCTGTTTCTCACGATTTTAACACAATTCTTACCATTGTTGACAGGTTTTCTAAGGCATGCCACCTAGTGCCTTTAAAAGCTCTCCCCTCTGCCGCCGTTACAGCTCAGCTGATAATTAAACATGTGTTTCGTCTCCACGGCATCCCGGAGAAGATTTTGTCTGACCGTGGTCCCCAGTTTGTGGCACGCGTCTGGGAGGACTTCGCTGAGACCCTGGGGGCCCGTGTCGCGCTCACATCTGGCCACCATCCTCAGACCAACGGCCAGTGTGAGCGCATGAATCAGGAGCTGGGAGCGATGCTTCGCTGTGTGTGCTCCGCTCATCCTGCAACATGGAGCTCTCATCTTGCCTGGGTGGAGTACGCCCATAATAGTCACACCTCCACAGCCACAGGTCAGTCCGCGTTCGAAGCATCATTAGGGTACCAGCCCTCTCTGTTTCCTCTGCAGCCTTCAGCAGCCATTACAGTGCCGCAGTTCCTCAAGGGTGCCAGACGTGCATGGGTTTCTACCCGGGCAGCTCTGGACAGGACCACCGGCAGGAGTAAACAGTTGGCTGATCGCAGGCGGTGACCGGCACCAGTGTGCTCCCCAGGTCAATGGGTTTGGCTATCATCGAAAGACATTCCGCTGAAGGCAGCCAACTGTAAGCTTACCCCTCGATTCCTTGGACCCTTCAAGATACTGGATGTACCGACACCTTCCACCGTGCGCCTGGACCACCCACGAACTTTGAAGGTACATCCAGTATTACATGTGTCTTTGGTGAAACCTCTAGGTTCCAGCCCCCTCTGCCCGGTTCCTGCACCCCCCCCCCTCCCCCCCACAGGCTCTACAAGGGGGGGGGCTGGTGTACAAGGTCAACAGGATTCTGGACTCTCACCCCAGTGGGAGGGGCGTACAGTATCTGGTCGATTGGGAGGTATATGGACCAGAGGAACATTCATGGGTTCCCCGCTCGTTTATTGAAGACCCTTCGCTCATCCGGGACTATGAGGCTTTGGCTAGGACGCCAGGGGGCGTCCGTTGAGGGGGGGTACTGTCATGAGCCGGGGTGAGTACTCCTCATTCTCTTAAACATCTCTGAGTCTCTTGCCAGGAGAGGGAGTGCCACCAGCTGTTCCTGATCTGCAATCAGCGGGGTGCTTCCTACTTAAGGTGGATGGAGGACACAATTCGAGGCCGGAAGATTGCCACAACTTTGTAGTACCCAGCCACTTGTGTTTCTCTAGGATCTCTAGGATTATCTTTTCTAGAAGTGTTTTTACTCTAGGCTTTAGACTTTTTGGGATATTACTAACCTCCAGGAGCTGACTCAGGATTCTTTATCTCCTCCAGGATTCCAGTGTTTTTCCTCTGGTCACTGAGCTTTAGGATACTCACCTCAGGTCTCCAGGGTTTGGAAACTCACATCCTCCTGGACCCACTCACCGTTCTCCATAAATCTCCCCAGACATTTCGGATCAGTGTCTCCCATCCACCAGGACGCCCTGCTGTCTTCACCTGTGCTCCCTCTCCTGCGCTCTCCCCGGCTCTCGACCTGCTCCCTCCTCCAGCCAGCTACTCTCACCTTACCACGCAGAGCTCCAGTATCTGTACCAGCCACTGACACTTCAGTGCAACTTCAGTTCTTATTTAAAAAAATAAAATAAAAAATTATTTATGTTTTCCCCGCATCTTTGGTCTGCGTTGTGTTCTGCATGTCTTAGGTTAGGCGCCTTCCCCCAACCATGACCTGCCCCAGAAGAAGTTCACTGCTCCATTACAGGACTCTGAGATGCGGTATGATTCTAGCAGTAGTGCGACAGAGTGAAATTTAGATTTTAACAAAAAATACAAAGTGTGTAAAAAAGCAACTTACCAATTTGTTGGGCAATCTTTACCGCATCCTCAGCAGTCTGACACAAATAGAGGATATGGTTAGTAACAAAGAACCAAAACAATGTTACACTCAAAATAGTCTTCATTGGTCCCCCAGAGGGTGATACTGGGGGCATGTGGCAGCAGTAGTTCAGGAGGTGGAGCAGGTGGCCTCAAGATCAGAGGATTGTGAGACCGAACCAAGCTACCACCAGGGGTATTCTGCCACCCAACTTGCCTGTGTTGGTGGTGGTTAGAGGGACTGATGGCGGAAATGGAAGCGCCGCCTCTGTCAGACCGCCCTAGCAGTTTTGCCTGCCATGTACACCTAGTCAGTAGCAGTCCGTATTTTTTCTTTTATCTGATGGCATCATCCAGTGGCTGACAAGCGTATCACACCATGACCTAGTTTAATTTCAACACCTCTCATTCATGAACGCGCTCCTCTAGCCGACAAACCAGAGCTAAAACATGTAGTTTTACAACCATCGTGTTATGTTGCGTTTTCATTTATTTAAATTTATAGACTTACTTGTCCATGAGAAAGGTCGCAACTCTGCATCAACTGAGGTACGTCCTTAAACGCTCAAACACGCTCTGTGATTAACGTCTGTACATAAGTGGTAGCCTAATGCTATAGGTTAGTGCTGACCGGCACTGATTTCATGTTGCATTGAGCTCTACGGGACGGGGGCGAGCTTTGCAAAAAAAAGAAAACAAAATCTAAACATCATGCATTGCCTACATCATATCACAGTTGATAAGACAACCACTTTTATGAATGTCTGAAAAATCTTATATAGTTCCTGAAAGAGGAGCAGCTTTAGGAGCAACTGCAGTCTATAATGTCCATTTTGTCCCTACTCATATTTTATGTTGACATTAGTGCTCTCCAGCTGAAGTTTTCAGTGTGCCTTATTTAATCATTTACACACAAAGAATTAGCAGTTAGCTGAGCACTGTGCATTGTTGTGTACATCAGTGATATTCGGTCTACGAGGAAATCATACAATGACAAACGTTCCGCCTTGCTTCAAATGCAAGCTGTGATTAAATTTGTGAATTTTTTGAACTAGTCTTTTTTCCCCCTAATTAATTAATCATAATTAATACATAAATACGAAAGCGGGGTGAGGGATGGGGTGATTGGCTTGGTGTTGTGTGTGCCGCCCCTGAACTAGTCTCTATGCAGCCGAATGTGAGTGGTGTGTGTGTGTGTGTGTGTGTGTGCGTGTGTGTGTGTGTGTGTGTGTGTGTGTGTGTGTGTGTGTGTGTGTGCGTGTGTGTGTGTGTGTCGGCCCATGTGGCCCAGTGTCAGAATGCCAGATAGGCCAGTCCACCCCTGACCACAGGTGAGTCTAATGATTCATTTAAGGGGTGTCCAGCAGACAGGTGACTATAAAAGGGCTTTACTTAACAAAGAAAATCCCTTCCCATTTCATGTTATCAGCAATGGCTCCACATGGAAGAGAACTGTCACAAAGTCTGAGAAAGGAAATCATTTCTTTACACAAAAAGGTGAAGGCTTCAAGAAGATCAGCAAAGCTTTGCACATCAGTCAAAAAACTGTAGCAAACGTGATCCAAAAATTGAAAGAGATGGAAGTGCAACCATCTTACAGAAACGTCCAGGCTGTCCACGGAAGTTAACATCTTGACAGGAGCATCTTCTGATGAGAAGGGTTCACTGACGTGAACCTGCAGGTAGCTAAAGCAGTAGAAAGCCAAACTGGAGTGACCGTTTCCCGTGACACCGTACGGCGTACACTGCAGAGGAATGGCATGCATGGGTATCGGCCACGAAGGAAGCCTCTCCTAAAGCCTGGATGACACTGTGCGATTTGCAGCCGTCATACAGGATTGTTCCTGTCACACTGTGAGAACTTCAGAAAGGTGGCACACTGTATGGCGCAAGATTTCTGTGCGTCGGACTGTACGACATCTTGCCCCAACAGGACCTGGCATAGATTCATGAGCGCACCTCCCGAAAGCATGTCACTAAACCGGTCGCTAACCAAAACTAAACTGAAAAAAAATGAAATAAAGCACCAAAGTGAACACCTCTTCTTAGCGTCATGACCCAGCTCATCTTACCCAAAGAGGAAGGATCATTTTTAAAACCCTCCCTTTAGCATCAAACTCCAGCTGCGGGTCTCCTTTCCCCTTCTTTCAGCTAATCAGCCGAGCTGTCTGCTGGTCATTCATCCTTCTTTATACATAAAAACCCACAAAACTACAGAGAAGTAACAATCTGTCACAGATCGCTCTGATATCTGTCTCACCATTTACTCTGTAGCTCCGTGAAAGTTCATCACACTCAGTGTCACGGAGCGCAGCTTCCTCTGTCCCCCTGCAGCAAAACGCTACTGAACCATCCTTATCGGTTGAATATGTGACACTTCCACCAGCAGAGAAGGGATCTCATGTTTTTGTGTTTTATTTTTTATGTTTGTGAGCTCATCTCCTCTCAGCTCTCACAGATCACAGAATCAAGGTTTTCACAATTCAGCTGATGGTCTATAAATGTAGTTTAATTATTTTTAGTATAACCCTGGTTTAACTTGGGCTATTAACAAACATTTTTTTAATTGTTTGTAGTTTATAATTAGCATTTTAAACATAAATTGAAACCGAAGCTCAGAGAGGCAGAGACTTGCTGCTGTGGCGTCTTAAAGGTGTGTTTTCATTGGTCGGTTGCAGACAGGAGTCGTAGGTTTTCAAGCATGCTTGCAGACTGTCGGAGGCTGTCTTTGGTTGTGAGACGGCTCAAAAAACTGTCGCAGAGCCAGACAGACTTAATGACTACAGATTTGCAAATCACCCTCATGTTCCCCGATTTTTACACGATTATGCTCCGACAAGGGATTTGACTAAGACGGCCACAAATTGCACACTGTGATCCGGGCTTAAAGCCCATGCACAAAAAAAGCATGCCTAGGATTTGCTAGGGCCCATGCAGAAAGAGCTGAAGACTACTGGGACTCTATACTCTGGGGTGATGAGACAAAGATCACAGATTTTGGAACTAATGGTTTCTACACTGTATTGCGTCGTATAGCTGAGGGTTTCAAAGAGAAATGCATGGTGCCTACAGTGAAACACAGTGGTGGCTGTGTCCTTATGTAGGCTGCATGAGTGCTGCTGGTGTTGGGGAGCTGCATTTCATTGATGCTATCATGAACTCAACAATTTACCGCTCAATACCAAATGAGAAGATGCTGCCATCACTCCACGCACGTGGTCATCGTGCACTTTTCCAACACGGCAATGATCCAAAACACACATCTAAAGCTACTGTTGCGTTCCTGAAGAACAGCAGGGTGAAGGTGATTGAATGGCCAAGTATGTCTCCTGATCTGAACCCAATCCAACACCGGTGGGGAATTCTGAAGCAGCAAGTTGGGCATCACTCTCCATCCAGCATCCAGGCTCTAAAAGAGGTTCTTCTTGAAGAATGGAAAGGATAGATGTTGCAATAAGTAGTCAACTTGTTAATTCCATACCTAGAAGGCTTGGTGCTGTCCTTGAAAATCACGGTGGTCATACAAAATACTAGATGTAGTAGGTTTTGTTGTGGGGTGTATTCATTTTTGCTTCAACCAATGTTAGTAAAACTGAAGATTTTATTATCTCAGTTATATTGTTAACCTTAATTTCATGTTATGGAGTTAAACAAGCCTTGTGAAATTTCTGGAAATTGTTCTTTTGTTTATTGAGCTGCTGACTAAATTTGTACTTTTTAAAGAGGATGTACTTATATATACTGAGCACTGTATATATAAAAATAAATAAATACTAGAAGCTGTAGCATCATCAGCTGGTGTCCACGGATGAACAGCTTGAGGTGTTTTTTTGTGAATATACCTTAACAACTCCATCAAATCCTGGAATAGTGTTGACCTTGGCAGCTTTAGCAATAAGCTTGCTTTCTATTTTATCCCCCATTGCCTGGATAGCATGAGTGTCGGGGCCAATGAAGGTCACACCAACTGCAGCCTGGCAGCAACACAGCAAGAAACCAACATGTTAGTGCACTGGCACCATGTGAAACTTCATGTTGGATCAGAGTTCAGATTTAAAGTTCCAGTAGAACATGAGGAGGTGCATGCAGCAACAGGTGTTTGTGTGTTTTACTCACTAAGCGCTTAGCAAAGTCCTTATTCTCAGAGAGGAACCCATATCCAGGATGAACCTTAAACCAGAAAACATCCCAGTTTTATCATCATGAAACCTTAATAAACAAACCAAAAACTCATTGCCACTCACAGCTTGTGCTCCAGTTAGTCTGATGGCATCCATGATGGCGTCCATGTTAAGGTAGCTCTTACTGGTGGGAGCAGGGCCGACACATACTGCCTCATCCGCCATCTTTACATGAACCTTAAAGCAGCAGTATAATGATGTGAATTTACAACTGGAAACTGCTCTTAGAGCCTCTGTACAACATATGAAACTTTGTTGGGGCTCACATTTGACCCAAGAGCCCTAGTGTGTGTGTGTGTGTGTGTGTGTGTGTGTGTGTGTGTGTGTGTGTGTGTGTGTGTGTGTGTGTGTGTGTGTGTGTGTGCGTGCGTGCGTGCGTGCGTGTGTGTGTGTGTGTGTGTGTGATCTTGATGAGAACCGGTTCCCATTGTTTCAGTTCCTAGCAATCATTGACTAATGTCCGACCTGTGGTGAAATTTTGCCCACTCTGCAAAAGCCTCCACAACACCACACCGAGCAAGAAGACGGCTCTGCATTCCAAGGGAGCATAAAGGAGAACGCATGGGAAATTGATTATCATAAATAAATTGACAACTATAATGCAAAAAGACATGTGCAATTAGTATTTTGCCACCTATTGAACTACTCTGGAATTGATAAGGAATTGGATCGATAGATAGAATGGACAATGCCATTGATATTGATAAAAACGTATCAATTCCCACCCCTAGCGAGTGTGCATGTGTGGAGTGATGGAGGAACGAAGTTAGCATCTCCCTGTTGTGAAGCAAAAATGACCCATTGAACGCAATAATACCTAGCTGCAGACGCAGCCCCGGCCAAACACGCCCCCGGCCCCGACATTTGTCAAAAAAACTATAATACATGTAAATGTTGACATGTGAAAATATATCTGAATGGATTTTAAGGGAATTTTCTGTTACATGTTTTAACAAATTTTACATGTCTGAGCGTGACAATTTTAGGGCTACCACATTGCCGTCGTGAGTTTGCTGCTTATTAGATGAGGAGTCATAAACGGTCAAATAAATAGCCTATTGTTACGTTTACTTTGGCCAAAAGGCTTGCATGTAGCCCATTAAAAATTACATTAAAAAAAATTTGCGTCCATGACGTCTTCCCCCACTGCCAATAATGCTTAATTTTATATAAAAGTGTTTCAGAAAAAAATTACGAATGCGCTATCTATCAAACTATGTCTTAAACGTTCAAATTTCTAGTACAAAATCTTCGCAAGTTGTAAAAATATAAATCTGTCTTTACCTGAACCTTCATTTCCATCTGTTGCAACACGCATGCGAGTTCTCGTCTTCGTACATGCACGCGTTTTGTACATAGGGGCGTGTTTGGCCGGGGGCTTCACAGAGCTATTTCTGGCGCGTCCTCAGAACGGTGTAAAAGACGGCGTTTTTAACAGCACAAAACACCGTCTTTTACGGCGATTTGTGACTTTCCCGACGGTGTAAAAGACGGCGTTTTGCAGGCTACTCCCAAAGGTTTTCTCAGCCACTTATTTTAAACTTTGATCGCCCAATCCACGATGAGAAAATACAGACAGTACTAGTTCATCCTAGATGCTATTTACTGCAGATCTGGAAAAAATCATCCATGCCTTTGTGTCATCACGCTTAGACTACTGTAACGCTCTTTTTACTGGTCTCAGCAAAACCTCGCTCTCACGCCTTCAAGCCATCCAAAATGCAGCAGCCAGACTCCTAACCAAATCCAGCAGACGAGCTCACATCACTCCAGTTTTACAGTCCCTCCACTGGCTCCCGGTAGAATATAGAATTCAGTTTAAAGTTTTAGTGCTGACCTATAGAGCTCTTAACAACCAGGCTCCAAGCTACCTATCTGAGCTTTTATCCCCACACACCACCTCTCGGAACCTTAGATCCACATCTGAAAACCTCCTGGCTGTTCCTCGAACCAGACTGAAAACCAAAGGGGACAGGGCCTTTCAGACTTTTGCACCCAGACTTTGGAACAGTCTACCTTCAAATCTCCGTCTCTCTAACACTGTAGAGGTCTTTAAAAATCATCTCAAAACTCACCTTTTCATCCAGGCGTTCCCTCCCTAAATGTTTCAGAATGATGGCTTTGTTCGGGTTCACACCTTCACTTTGTTTATACTCATGATTTTATTTTCTACGTTTATCACTGCTATTGTTTTTCTGATGTTTTTATTGGTTAGAGGTATTTGCCCTGATCTTTATCATGTTGTACAGCACTTTGTGATTTATATCTGTGAAAGGCGCTCTATAAATAAACTTCTACATACTTACTTACTATTTCCTGGTTTCCTGAAGATGCAATTTTATGCTTAAATTCACCAAAATGGCCTCATTTATATAGTACTGATTGTTGCATTAGCTCATGTTAAACATGATTTTATTACTGCTACTTGCACTGATATTAATAAAATGAAGACAGTGACACGATCTGTCCCTATTCAATAAACAATAATAAAACACGGACTGATGTGATCAAACTTGTATCAGTTGGATGTGTTCACCACTAGGGGGCATCCAGACGTAAGCCAAAAGCCACGGGGGGATTTTTCAGTGTGTTTTTATTTGTTAGGAATGTAAAATGGCTTTCACCATATTTAAATTTTCTGATTATATGTAAAAGTAAATAAAAAACGAATAAAATACCTCATGGAATGAACCTGTTATTTACATATCTGATATTTTCAGAAATTCAAGATAAAAGATTGTTTCATTGCACAGGTGTACAACATAGCTGTCTTTGCGCTCACTAAAGACAGCTCATAAGGATTTAGTAAAATATAAGAACAATTTAAAACGCAGACTGAGAGCCCTTGAGACAGATTCCCTGTGTTGTAACTGCCTTCTGTAATTTTGTAAATAACATGTCTGTGTAGCTAAAACAAATGTAACTGTAATTTTTTCACACACACACACACACACACACACACACACACACACACACACACACACACGAGTGTTGGTGAGCGGCTGCTTCTGACTGCTGACGCTCCGTGTGTGTTTTTATTGCTGCAGTGAGACAAACTCACCTCACACCGTCCAGAGTTTGCTCTTTAAAGCTTCTCTTAAATCCACCGTGTTGACGTCTTTTAACAAGTTTCCTCTACGCTGCAGGAATTAAAGTTTACATTACGGAGTAAAAGTTCGGCAGACGCGTTTGTTTATATCTGGGGGTGGGGACTCGGTGCTGCGCACAGGCAGCTGATGCTATCAGCTCTGAAAAGCGTTGATCATAATTTGCAGATCACGTTTATTTTTCACGGAGATCGGCCGCGGATTCCTCTTCCGGTTGGCATTCTAGGAATCGAAATAAAAATCTTTGAACGATTACGGGAAAAACTAACGGTTGGTCTCGGTTCCAATCGATGCTCGATTCCCAACCCTAGTTTTGACCCACTACAGACTAGTGAATTTCAACGCAACAGCATGACCTCTCCTGTTAATACGGCAGGTAACTAATCAACTAACGCTGCCTATCTCATTAGAGTCATTTACCTTATATATAAACCTCTGCACAAGCAGACTCCAGCGACTAAAGTCTAACCTGTGGTGAGATTTTACCCACTCTGGAAAAGCTACATCAACACTACACTAAACAAGAAGATGGCTCTGCCTTCACAGGGAGCATAAAGTAGAAGTTTTGGAAAGATCTTTCCAACCGATACAGGTACAGTTGATTATTTATCATAAATAAACCGACAGTTATATTGCAGGAGCCGTGCGCACGTAGTTTTTTTTTTTTTTTGCCAGCTCAGTGACCTAGTGGTAGAGTGTCCACTGGGAGATCAGGGTTCGATTCCTGGTCGGGTCATACCAAAGACTTTGAAAAAATGGGACCCAATGCCTCCCTGCTTGACACTCAGCATTAAGGGGTTGGATTGGAGGGTTAAACCACCAAATGGTTCCCGAGCGCGGCTGTGTCTGCAGCTCACCGTTCCCCCAGGGGATGGGTCAAATGCGGAGAATAAATTTCGCACACACATCAGTGTGTGACAACTGATGGGACTTTAATTTTAACTTGACTTTAACCTATTGAACTACTCTGGAATTGATAAGGAATTGGTTGGATAGGCTGAAACGACAATGCCACTGATAGAAACTTATCAATTCTCACCCCTAGCCCTGATCCGGTACCTTTCAGTAGGGCTGCTCCGATCAGATCACGTGATCAGAAACTGGGTTTGATCACGTGATTTTCAACGGATCGGAAAGATCAGATTAAACCATTTAAACAATCCTGAGGCATTTTCAATCAGAATAACAATGGCTTAGAATTCAAAAAGTTCCTCTATATCAATATTCTTTGCTTCAACTACATCGTAAAGACCCACAATTTAAAGTAGCACTGGAATTCAGACACCATAACATGTAGCTGCTAGCTGACAGGATAACACAGACCATATAGTGGGTACGGAAAGTATTCAGACCCCTGTCAAGTTTTCACTCTGTTATATTGCAGCCATTTGCAGAAATCAATTAAATTTGTTCTTTACGGTGTCCCGCGGTGTCAGAGCTGGGTCCACATTGCCGGCAGTAAGTTGGACTCATTCCCAGTGAGAGTTGGACTCAGTCAAGGCTGCCTTTGTCACTGATTCTGTTTATAACTTTGATGAACAGGATTTCTAGGTGCAGCCAAGGAGTTGAGGGGATCCGTTTTGGTAGCCTGAGAATCAGGTCTCTGAATTTTGCAGATGATGTGGTCCTGTTAGCTTCATCAGAACATGATCTCCAGCTTTTAATGGTGTGGTTCGCAGCCGGGATGAGAATCGACTCCTCTAAATCTGAGACCATGGTCTTGAATGAGAGAAGGGTAGAATGTCTTCTCCAGGTCAGGGACGAGGTCCTACCTGAAGTGGAGGAGTTTAAGTATCTCACGGTCTTGTTCACGAAAGATTGCGTGCAAAATCAATATATAATAATCAATAGGCGACAGACCGAAAAGATCATCAACTTAGCAGCATAGACATTAGTACAGATGCCCGACCCAGCATCAAACTCAAGCCAACAGACACGCCTGCTAGCGTGGCTCTGAGCTACGATTTCTATGTCCCAGAATCTCCGCAGAAATCATCCAGGTGCTTCAAGCATCAGCTGCATATCTAAGACAAGGTGTAAGATCTAGAGTTTGTTTGCTTGTTTGTTTATTTTTTTTATTGTTAATGTTTGAAATTAAATAAAGTAAATAACATAATTTGTAACAATCAACATTGTTTTCAATGGAGGTAGGATGAAGTATACACTTTTAAGGCCCTACCCCCCTTTACATATTTAATGCTTCAAAGAGTCTCAATTCATTCATTTTAACAAATGTACACTTTAGAAAAAAATAAAGAAAGAAAGAATATGGAAAGGAAAACAGAAATACAACAAAGTCACTGTTGCAACTGTGCAGTCCAACAAAACAAGGCTCTCAATTATACAGTATCAATAATTTATAAACTTTCCTAGATTTTTACCACTCTTCATTTCTATATGAATTAAAAATGTGTTCTTTGAATTTTCTTTTAAATTGGCTTATGTTCTTACTTTGGTTTATGCCATCTGTTAGACCATTCCATATTTTCATACCTGCCACTGAGATACACCAGCTTTTTAATGTTGTTCTGAAAGCATGTGTTTTAAAATTCAAATGGGCTCTTGGGTTGTACCCTCCATCCTTTACATGAAACAGTTTCATTATTTTTAGGGGAGGTTGGTTGTTTTTTGCCTTATACAGTATTTGTGCTGTTTTAAATTGAGCCAGATCTGGAAAGTTCAGTAGTCCGGTCTTATAAATAGTTCATTAGTATGATCTTTGTATCCTGCTTCATTTATTAATCTGATAGCCCGTTTTTGCATTAAATTAATTGTTTGTAAGTTACTCTTGTATGTATTTCCCCACTTACAGGTGCTGGCCAGTAAATTAGAATATCATCAAAAGGTTGAAAATATTTCAGTAATTCCATTCAAAACGTGAAACGTGTACATTATATTCATGCAATGCACACAGACCAATGTATTTCCAATGTTCATTACATTTAAATTTGATATTCATAAGTGACAACTAATGAAAACTCCAAATTTGGTATCTCAAAAAATTAGAATATTCTGAAAAGGCTGAATATAGAAGACACCTGCTGCCACTCTAATCAGCTGATTTACTCAAAACACCTGCAAAGGCCTTTAAAAGGTCCCTCAGTCTTGTTTTGAAGGCACCACAATCATGGGGAAGACTTCTGACTTAACAGCTGTCCAAAAGACAATCATTGACACCTTGCACAAGGAGGGCAAGACACAAAAGGTGATTGCTAAAGAAGCTGGCTGTTCGCAGAGCTCTGTGTCCAAGCACATTAACAGACAGGCGAAGGGACGGAAAAAATGTGGTAGAAAAAAGTGTACAAGCTCTAGGGATAACCGCACCCTGCAGAGAATTGTGACGACAAACCCATTCAAAAATGTGGGGGAGATCCACAAAGAGTGGACTGCAGCTGGAGTCAGCGCTTCAAGAACCACCACGAGGAGACTCATGAAAGACATGGGATTCAGGTGTCGCATTCCGTGTGTCAAGCCACTACTGAACAAGAAACAGCGCAAGAAGCGTCTCGCCTGGGCCAAGGACAAAAAGGACTGGACTGATGCTGAGTGGTCCAAAGTTATGTTTTCTGATGAAAGCAAGTTCTGCATTTCCTTTGGAAATCAAGGACCCAGAGTCTGGAGGAAGAGCGGAGAAGCACAGAATCCACGTTGCATGAGGTCCAGTGTAAAGTTTCCACCGTCAGTGATGGTGTGGGGTGCCATGTCATCTGCCGGTGTTGGCCCACTCTGTTTCCTGAGGTCCAGGGTCAATGCAGCCGTCTACCAGGAAGTTTTAGAGCACTTCATGCTTCCTGCTGCTGACCAACTTTATGGGGATGCAGACTTCACCTTTCAACAGGACTTGGCACCTGCACACAGTGCCAAAACCACCAGCACCTGGTTCAAGGACCATGGTATCCCTGTCCTTGATTGGCCAGCAAACTCGCCTGACCTTAACCCCATAGAAAATCTATGGGGTATTGTGAAGCGGAGGATGCAATACGCTAGACCCAACAATGCAGAGGAGCTGAAGACGACTATCAGAGCAACCTGGGCTCTCATAACACCTGAGCAGTGCCACAGACTGATCGAGTCCATGCCACGCCGCATTACTGCAGTTATTGAGGCAAAAGGAGCCCCGACTAAGTATTGAGTGCTATACATGCACATTCTTTTCATGTTCATTCTTTTCAGTTGGCCAACATTAGAGAAAGAAACATTTTTTCATTGGCCTTTAGAATATTCTAATTTTCTGAGATACCAGATTTGATGTTTTCATTGGTTGTCACCTATAAATATCAAAATTAAACGTAATAAACATCGGAAATACATTGGTCTGTGTGCATTGCATGAATATAATGTACAAGTTTCACGTTTTGAATGGAATTACTGAAATATTTTCAACCTTTTGATGATATTATAATTTACTGGCCAGCACCTGTATGTACAGTAACTCATAAGAAGAGCTTTACAATTGAGAATATGTTTTGTTTTTGTTAGGATGGCAAGATTCTGAGCCAACTTCCCCTAACATATTCAATTAGTGGTTTCCAGCAGATTTTATGGTCCACAATTACCCCTAGAAATTTAAATTCAGTAACCCTTTCAATATTAACCCTATCAATAGTTATATTTACTACAATATTTTTTTTTGTGTTTTCCAAATAAGATGAATTTTGTTTTATCTAGATTTAAAGATAGTTTACTTGTATCAAACCATTTTTTAAACCATGTATTTATTTTGTGATTACCCCAAGAATCAGCTGCAAATCCACACCAGTACAAACAATGTTTGTGTCGTCTGCAAATAAAGCAAATTTGAATAGCGTTGATACTTTACATATATCAT
Organism: Nothobranchius furzeri; assembly: GCF_043380555.1. Lineage (NCBI taxonomy): Eukaryota > Metazoa > Chordata > Actinopteri > Cyprinodontiformes > Nothobranchiidae > Nothobranchius > Nothobranchius furzeri. The sequence goes on along the minus strand of NC_091752.1, from coordinate 59,552,485 downwards.
TTATGTACATAATAAACATTTTTGGGCCTAGGATGGATCCTTGAGGTACCCCACAATTGATATTCATGAGTTTAAATAGAAAAACTGAGAATCTCCAGATATACTCACTGAGACTGAAACTTTCTTGTCAGCTTTTTTTAGGAACCCCATAAATGTTTTAAGTATTCAGTTATGTTCAGTTTGAACATTGCAGTTTTATCTTTATTGCCGAAAGGAAAAACAAATCACACTTGTCATCAAATCTAATTTATTTAGGATATTTACTATTTTGTGGTTTATTTATTAATTTTCAGAAGCATTAAACAGCAGCCTGAAACAATGGTAATAAACAAATAAACAGACTTACAGCATTGGAGTCCACATCACTGTGAACAGCTACGGTCTGGATACCCATCTTCTTGCATGTTTTAATCACCTGAAAAAAATAACCGCAATGTGATCATTCACCCAATTACAGCTGCAGTAGGATAGCACTGCTAATAAATGTAGCTGAGCAACAGAATAGATCCAATTAACTAAACCATCACCTGGCACCTGTCTGACCAGGTGAAGAATCCCATTTCCACAGTGGAAAATTTTCTCTTTGTACTTTTTAAACATCTGTCCTAAAACAGTGCCACCACGTTGTCTCATCATGGTCAGGTAACCTAATACAGCCATCAGGCTACCATCATAATCTCAGATTAGGATGAGGTTAAATCCACAGTGTTGCAGCGATTAACCGGTTTGACAATTAACCACAGTGTGAAACACTCGGGTTATTCACCATTAAGTCTTATCCAACAAAGCTGAAGATGAAAAACCGACAACAGCACACAACCCACAAGGACAAAAACAAGGACCCATGTGAATCACGCCAGAAGCAGAAGCAGCAACAACCACCGGGGCTGCTCGGTTTCCACCTAGGAAGCACTTGAAGGGAATTCTGTGAGGGAATATTTTAGATTCCCAAAGCTGCTATAGGAAAAACTCAGAACAATGGCTCGTCCATCTGCAGGGTGGGCAGAAAAAAAGTTGCGACACTCCTTGGGCTGGGTACTGTTAAATATATTTCGATACTACTAAGTTCATGATACCTGGTTTTCGATACTGGCACCATAACATACATGTTTTGATACCTGTGTATAATTCTAAGGAAAACTAACAAAGTACTAAAGGTTCTGTTTTCTTAAACCAAAAATTGTAGCAAACTTTCAATGCAAACAGTGAAAAACACAAGATTTAAATATGTGTATGGAAATAAAAAGGTAGTATTTACATTTTCATGCTAAATAAAACTTAACATGTGAAGATAAATGCAAACTATCTGGTGAGCAAATTACAAAAATATCTACTACTGAAATAAAAGTCTTTGAATCCCAAATCAATAAAGAAGAAATAAATAAACCCACTCTATGAATAAGGGATACAACAGAAATATGTACACTATATAAATATGAGTTCTTTTTCTTCAGAAAAACCAGCATGTCTGGTCTTTCTGGCAGCAGGCAGGCCCTTTCTTGGCTGATTGTGTTGCCAGCAGTAGAAAATATGCGCTCAGCTGGTGTTGAAGATGCTTGAACGCAGAGATACCTTTTAGCTAAACTGGACCCTAATGGTCAAAAATGGCAAACTAGTCTTCATATTGAGCACCACAACCATCAACAGGGTTAAGCTTGGTTTATGCTTGACGCATTCACTTTCCGCGCGGTGATGCGGCTCGCGGCTGGAACGCGCTTCACAACTCGCAGCGTTTATGGTTTGTGCGGCTCGTCTCTGCGGTGAGCCAATATTCTCCCAAACTGTAGGGGGCAGCATGGAGCTCTACAGCATGCATCCAACACTACACCACAGTAGAAGTAGAAATCACTGTTTACAACATGGTATTTCAGCATTTTTAACAGCGTCCTCGTCTTTTCCGACGGTGCGAGCTATTTCTCTCCAAGAATTATTAACAACATGTTGATCACGGTGATCTCTGAGAGCTGAATCATACAAATGTCTGTATTTACGAACCTCTGCCGTGCCGGTCCGCCATGTTTTTCCGCGTCCGACCGTCCGCGTGGTGCACGTTGCGGAAATCTTGGGCCGTGCGGAGACGCGGTGGAGGGGCGTGGTTGTTAAAATGATGCAAAATGACGCTACTTTTCCGCGCGGAGCCGTGCGGACCTCGCGGACGCGTCAAGCATAAACCAACCTTTAAGGCTCGACAACAATGAAGACTCCTGTGCAGTTTCAGCTCCACCTGAACCTATGTTGGAATACCCAGATCTTCAGTCTGACTCTATCTTAAAGGTGAAGTTAATCTGAAGGACAATGCAGTTTTGTCAAAGCATTGGGACGTCACGTGCAAAGGGTCAATGCTTTGACCCTTTGCACGTGACGTCACGCCACTCATGTGGCCGCCCCCTTCGCCATGATGGACGGCAAAAAGACCGTTTACACCCATTGAAACTCCAGTGAAGCTAGTCATAACAAGCCAGTTTGTAGCCTTTTATCGCTTTTATTTAGTAGATTTGACAGTAAAATGGTTTTAGCTTGCTGCGTGGTTGGCTGCACTAACAGACAAGGATATAAACTCAACTAGTTTTGTTTTTTTAATTACTTTGATAGAGACTGAGGATGGAGATGAACTGCCGCGTCAAGCGGACTAGCAGGCCTCAGATTTGCAGCGAACATGTTTTTACCGGGTAAGATTAACGTTCATTTATTTCACGAGGAAGACAGGGACAGGGATTAATGTGATGTGTTTATACGAGTTACTGATAATCCTGATGGATGGGTATTTCACCACAGATGATGCGCGACGTCCACTGTAGTGTAACGCGAGACAATTATTAACAATATTAAAGCTCCGATGTATGATTACGTGTTAAAATTACGTTATTTATTTATTTATATGAGCGTCGCCGTTCAGAGATCTTCTCATTCTGGTGTGAGAGCAGCAGCTGAACCCGGTAACACCACCAGCAACAGAAGCTGGTAGGGATCCGGACTTTTTAACAATCAGCTTTGGTGTAAAATGAAACGCTGTTTATAACATAATGTTATAAATCCAGCGGGGTGAATTTAGGCAAAGTCAGCAACATGTTTACATCGGTGAACAGCTGCAGGGAGAACGTAAGCTAACGTTGGTAAGCTAGTTAACATACCGCTCTATGAGCCCCCGCTAGATGCGCTACTTCTTCTGATAACTGAACTGGGCATGAACTAGACCAGTGGTTCCCAACCTTTTTCCCAAGGGACCCCTTTTTTACCAGTAAAATTTTTGACGACCCCCTCCCATTCTCTCTTCCAGTACAAATAATATTAAGAAATGATAAAATTGTTCAAGCACATTTTAATATGCTTTGATTCAATAGATAACAGTAATAGTAGGCTCCAGTACAGAACAAAGTCATTAACCAAACCAAACAAAGCATAATGTGCTTGACAGTTTGTATTACTTTTCTGAACACATTATTTCTTGTAAACACTGATAAATCAATCATTCCTTTCAATAAACATTTGACACATAAAAAATACACTGAGCAAAATGTACTTAAATGTGTATATTACTGTTTATACTAGATTATTTACTGTAAACGCTGTGATTAATCAACCAGTCCTATCTTTAATGAACTTTTGACACTTGAAAATAAAACAGTGAGCTGAGCAAAATGTTCTTAAAAGTGTGTTACTTTTTCTGTACTAATTATTTCCTGTCTTAATATCAGTAAACTTTTCACTCATGAAAAAAAATGTGAGCAAAATGTAGACTATAAACAAGTAATAAATGAAGTTTTAACCCCTTAAAGTGGAGAGGTCCTGGAGACCCACTGAGAGGCTTTGGCGCCCCCTTGTGGGGGTCGGGACCCCCAGGTTAGGAACCACTGAACTAGATGAAGGAATGCTGGAGGAGTTTTGTTTTTGTTTTGATCGCAAAAACAATTTCAGGCTCTATTTTCCCCTTTGTTTAGTACTCCTGTCGCTCACTGTTTACACGCTTTTTCCATCCAGCATGGTGGACCCACGTGATTAGGTGACGTCTGTGCAAAGGGTCAATACATGAACAAGAGAGCCATGTTTCCAAAGCTGCACAGGGTGGTACAGAGGATGCTGACTCTGTTGGGCTCCACCTACATGTGAGTGCAGACGTCAAGCGTCATGAACATCAACAATGCCTGTCTAACTTACCCTGCAAGCGATTTCTCCTCTGTTGGCAATCAGGATCTTATCAAAGGTCTGTGAAGAAGAGAACAACTCATCAGTTAACAACAGGCTGGTTAGCAGAGCTCATACAAAACACAGTGACTCTTAACTCAGACATGAATATGTTGAGGCCTCATTACGCACTGCATAATCACAACATTATGAAGTTGCTGTGGTCCTTGGAGCAAGAAAAAATAAGCGATGAGCAAACATTAGAACTAAGAAATTAACACAGTGCAGTTATAATAATATAGGGGGACAATAATTAGAGAAGCAGCCACTTTATACGAGTCGGTGTAGGTACTGGTCAGAGCGGGTCAGTTCAGGTGCCGACAACACAGGGTCATGTGACCAGAACAAAGCAGCTGGAGCGGGCAGGTCTACGATTGTCCTTCATGAGTCCGACCGCAGAGGAGAAGAAACGGTTTTGTGGCGAGAGGTTCTGGTTCGAGTGCACTGGAGCCTCTTGACAATCTCTTGCTGTTTTTGTCCCTAGCAAGCCTCGTCACGGGTGCTGTGCACTCAGGCTGTGTCCAGAGCAGAACCTGCTTCAACCTAAAAACAGAGGTGAGCTGATGGTCCCCTCAGAAAGAACGGTGAAGGTGGGCAAAGCAGCACAAACAACAGAAGATGTCAGTGTGTCCTTTAAGCTCCGTAGCTGCAGTGTGTGTGTGTGTGCGGTGCGTGTGTGCGTGTGAGTGTGTGTGTGTGTGTGCATGCGTGCATGGTTACACTCACACCAGTCAAAAAAGTCCATGACGACGGACCTGTACTCCAGGTCCTTTTCCCCGTCACACAGCCGACAACAACAGTGTTTCCTCTACAGACGCCGCGCCACAGCTATGAAATCTTGAAATCAAGTGTTTCAGCCCCCCCGTCCTATATGTTTTAGGTGTTTCCCTGCTGCCACACACCTGATCTAAATGAATGAGTGATTAGCAGGTTTCTACAGCACTTGATGTCACCATGAGAAGGCAATGCAGATATGTAAGTCAAGTGGGCTGAAGTAGAGACATGAAAAACATGCAGGATGGGAGGGGGGGGGGGGCCTTGATAAATTTATTAGCATATCCCATTTGAGTAGGAATGGGCCATGTGGCCTATAATCTATATCACCATTCTATTTGTTTACGTCAAAATGACTGGTTTGATATTCTCACATGCCAGAAGAATTTCAGCAGAACAAATATTTCTAAAAATTATTGAAGAACATTTAACGTTCAAAACTAAAACAATCCTTTTAAGTAGTTTTTATGTTCAAAGTCAAAGTCGTTTTTATTGTCATTTCTACCACATGTGCAGGACATACAGAGAAACAAAATTGATTTTCAGTGCACACAATTCAGAGATCAGACATACATGGGTAAGACACATGACAAGAATTTGTGACTGCGGTCATTCGCAACATGAATCGCGCTACCTTATGTTGTTCTGATTCATTCTCCAAACAATGCAACACAAAAATCCTCATGAAAGATGAAGATATTTACATAAAATTCAAGCTAAATGTGATGAAAACACAAAATTATAGTTTGAAATAAAGTGAAAAATGTAAAACCAGAAATAACATTTCTTCCTTTCCTGATTCCTTTTCATGTTTTTCATTTTCTCATGAATGTTAAGTGTTGTTTTCAAAAAGGTTTGATCGCAAAAATAAATAATATACTTCCATTAAGTTGTCAATCAAACACGAAGATCAAAAACTCATGGGAGATCGAGTTGGGATTCGTATTTCCAATGATCTGTGGAAAGAGGCTATAAATAGGGTACAATCCACTACTTCCTGTGCTCGTTGGGGGGGGGATTGAGGTATTCGTTCAGACTAGGTTCCAACGTTCATTTCCATTTCATTTTTTTCTGTCTTTTTTATTTGATTACTTGAAAAACGTGAATATATACAACTATGTACAAATATAAACACTCGTTTTAATTATTCATCTTCGTATGTGTATACTCACTGAAAATGTCAATGACATTCTGTATTGTTTTGTCTTTGACTGCGATGATAATAAAAATAAATTTAAAAATTTGTTTTTAAAAGTTAAGTGTTGCTTCAGTATGGATATTTTACTGTTAGGCAATGGCAGGTAAAATGGTGCATTACTGCGTTATTTTTTTTGTCAACATAAAAAAATAAGTTTGAGGTTTATTCTTTCTCTCTGCCTTTGGTTGAGCGACGCTCCGGTCATCGGGTCTGGGGTTATTGGAGGTCAGACCTGCGGTGCGTACCGGCCGCGCAGGTGAGAGACGGGGAGAGAGGAGCTGCACAATGTCAAGCTTTACTAATGGGAAAAACAGCGGCAGGTGGAAATTTGTTCAGACTAAATCATTGAAGATGTCTGAAATTTAGGAAGTCTGTGTTTCAAAGAGCAGTTTTAAGGCAATTAGTGTTAACGATCAATTAATGCAGATACATCTTTAGTGTCAGCAGAATTGTTTACTATTTTCTTTTCAACATCACACTACCGAAACCAAAATTAGGGCAAGAGCATCTTAATCCACGCGCTCTGCGCTGCAGCCTCTGGTCCAAAACTGACTCAGTTTGAAAAAGTTCGTGCACAGCCGCGGTTGGCCTGAATAGAACATTGATAATATGATATCAACCATATATTAATGACTTGTGTATTAATTTATTTGCATGTTTATGTAGCATAACACATCCCAGCTAATGTTGCTTTTTTATTTATTTTTGGACCATGACACAGCAAATGCTGTCATCATCTGGGTCATTAAATATTAATTTAATATTTAAAAAACAGGTTAAACTCATTAGCCTTGTTCAGGGCCCCTTCAGCAGACCCACTGGCTCCTCCCACAGTGACCTGTGATGTTCCTGAGGCCTCTCCATGCTCCACAAGCATTGTTCTGCCCCAGCTGTGTCTCCAGCTTCTCCCTGTAGATGTCTTTAGCATGTCTGATCTTATATTTGAGCTCCTTCTGGACCCGTCTCTGTTGCTCTTTGTCTCCAGCCATAAAAGCTATTTTCTTATCGTTCAGCAGGGATTTCAGCGCAGGGGTCAACCAGAGTTTATTATTCAAGAAACACCTCACTTTTCACGTTGGGACGATGTTCTCTACAAAAAGTTTAAATAATTAGGGACACAGTGGGTCAGGCTGACATGGTCATCACCATTTTTTCTCTTCTGGCACTCGAGGAGTACAGACACTTCCCTCTTTCTCTCCCTTATCTTTTTTCCCCCAAGGCTCTTTGTCCTGTCTGCCCACAGAGCGCTTCTCTGCATTTCTTCTGAAAAACTATTTTTTAATAACCATGGATTTGATAAACTGGTCATTCAATGTGATCGATAAGATAAGATTTTCCGACAGTGCGAGCTATTTCTCTCCAACATCGAGATATCGGCCATGAAATCGGCCCAAAAACTTGGCAGCACTTATCGGCCATCGGCTGACCACGACCACCTCGTATCGGTATCGACGATAGAAAAATCACTATCGGTCGACTTCTAGCTACCAATTAATTTTTGTATGTACTCATACTAAACCAAACAAATTATATCAACTCCTGATTATATTTGACCCTCCACAGGATTTCTCTCTCCCTCCCTCTCACACGCACACACGCATGCAGTTATTTAAAATATTTTAATATACTATTATTAATTAATATAGTATTAAAAGTATAGTGTGATGTTTTTTGATCATCAAATAAATCAGTGTTATCTAGGATTACATTATACAGGTATTTGTACATGTTGATGTCTTTAGACCAGATGTTTTCTGTGATATTGTGCACATGGAATGGGACTAATATTAATATAATAATATCTTTAGAGAGAAGTGTGAAGATTGCCAGAAAGAGAGAAATGGCTAATGCCCGGGCCGAGCTTAACTGCCCCCCCTCCTCCTCCCCACCGCCTCATAACTGAAACTCCAACAAGATGAGGCTCTCGTCAACAGATGATTCAGAGGCTGCTTGAACAAGAGAAGGCCATATTGCAGGTCCTGAAGTTGAAGTCCAAAGAGAACCTAAGAGGAGTAAACGAACTCTGGGCAGTTTTTTCAAAAAGGCAACTGCTCAGCCTGGCCCAGCTGCCCTCACTAACAGAGAATCAATTGAAATTGAGCAAAGAATTACCTGCAAACAATGAAGGAGAAGTTGGCCCACTGGAGTGGTGGCAGCTGCACCAGGCCGATTTTCCCAGGGTGGAAAGCCTAGCCATGAAACACCCTTGTATTCGTGCTACAAGCGTCCCCTCAGAATGAGCATTCAGCACCAGAGGCAACATAGTAACATGCCACTGATCTGCACTGAAGCCCGAGACCGTGGACAAACTGGTGTTCCTGGCGAACGACCTCTGATGAAGGAAAGTTTAATTACTGCACACAAGGGGCATAAACACTTATGTGTTTGTGTGTTTATTCTGCTGCGATGTATCTGATATGAGAGTATGTTCAGAAACTGTCGTTTTTTTTACACCTATACAAAAGAAAGTCATATATCGCAATTTATATCATTACCGCACGTTTCAAATATCGCCCACCCCTATTGCAGCCACTTTGTTTCCTCCTTAAGTCAGGAGGCAGAACCGGCTTTTCTATGGAGGAGAGAGACCTCTCTGCAGCGCCGACGGCTGATCCCTGGTGTAGGCAACAGTTCCATGTACGGAGCTAGAGGAATGTCCCAGTGCGTTCCCAAAAAGTTTTAAAGCCAGGCAAAAATGAACACAAACAGCACAAAAGTTCTCCTGTGGATCATGCGGTTTACAGAACATATGCCCACATTAAGGGCTTTAAACATGCCACACAAGACAAGCAAAGAGTAAAAAAAGGAGTAAAGAAGCAAGAGCAATGGTAGCTGGCTGCTGCTGATGCTGCACCATGATGAGTAAATGATGAATGTATTTACAGTTAAACAGTCAGAACCTGACAGAAAATCAACCAGCAGAGAGCAGGTGATGGCTGTAGTTACCTTTTCACTGGGGACAGTGGAGTAGGGAGTTCTGCTGGTCACTGCACAGGACCGGCATGAGGAATACTACAAAACACACACACACACACACACACACACACACACACACACGCACACACACACACACACACACACACACACACACACACACACACACACGGATATGCCTCTCTTGAAAGTGTTGAACTTTACATTTCTAAAGTTAAAAATAAAATTGAGATGAAAATATTTTGACAAGATGAAAATACAAAAACATTCTAAACTAATAACAAAATCCTACAAACTCATAACATTCTGGAGGTGATAACTTCCCTCTAAGCGGTCATAATGTTCTGGCTGAATAATGTGGCGCTTCAAACAGTCGTTACCAGCTGACCCTCCGCGGCTTCAGTAGTCTCTCGTCTTAAATCAACATGAATGTTTCTGGTACATCTTCTGTTATTTAGAGAGACGCGAGATTAACAGGAAAACTGACCTTTACGACCAAAACCAGCCTGTTCACTGGCACACAAGCTCTGAGGGCCGCCATGTTGCTTAACTTCTTTGACGTACAGACGACGTAGACGCCTGTTGGGCGCTAGAGAGCGTAACGTAACAGCGTCGTCAGTCGGTCAGGTGACGTTTCGGGTCACGGGTTCTCAGAACAGTAGAAGTTACGACAGGCTTTGAACGCGCCGTCTCGCGGTCACGTGGTTAACGGAGCTCTCAATAGTTCCAAACATAGGTATATATAAACACAGCACATGTTTATATATACATATCTATGGTTCCAAACATCCCAGCGCGTAAGTCAGTTTGAATGGTGTATGGTGGGACAAATCACAAAAATTGAATATTGTCACATTTCCCCTGGCGAATTGTGGTAATTATTGAATAATATTATATATTGTGTCCTAATTCTTTCACAAAGTAGCCTGTTTATTTATTTCCGAGCATTTGTAGGAAGACAGACACCTGTGACTGTTCTACATTACAGGAATACGACAGTCCAAACACATTGTAGAATACATTTAGACCACATACATTACTATAATATATTAGAGCAATAAATTTGACGTAGTAATGCAACACACTGCTATAATATAAGCACATTTAATAACTTTAAGTCCTGAAGCCCTAAACTAGAGTTGAAATATCCATTTTAAAGTGGCTTATTGAAAGCTAGAATTCTGCTCCAGCTTACCTTGAAGAAAATATGTAGCTGTTTATGCTTTGAATGGTGATCTATTATGTTCAGTAGAATACATTTTACAATCATTATTTATATGTTTATGTGAAGACAGTACATGCATCTATAACCCAGTGTCATGTTCCTGGGCAGAGGTGAGTCACACCTTCTCCTCTCACCAGACTCTAACTTAATTCTCCACAGGTGAGGAGCAGGGGGAGCGGCAGCTGCAGGAGATTTCCCAGTCAGGGACGCGGGTTCAAAAGGAGGATGGAGACACATCACTTTGCCGGATGATTGCACCAGTTTAGGTAGCACCAGCCACTCGACTCTGAACTTTGATCTTGTTAATGCGTGTTTTGACTCGCCTTTGACTAGTGGATTTATGACCTTGGATTGTATTTTGGATTTGGAATTGGATTATCCCTTACGCCTGTTTTTGTCTCGCTCAGGATCATCTCATCATCTACTCACCCTCGCTGTCTTCGTTTTCTGGAACATACTCATCACGTCCCATCCTCCTCCGCCGTTCCTGTTTGGCTTTCCCTCTGCTACCTCACCCTCCTGGATCTCTCATCCTCTGCCCAGCGTCCTCCCCGGCTTCCCCTCCTCTCCTGATTAACCTGAGCACCTCAGAGACTCGAGCCGCATTGCTCATCCCACAGGACTTCCCTGTGCTGTTTCAGTTCCCGTTTTTATAATAAAGACATTTTACTTTACTGCTTTGGACTACGTGTGCTGATTCTGCATGTCTTGGGTTAGACACTTACCTTGAGCCATGACACCCAGTTTATCTGGCTTCTATAGCCTGACTAATAGCAACTAACTAAAAAGAAAATTTCAATGAAACTGTATGGTCAAACACAGTAGATACACAGTACCAGCTCAGTGACCTGGTGGTAGAGTGTCCGCCCTGAGACTGGGAGATCATGGTTTGATTCCTGGTCGGATCAGACCAAAGACTTTGAAAAAATGGGACCCAGTGCCTCCCTGCTTGACACTCGGCGTTAAGGGGTTGGATTGGGGGGTTAAACCACCAAATGGTTCCCGAGCGCGGCTTGTCTGCAGTTCACTGCTCCCCCAGGGGATGGGTCAAATGCGGAGAATAAATTTCGCACACACATCAGTGTGTGTGACAACTAATGGGACTTTAACTTTAGATAAAAACCACTGTATGTTGATCCACTGACCAGTGACCACGCATATTGCACTCAAGTAAACTGTGGTACGAATCTTTTGAAATATTAGACATTTGTATTTATTTTGTTTAAAAATTATTCTTTATTCTAACAGTGCCATTATAATTTCAGAGAATGAGGAAAGCAGCAGCGGTGAGGCAAATGAGATGAGGGAAAGTGCGGGGGGACATGAGATGGTATCAGGAGAGAGGAACATCCCAGGAAGCCATGAGGAGCCGGCGTCAGGGCCAGGAGGAGAAAGGAACAGGCTATGCAACCAGGCAACCCAGCTGGAAAACCTAAGGGAGGAAATAGAAAGTCAAAAGGAGCACATTAGAAGATTGGAAGGAGCACTTAAAACACAGACAAAAATTTATTCAGTCCAGCAAAAGAAAGTTTTGAACATGGAAAAAAATAGGCCATATTTTTTACTAAAGACCAATTGAAGGCAATTGGCATGAAAAACAGAAGAGGCATTAAATGGAGTAAATAGACAATCAAAAAGGCCGTACAAGTCCGTTCTTCAGTGGGTTCAACAGGATACAGGTTTCTTCAGGACACGAGTATCCCTCTGCCTGATGTTAGAACCCTGCAAAGACAAATGCAGCCCATTAAGCTGGAACCAGGTGTGATAGGAGAGGTTTCTGACATGCTCAGTTTGAAGGTTAAAAATCTGACAGAGATGGAAAGAGAGTGTGTGCTTACTGTGGATGAGATGCAATCACTCCAGGCGTGCATCACTCCATCACAGACCCAACTGGGATTTGCCACCACCGTTGTTTCTGCTCAGCTCTCCGCTCAGCCACAATGAAAACATGAAGATGGACACACAACACAGTTTAACCTTTATTGGTTAAATGAGATTTTTGTTTTAGTTACTCTTTGACATTTATTTATTGATAGTTATGTTATTTCTTGTCATTCCTTACTCATAACAAAATTGCAAATGCTAATTAATATTAGTATTTGCAATTTTGTTTGCTTTATAATTAAAGCAAGTGGAAATGAGCAGTTTTATGGAAAATGTCACATTTTTAAAAGTTATTGTGTTCAACTACTGTTCTTGAAATATCGTTATTCTGTTCTTATTACTTGAGTCCACAAAATAAAACTACATATCTTCTTACGTTCGTAGCCCTGTTTGTCTCATGCTTCAGCAGCTCGTTGCAGTCAGTGTTATTACCTGAAAAATATTAAATAATTACTTGTGTAGAGGGTACATGTTGTTGCTTTTAAGCTTAATATAGTACCTTTACTTATGACCAATAAGCTGTGATATTCTATATAAATGTAGAATATCAACCTGCTTGGTCTTTGGATGTTTAATCAGAAGATTCTAGGATTCTTTGCTTTTTCAGGGATCAAACACACTTCGTCTCAATTCAGACAGAGTCAGGTTTATAAAAGATAAGAAATTTATTTTCTAAACAAATAAAAACATGACAAATTAACCAAGGCTACTGTGATGGATGAATCTGAGAGGATGGGATGTGATGTATGGTGATTTATGGTGTGTGTTTATCAGAACCTTGTATCTAGAAAAACTGAGTTCCAGGTGTGAAAAGGAATTTGGTTTGCATTAAACTATGAAGTTGATTCTTATCAAAATGGCATCAGACGCAGTTATACTGTATTTTACCTCACCCTTTTTGGAGACCCTCTTCGTGGATCAGGAGGTCAGGAGGGTTGGATGACCTCTGGGCACCCAGGTCCAGTAGATTGACCGCAGTACAGACTTCCCCAGTCCAAAGATGTCGCCAGGCACACAGGTTGGAACTACAGTCGTTTGCGTCTAGAAGGACTCTTAAGGAGTTGGAACTGTATCAGCTTTGTTCTGCAGGAACCATTTGCTGTGTCGGCTTCAGCGTGTAGCAGGGTTTTTGACAGCTTGTCAAAAATGCTCTGGGTTAAAGAGGGTTCACTCCAGATGACCTGTCTGTAGCTTTCTCTAGAACTGACTCACCGTCAAGTGAGCTCTGTTTTAATATTCTCATATTATGATTTCTTGGTCAACCGGGATGTGCCATGTTAAGGGGTGTTAACAAGCAAACCTCAGAGCATCACGCCTTCTTTCAGATACAGGATGCTCTGATTTGTGGCTAAGATAATATCTGTGTCATGACATTTAACTTAACTTTAATTTATCTCTACTGAACCTTGTGTCTGAGTGTAGAATGATTCACTTGTCATATCAAACAGTACTGATCATTATATATATAAATCTTTCAATGTAATAACAATATTCATTTCAAACTTCAGCAATTCAAGCACAGATTAATCAACCTTATTAATTTAAGCACAGATTAATCAAGACATTATTATTATTCATCAACCATTATGGTTCATTTCATTTCACGATTGATTAACTCATATGAGCTGAAAATAGTCACTTTATTCAGGGAGTGAGCAATCCTGCGGTGTTATCAAAAGAAGACTTTGTTTGGGAACACAGCCTGACATCTTGTTCCTCCTGAAATGTCAACAAGGCTGCAGTATCCTTCTGGGTTTGTTGGAAGCTAGGATGTAAAATCCACTTTAGAGAATGGAATTTATGTCTGCAGATGACCGGTGGCATGTAGATCAATCTGTAGGTGAAAACTGACCATTGCTGGATGTTACACTTGTCTTCACAATCATATTTTTCTTTATTATTGATCTCTCCATTTTTGCTTCCATTTCGGATGCATGTTCGTGTTGATACAGCAACCAACAACATTTTGTACAAAAAAATCCCAAATAAAACTAATAATGTAAAAAGTTTATAACCTATTGAAACTGTGGGGAATATTTTTAAAACGTGGAATCAAACAAACTGAAATAAACCCGTCTACAGCTCGTCAAGATTGTCTAAACCCTCCTGCTCACGATCAACAAGCTGTACACAATTAGCTCATTAAAGGTTATCTAGCTAAAACTGGCAACATAAAATACCATCGTTGGTTTATTTTGGTACGAAGCGGTTAGCTAACGCTTCACAATGCAAAAATGATGACATTTAATCAACTTACCGGAGAAAATCCTTCCAAAACACCGAAAATGAACTGCAGTCTATGCAGCAGCGGGGGTTGTTTGGAACTGTAATTAAATCTTTCCTTACCAGTGGTGTTTGTGACTGAGAGAAGAACCTCAATAAGCGTGGAGGAGACCAGCTGTACAAGAAATAACAAACTTTATTAAATACCAGTAAAATGCAGCACGCAGAACACCAAGGTCATAACAAGCCCGTTCCAGGTTGTATTCCCCCACAACCCCTCTGTGACTGCAGGTGATAACTCTTAAAATAGCCACAGCAATAAACAAAAGGAATAAAGTTAAAAAGCACTTAGATGTCCCTGAAGGTCAAGACCCTCCCTCGGGGTCTAGGCTTGTACGCCAATGCTGTGCGGTGCCGGTCTCATTCGGTCTGAGCAAGGAAGTCCGCTAGATCAGCGCATTGGGATCCTCCACAGGCAGCAGGAGGTTCCCTTCTAACTGGAGAACAGATGAAAAAGAAAGAAAGAAAGAAAGAAAGAAGGAAAGAAAGAAAGAAAGAAAAATATAATTTCTATAGCGCCTCTCAAGATAAAAATCACGAGGCGCTTCACAAAAACAAAAAATACAAAAATTGTAAAAATATAAAAAAGCATTTAAAAAATGTTGAAAATATATTTAAAATGAGCAAGAATAAGCAATTGCGATTTAAAAGAAAAAATATTAAGAAAGAGAGAGAGTGAATAGGAAAGAGGGAAATCAGTGGATCCTGAGGAAGGTGGAATAGGTGGGGAGAGCAGAATAAAGAGAGAGTGGTGAAGAAGTTCATACAAAAGCCAGCTTGAACAAGTGAGTCTTCAGCTGCTTTTTGAAGGAGACCACTGAGTCCACTGATCTCAGGCTCAGGGGGA
This sequence comes from Nothobranchius furzeri, assembly GCF_043380555.1. NCBI lineage: Eukaryota > Metazoa > Chordata > Actinopteri > Cyprinodontiformes > Nothobranchiidae > Nothobranchius > Nothobranchius furzeri. The sequence continues at coordinate 59,537,158 of NC_091752.1, read as the reverse complement.
GAGAGTTCCAGAGTCTGGGGGCCACAGCAGCAAATGATCTGTCACCTTTGGTCTTTAGCCTGGTGCGCTGATGATTGCACTCCTATAGTCCCATCTGTCTATCCCACACTGCCGGAGCCTGTCCCTACAGCCCCTGGCTATCTTCACCGTCAACAGCCCTAAACAGCGTGCGAACGGCACCCACCCCACCAAACGGTTGCTTGGCTGGGCTACAACCCTTTACTTTCACCAAGCTCTGTTCCCCAGCCACACCTCGCAACCTGAACGGTTCAGGAATTATGGTAATGAGAAGTGCGCATGTCCAATCCCGTCTGCGGCCACAGGTTGGTAATAAGAATATTGTGGCATTAACAGAGGGGTGCTGGCGGTCAGGGCTAGGGGGCCCCAGGCGGCCGCCTACCTATGCCTAATGGTAAAACCGCCTCTGGGCATGCATCCAACACTACACCATAGTAGAAGTAGAAATTACTGTTCACAACATGGCATTTCAACAGTTTTTAACAGCTTCCTCGTCTTTTCCGACCTTACGAGCTATTTCTCTCCAAGAATTATTAACAACATGTTGATTATGGTGATCTCTGAGAGCTGAATCATACAAATGTCTGTATTTACAAACCTCTGCCATACTAGTTCTTACCGGTCCGCCATGTTTTTCCGCGTCCGACCATCCGCGTGGTTAGAAATTTTCCTAGGTGCGCGTTGCGGAAATTTTGGGCCGTGCGGAGACGCAGTGGAGGGGCGTGGTTGTTAAAATGATGCAATTTCACCGCGCGGAGCCGTGACGCGTCAAGCATAAACCAACCTTAAAACTGAACAATGAGAAATGGTTGGAGAGAGTTCGGCGGGCTGAGAAATAAACACAACACCTCTCGAGCTGAAAGATGTTGAGTAATTTATTGCGTTGGTCATACATAGAACAGTATTGAAGGTCTACAGCCATTTTAGCATCACAGCCAGTAGTACAGCGCAGCTTAGGGAGTTTTGTGAGTTTGTGGAAGTGGACGAGTGCAACCTGCTGCGTCATGTCGTCACAAGGTGGCTGTCTCTGCCGCCATCTATTGACCCAATGCTGAAGTGTTGGAAGCCCCTGATGAGTTATTTCCAGAGCCTTGGTGAGGAAGAATGCACCAAGATTTTGTGGAAGTGCTTTGCAGAGGACAGAACTGAAGTGTCTGAGATGAACTTCAGCTTCCTCAGTCACATTCTGAAGGTTTTTTCGGACTCCATTGAAGCACTTGAGGCCAAATCATTCAGCATTACGTCTGTGTTTAAAGTGATGAGTGAGCTTAAAGTCAAGCTTGAGCAGAGATTAAATGACCATTTTTTTGGCTTTGCTGTGAACAGCAAACTCAAACAGTTAACTCCTGATATCGCAAAGAAATGTGAGACTGATTTCATTCACTTCTCTGAAAGAGCAAAGAGGTATGTGACTGAAAGGTATGACTTCTCTGAGAACAGCTTTCACCGCAAAATGTCCAAGCTTAGCCTCACAGATGATGTCTCTTATGGAGAGTACAGTGATGCAGTCCAAGCCTGCAAACATTGATATGGATGGACTGTATGAGGAAGTTGGCATGGTTGAAGCTTTTCTCAGCTCCCCAGAAATAGAAGGTTGTCAGAGCGAGGAGCGCTATCTGAAGCTGTTTTCCGAAGCAGATGTCCCACTGGTGAACCTGAGGAAAGTCTGCGCCTACATCTTCTCCATTCTATGCAGCAATGCACACACAGAACGGATCTTTTCTATGATGTCCTCAGCATGGAGAAATGAAAGAAATCGTCTGGATGTGGAGAGCGTGAAAGCAGAGCTGCAAATTTGTGTCAACTTCACTTTGTACTGCACGGACATGTACAAGAAACAAAAAACTGTTGGAAGCAGCCAGGAAAGGACAAAAATGTAAAAAGTAGACCTTCACGTCTTTGGTGAGTACAATAGTCATACGATATAACGGTGTTGCTATTGTGTTTGTCTTTGTTCAATCTTAAAATTGTCCTCCTTTTTGGTGTTGTGGAAATGGCCACCCTATTTTGAGCTGAGAGGCGCAGAGCTCTGATCGTTGATGCGCTCCAGAAAGATGCGTCCTGAGCACGGCCACAGTAACATTCTCAAAGTGCCGCCACCTCAAAAACAAATTTAACACGCGACTGTTAATGTCGGCTCATATCCTTTCATGCATTCTATCTTTTATGTGTGCCTGATGCGTTTCACTGCTGCGAAGCGGAGCACATCACCTGTTTTGTCCTCCGGTGACTTCACCTTACCGGTGCAGCCAGCGCGCACTCCGCTATATTTGCGGTCGGTAGATCTTTTTGAACTGCAGTTCAAAGGTAACTCATGAGGTGAAAATATATGAAGCCAGGTAGCAGTTTTTCTCTAGGACTGAGAGGAGATGCAGAAGATAATAGACAAAAGAAATGTGTGTTAACTTAGAAAGTGTGAGCGCAATGTGATCAGTCCCGGTTAGGATTTTAGCTTTTGGCAACGTAGGAGTTAGAGCTTTTCTCTGTTTCCGTTACACAAGCATAAACACATAAGTGACAATAAGCACAGATAAATGACAAATGGACACATTCACACCCTCGTGAAGGTAAATAATTTTGTGAGCAGATGCTCGGAGCTGACACAGACTTGGTTGTGTGATGAGTCAGCGCTATCAAATTTAAGGAGACGGCTGCTCCGTCTCAGCTCAGCAGAACAGAAACCCAGAAAAGAGACTTTAAACTTTAGAAAGATGATTTAACACAAAGTGTTATGATATGAAAATACTGGAAAGGCTCACCATTAATGTAGTGATGATGAATGACTACATATTTATTAAAATGATCAATAAGATGTGATGATTCCTTATGAATATGAAATATCAACCTGATCAATCTTTGAATGTTTAATCAGGAGACTATAGTTACTTTACTTATCAGGAACCATAAACACACTTGTATTAATTCAGACAGTCAAGTAAATAGTTTATAAAAAAATTTATTTATTTATTTTCCCCTAAACTAATGATTATACACGACAAGGTATGACTAATGATATGTAATGTAATGGACATGAAGTGATTCAGTATGATGTGTGGAATGTTGTAATGGAAGCTAGATGTTTTAGAAAAACTGTTCTTAAGTATCTGAGAGAATTTATGAAGTCTGAGTTGTAAAATAATTTGGCTGTATGTGTGTTAAACCACAGATTTGCTTACAAAACCATCCAACGCAATCCGTACCAAGTCTACGATACCCTTGTTTGGAGATTCTCGTGCGATCCAAGGGGTCAAGAGGTCGTGATGGACACTGGCGGTGGAGTGAACCTCTCAGTATCAGCAACCCGTAGAGATTAGCTCCGATAGGACCCGTCTAGTCTAAGATCTCTCCAGGTGATGGCAGGAAGCTGGAATGCTTGTGTGCGTCTGAGTTTGTTTGTTTGGCTCTTAGAAGAGCTGTTTGTCTGATACCAGCCGCAGCGTTGCAGAGAGGTTTTGACCTGAGGTCAAAAGAAGGGATGGTTTCAAAATTGCTTCTTCCTGGAATTGGGTGTCAGCTGGAAACTGAATTAATCGGAATGCAATTTCTGTTTTATAAAAACCACATTGCTTATAAATTTGGCAAATGAGAATTTGACACATTTGAGGGCTTTATCAAAACATTCCTCAGAGGTCCTCCTTCCTTCAGATACAAAGAGACGTTAACTTTGTGGGAATGAGAATGTTTAATGCATAGACTGTACATATACTGGACAATTCGATTCCATAGGCTTCAATTTCACGTTATCTGTCCATAATGGGAGGTGTCCACCACCGCCATTTTGACCGTGTCACAGGTTCCGTCCAGCCCAGACAATTCCATAAAAGGGAAGAGAGGAGGCACTGAGGGTGTGGCTGTAAGGCTGGGCTCGAGTGACGACACCCAGGCGAACTAGCTACGAGCTAACCTGAAGCTAACCCTGGCTAACCCAAAGCTAAAGCGGAGGTGGGAGCCGAGCTAACGGATGTAGCCACCTAGCTTCAACCCAACCGGAGCTAACTGGAACACCCATCGACCTGAACCTTACACGGAGTTTAGGTGGAGGTTTTCTGCGCCTGTTCGTGAGAAGTACCTGTATTAAAAAGTTTTAAATCGGTAAGTTTATAATTTATTTCAGTAATGAAAACATTTTGCTTTGAGCAAGTTTTCAGTAGTTTTTTTTGGCGCTATCACTCCTGAGTCGCACCAGCCATTAAATGTATCATGAAGAAGAGAAAATATATTTAAGTCGTATTTTGGGGGGACATTTTATTATCTTTCTTACAAAATCTGAGACCAAGCGTTTCACATTGCAACACAAGCACCGGTAACCATAACAGAATTTACAGCCAGCAGAGGAGAGGATGGCGGTGTTTCAAACCCTCCCGGCCGGCGTGTAGAGCTCATTCCTGGGCTGGAGCCGGCCCTCAGCACCCCGCCACAGGCTCTAACAGATGCTGGCGGTGTTTCATATATTTCCAAAACGTAATACTTGTTTGTATCTTGTACAGCCAACTAGCCTTTATTCTGGACTCAGTACAATTTACCAAAAGTAAAGAGACATTATACAGATGAAGTAAGCACAAGATAACTTACTGGAAGACACGGGATTATCATGAGAACCAGAACAAGAGAGCCTGATAACAGTCATGTGAAAATAACAGTTAAAAAGTATGTATGTATAATAGAAATAAAAATATATTAGAATTAGTGTAACTCACTGTGATCCAAACAAATCAGCCATAGCTGATGAGTAAATATGACATGAGGTCTGGGAGTTTTTAAGTTTCATTCTTTTATTACATTTTTTTCTTAGATCTATTAAAAGGTCACCATGGCAGCCTGTGTGTCTCCAACGTCAGCTACACAACGCAGCGTGTAAGTTCCAAGTACTTGTCTTGACCACTTCATGAATGGTTTTGTACTTTAAACAGCTAGGCCAAACCTGTTATTTTTTCCTCCATAGCCATTTGGATCATTGGAGACAGCTGAGTGAGGCGTGGTGCCCAGAGAGCTGCAGAGACAACCTTGGCCTCCCTGACGTCTGTCTCTTGGTTTGGTTGGGGCGGACCATCGACATACATACATGTGCCGACACTTTGCGCCCTGTTTTATAAACTGTAGTGTTAAAAATAAATGTTTTTGCTCAATTACTTGAATTTCTTTGGTTAAGACAAAAGTGAGGAATAATCATTTACAAGTTATTTGTACAACAGGCCCATTTTAAATCCCAACAGTTTCTTAGCAGACAATAGAAATGTGTTCTTTACTAACTTTACTTGGTTTGAAAATCTTACTAAAATAAACTTGAGTGCCGTATTGCAAAACCCAATCGTACTTGTTATGTAAACATTAGCTTTGTAGATATTTTTTACAGATATATATTTGTGTGCAACAAAAACCAAACTTAAATAATTTGTCATTCTTTATTGAAAAACAACAAAATACAGGTATACAGAAGTGTGGGAAAATGATAATGTGAAAGTATTGCACTATAAATGAAGTGAGATGAGATGAAGGTGAGATGAAGGTGGACGCCAGCGGGCTGGACGCCGGACGAAGAAACCTGGAGACGGATCGCTCAGACAGGAAGGGAAGAGCTTCCTCTTACCTTGATGGAATTAAAGTTAGCCGTCGTCTGAACGCCCAACCGTACGGTCTGAGGTCAAAGGTCACAGGAAACACACCAGTCAGCAGTCATACAGATGCATAAAGATAACTAGCCATGGCAACCAGCTGACATGTCCCCACTTTCACCAAAACCTGGTGCCTGCCGGGTCACCTGAATTCCTGTGTGATGTCAGCACGGTCGGCCGTGACTGCTGCCATCAGAGGTGACCTCTGATCAGCTGAATGAACTCACCTTCCAGGGTGACGCCGTGTTAGAGTCGGCTTCATCCTGTAAACAAACAAATGAGTGGTAACATAAACACCACGTCTGGTTCTGGTGGAGGCGGAGGACAACACGCACCTTTCCAGGAGCAGAACCCAGATGTTCTTGTTGCTACAAACAGAGACGAGCAGAGTTAAACCAGGAAGTGAGAGGGACCAGCTGCTGCAGACAGGTGACGCTCACCTGAGCCTGAACCATAGGAGCCTCCTCAGCCATCAGACCTTCTGACTCCAGTTCAGATGCCACCTTGTTGATGTCCCTCAGGCGGGACTCATTGGCCTTCAGGTCCTGCAGGACAAAAGCACCTGCTGATCACCTTGTTGCTGTCGGGTTAACAGGTCTGGTGTTAGAACGTGGTGTATAAGAATGTTCTGACGGGCCGAGGGTTCTGAACTCACCCTGCAGGACTGGGCCTGCTCCTTCAGGGCCTGGATGCTGCTGCCGTAAGCCGACAGGTCCGACATCAGGGCCTCGTGCTTCTTCAGGAGAGCCTGTGGAGCAGAACATCAGAACCTTCAGCTCGTCTGACACAAGTGGAGCTTTCTCGCAGCGATGGTCCAATCGGATCCGCCACCGTAAAACAAACCCTGCTCAGTTCACCGCAGACGTAGCTCTGCGGGTGTTTAGTGGAAAAGCGTGAGCCTTCTGCCGGCTGCCACGTGTCATGGCTGCTCTGCAGCGGGAACACACATCACAGCTTGTAAACCGTTTGAAATAAGAGCGACGGGAACACGTTTGTCATCACTTCCTGTGCGAGGCCAGCACTTCTACTCCTAACCCATGAGACGCTTAAACGAGCAACGACGTCTGGTAGACAACCGAAGGAAATGCCAAATACAGAAACACTAATTATGAAGGACTGGAAAGAGAGCAAAGAAAAGCGATTGGAGTTTCTCAGGAAGGGACTTCCATACCTCGGCCAAGTCCTCGTCTTTCCCTTAGTCTGGACTTCCAACGATGGGCTCCTTCTCCCTCATCCAGGACTCGGCCTCATTAGCATCCGCAAAGTACTGCTGGGCCTGCAGAGAGTCCTCCAGGTCCTGCCTCCTCTGGGACGCCTTGGCCTTCAGCGTGTCCCAACGTCCATGAAGCTCCCACAGTTTAGTCTTCACTTCCTCACCAGCGAAGTGACCTGGACCCAAAAAAAGTGAGCCAGAACCTGCAGACACCTCAGAAACATGTCAGGACCAGACCTGCTCTACCTTCTTCCACCATGGTCTCTCCTTTCTGGGTGACAGCCTTGATGCGAGGTTCATGACCTGTGATCTCAGCCTGCAGAGCCTGGTGCTTCTTCAGCAGGTTCTGGACACCAATCAGGTCCTTCCCTTAGGACACATGTTAGAGTTCAGCATTATGCAGTAGACAGACCAGTTTAACCCAGGGGTTTCTTTCTTCTACAATCTGCTCTTTAACTGTATTATTTCCTGCTATTTCAGCTGTTAACTTTATTTTCTCTCTAAGTGTTTTTCTCCCCAGAAGAAGCTACAACGATGTTCTGTTGAGCTGTGGTGGCCTCATGGAGGGGGCCATCGGCTAGCACACTGCTGCTAACCACTTAAACATTCTCCCTCTCCTGATAATAACATTTTACTTTCTTTGATGTTGGATGTGCTACTACTAGTTTACCCGTTTAATTATAGATTCACTAGGATAAATACAATAAAGTTTATCTCTTGCCAAATAGAATATTTACTGTGGCGAGCCCGTGAAGAGGTGTAGGAGAATGCGACAAATTTGTCTGTTAAAAAGTCTGTTATGTACAAAAACACAATATCATCACACTATTTTGGACCGATACATGACGGTCAGGTCCAGCTTGGGGAGAAAATATGACACGTCTTTCAGGATGGACTTCATCTTTGGTAGCTGGCGAAGCCGGGAAAAGCAGGATCTAACCACCTGGCTAATGTGGGAGTCCATCCGCATCTCTGGGTCCAAAACCACCCCCCGGTTAGTGATGGTTGGCTTCACTAAGCTGCAAAAACAGGGTTGCAGGACAGGACTAACTGCAGTGGGAGAGGGAGGAACAAATATTCCAGTTATAAATATTAAATATTTGAACAAATAAATATTTGTTAAAAGGAAGAAACTGATGATGACTTTAAGATTAGAGGAATGTTCTAGAACGGGTCTGGAACCAACGATGGCCCTTTGGATCAAATTTGGATTAAAAAAATAGCTCATGATTTTATTTATGGATGGAATAAAAATACAGGTTGTAAGCATCTTCTCAGTATCTTCATGTTGCACGACTTTCCACAGCAGAAGGACACAAAAACTGCCAGAATTATGATTAGAAAGATTTACGTTTTAATCTCAGAATCCCAACTTTTCCCAGAATCTTCACATTATTCTATGAATTCAGAGAAAATATACATTTTTCAGAGGTCTCGCTCCCCTGTTGTGGATATTTCTCAAAATTCAACCATTTTTTCTTTTCAAAAGCTTTAGTAAGAGTTTGGACTCTAAACAAGTTTTACTTTGCAGACTGCTTGTCTAAACCTTCATCAGATCTGCTCATAATAAAACATTTGGGTTATATTTAATGCCCAGGAAGATGCTCTTCCTGGGCATTAAGTTATCAAAAACAGATAAAATTATTTTTTACCATAATTTTAACTGCTATCAGCTGATAAAAATAATAAAAAACAGCCTGATCATTAAAGGGGTGTAAGTGAAACCGCGCGGATCACACAAACCATCATGCTGTCTATATGACTTTGAAAATATATAGTTTAATTACAGTTTGATTTATTTGACATCTGTATAATGTTTATTATTTTGTTTTTCCCCCTAAATGCCTAACGTTTCAGTTTAACATGAATATTAGTCATTCATCACAATACATAAAGTTACACATTTTAAATTTTAATAGGGGAAGACTGCAGGAGGGAGCGGTAAAATACAGAAATCCCCAGCAAAAACAAGAAACTTTACGAGTCTGATGAAACCCGCAGGAGTTCCTTCAGCAGGCCTGGTGGCAGCTACAACGGCCCAGTGGCTGTGCTTGGTCAATGTTATCGAGCTCAGTCCGGCTCGGCCGTGAACGAGCCGAGGCGACATCCTGCTCTGCTTAAGAAGAGGTGTTATTTTCCGCTTCAGAAGAAGCGTCCGTGTTTTACGCTTTCTCAGAGACATGTCACGTTGCTAAGTTGTTAGCGCCGCGCGCTAACACGTCAATAGTGCAGCATAGCCTGCTGGAGGGTTCAGATGAAAACACCCTACCACTCAGGCTGCTTACACATCGATATTAAGTTGTCGCTGTTGCGCTCACGCCGTAATACAGTATTAGATGCGGTTAAAGTCAGACATGAAAAACTCCACGAGCGGTCAGACCGCGCAGCAGCTAGGCGCAGCAAATAGGCGCCGGATCGTCCAGGCTGCCCGGCCTGACCGCTGGGGATTACCGGATGGAAGAATGGACACAGAAGTCTCCCTCTTAGCGCTCCGTCATATTTCAACCCATTTTTATCTTAAATGCACTGGGTTTTACCCTATTACCCATCTAAATATGCCCTATTAATTATTTTACCGTATTTTACATTTAAATTTCATGGTTAAACAGTACATGCTACATGTTAATCTGATAGTTAGCTAGCTACTTCGGTAAACTCAGCTAGTTTAAAGGTAGCAGTGACATAAAATACGAATATAGATTTTAACTTACCGAAAAAAATGAAGTGGAGACTCCTTGGACGCTCTATTAGTGCAATTAATACCACTGCAAGTCATTTTGTCCAACAATTGCACCAATAATATCCAAAGAAGAATACACAAACACAGAGACTCAAAATGCCGGAGCAGTTTCCAAGCCAGACCGAGGCTGTACTGAGGCCTTTCCACGGAGCTAGCTCTGTGGTCACGTGGGTCTGAGGCGGCGGTCACGTGTGTCGGATGCTCATTAATTATACAGAATTTTAGGCTTTCAATACACTTAAACAGAAGAGTGAGAAAAAAATTCACCCCCCTCAGAGTTGTCATGAGTATAAACTAGATAATTTAGACAAAAAACATGTTTTGGCACCAGGCTGTAAACATGTTTATTTCTGCTGTGAAATCGGCATTTTTAACATGGGAGTCAATGAGGATTTGCTCGCTTCTGGCACCAGCCCCCAGCGGATGAGGGTGGAACTGCAATTTTTCTTACTTCCGGGATGGGACCATTTTCTGAGCGGCATTGTGGGGGCTTGGTTTAATGTGAAGTGAATGTTAACATTAATAATTATCTTATAACGTGTATGAGTATAGATATTGATTAAAGCACAGGTTATTCAAAGCATTTGATTTAAACATCTTTTTCACTCAACTCATATGATTATTTCAACTTATGAAAAATGATAAATGACCCGCACTTGTATAGGGCCTCTCAGAGTAAGGACTCCAAGCGCTTTACACTACAGTGTATCATTCATCCATTCACACACACATTCACACACTGATGGTGATGAGCTACGATGTAGCCACAGCTGCCCTGGGGAGCACTGACAGATGTGAGCTTATGAGCTGTGAAGTCAGTAGGAACTTTGAGTAGGTTGACATTTATTTAAAGTGGGGATGCAGCAGACCTTGATTTGGATTTGGGGTCAAACAGGTGTTGTTTTCGTGTCTGTAAATGAAAGGTTACTTTCTGGTCAATTTATAGCTGAAAATTTGACCTTTGATACATTACAATACTTAGCCAGTCCTTGCTGGCCACGTTTCTCTTTTAGTTTTCCAGTTTTGGTCTGCATTCGTTTTAGTTTGTCACCATATACGTACCTTTGTCTGATTAAATGTTTTCACATACTTAGTCATTTGTGGCTGGCTAGTTCATTACTCAATGTTAATTGATATTCTGTTAGTCTTCCAGTTTTAGTCCAATATTGTTTTTTGTAGCTCATTATACCAGTTTCACTGCTTTAGTTTTGGTTGGCCTCAATACTCCAATTTTTAGTAATTCCCTGCAACTCAATATTATTGTAGTTAATTGTAAATTTCTAGGTTAGCCCTCTTACCTGTTCAGAGCATAAATACATAGACTAACACTACACCAATGTTCATTTTTGTGTTGGTTTTTCTGTTCCTACTGCTGTAAAGCATATTGAGTTGCCTTTGTGTAGGAACAGTGCTATTTAAATAAAGCTGTCTTGTCTTGTGTTACCTCTTTGTCTCTGGTCCATGTATGAAAGGGCTTGAGTCAATTCAAAAAAGAAAAAAGAAAAGGGAGAACTTGTCTTTCTTTCCACTTGTCTACTTAAGATTTTTGATTAATGTGGGGAGAGGTTCTATCAGTCTGGATAAAACTGTTGATGTGCCGTGAGGAAGTATTTGAGCACTGCAATTTTGCAAGTTATCCCTCTTAGAAATTACAGGGGGGTCCGAAATTTTCATTGCAGATGGATCCCCCCTATGGGACACAGCTTTAAAAGGAATTCAGGAAATGCCATTCTATGGTTTATAAATAATTGATTTGTGTTGCACTGCTGAACACCTGAAATAATCACCGTTAATATTTGGTACAGAAGCCTTTGTTTGCATATAGAGGTCAAAGGTTTCCTGTAGTTCATAACCAGGTTTGCACACACAACAGGTATTTTGGCCCTCTCCTCTACACAGATCTCTTCTAGATCTGTCAGATTTCAGGGCTGTCGCTGAGTAACATGGAGTTTCAGCTCCCTTCAAAGATTTTCTATTTGATTTAGGTCTGGAGACCGACTGTCATCTTTAGCCTCTTCAATTTTCTAACAATTGCAACAGTTGCTTGGCAAGTGCTCCATAGCCCTTTCCGTCCCTCTGGTATTGCCCATGGTAGCAGGAAGTCTGACTGACTGTGGGATGGACAGGTGTCTTTAACAAGCTCAGACAGGTGCTATTAATTTAGAATAAGTAGAGCAGAGGTGGACTTTTTAAAGGCAGAGTAACCGGTCTTTGAAAGCCAGAATTCTTGTTGATTGCCAGGTGTTCAAAAACTGATGTTCGTCACTATAAACTAAAACTAGGAGTTGGCTAATGATCTTTTTTCTTCTTTTTTTTTACTTTTCCCAGCATGCCTTTCACTAGTTGTAGGTGATAGAGCTGATTTATGATTGATCTAAATTAACCCTCTGATGGATGAATTATGAGATCTTCAACCATGATTTTTTAAACAATTTTTTTCATTCATCTTTAGGTGTGAATGAAACAAATTTCAACAAATATTTTTTGTAACATTTTGTTAATTTACAAATACTTTATTACATGTCCATCTCAGTGGACAGCGTGCATTCTGAACATGAAATACGGTGGCTTGCCTTACTGAAGTCCAAATGGAGGGGCTCACATACAATAAAGTCTTCAACAGCTGTGCTCAATAGCAAAAATAAATAAATAACAATTTTGAGTACCTGTCCACTGTAGTGACCATTATGCATCAAAGGGTTAAGACAGGTTCAAGCCAATCCACACCCACCTATATTTTAATGAAACCTTCACAACAGTGTAAAACACTCTTTACTGATGTAAGGAACTCACATGAGGGCTTAAATATTGCTGACTAATCTTGTAGTTTTATGATCATAAAGTGTAACAATTCAATTAAATAATTCTTTATTCATCCAAGACGGACATTGAGTGTTGTTGTACCTCATTCTTCAGAGCAGTGATAAAAACAATAAAATAACACAAATAGTAATGATCTCATAAGACAGGCTGATGGCTGTGGGCAGGTAGGATCTCCTGTAGCAAATTGCAGAAAGCAGGTCTGAAGAAGACTCTAGACTGAAGATGCTCTGTTGTTGCATTACCGTGCCATGAAGAGGACGCCCAGGGTTGTCCATCATGGTTTTGACTTTTATGAACAATCCTTCTTTGCACCCTTGTCTCCAGTGGTTCCACAGAATCAGCCATTTTTATCAGGTTGTTGAGCCTTTCTTCGGGTCCCTGGCTCTGATGCTGCTACCCCAATATCTTGCTGCAAATCTTGAAAGATCTGCTCAAGAAGTACAGTTTACTCTGCCCCTTCCTGTAGATGGCTTCACTATTGAGTATCCAACGATGAGGAAACTAACTTGACTAGAGTGATTCTTTCCCCAAACCCAGGTGTCAGCCATGTTTACATCTGCATCGCCGCGTGGAACTGTGAGTCAATATGATCCATGTGTTTAATAAACTTACATGCTTAAAAAAGATGATGTCACCAGTTGTTTGTTTGGGTATATCACTTTAATAAGAAGGGTCTCGGAACCAAGAGGAGCCCAGTTAAACTTCTGGAGAGCAATGTTATAGGGAACATGAAAGAACGGTCGGAAATATCTGAGCTGTTTCTGCTAACTGGATCTATCCAGTCAGTCAGAGCTCTGCACACACCAATAATCTCTGTCGGCTTCATGACTTCAGTTACTATGAATCAGATTTGTGTTTCCGAGCATGGAAGAGAAAACGTTTAAATGTGTTTTTAACTTGGAATCAAAATAAAACTCAAATTTTTGTTTTCATTTTGAAACGTTTCATCTAAACAGATATTTGCACGTCTTCTACGGGGTTGGACGGGGGTGCTCTGTGGGGTCTGATGGGTGAGGCAGACAGAGGCCATATTGTGAGGAGATCCCAGCTCCAACGCTCATCGAGGACAGAATAAATAAGCTGAAGAGTTTTGAGGTCAGATCTAAACCTGGGATTCTTTTGCAGCGGCTTCATCGGTACACCGGTTCTGTGGAGAGGCTGAATGTTACCTGGAAGGCAGCATGAGCACTTAACACAGATTATCAGGTGTGTGTTTGTGTGGTGAGAGGACAGAACACACACACCAGCCCACCGAACACCTCAAGTTCATCAGAATCACAGTTTCATTAAACTCTTAAAAATCATTGAGAAAAATGTGTAAAGCACGTGGAGACCTGGCAGGGGCAGAGTCTCCTGCCCTTGCTGCCCTTCAGATTTTCATCCATTTAGCCCTTGGAAATTCAGGAGGCGCCATCTTTACCAGCAGCAGCTGACATCCTTTAGTTAGCCTGTACCAAGTCCGTCACCTAAATATCTACAGACAGCCTTTAGCAGTACTCACTGTTGTTAAAGCATGCCTGATCTGCCTCTGAATATGAAAGAAGTCTAGAATCACCAGTCTTTCTTATTTACGTGACGTACTCGTCCTCATCATTGTGTTCTGACTTGATGTGGTCTGGATGGAGGAGTGGGAAGTGTGGTGCTGTAGTCCTGGTACACACGTACCACTCTTTAATATTAGACAGAGAAGTTAAGGCTGGGTTCACGGAGCGCTGGCTCCTCCGAGACGTTCTGCCACTCGGCTGACTCTTCAGACCTGACAGAGAGAGATCCAAAGGCATGGCCACTGGAGACGAACTCCTCAGCAGCATCTTATTACTGACTTCACTGGCTGAGCTCATATCCAAGTCATGAGCAGCCAGGAGAGGAAGATGAGCATTGTTGTTGGTAAAAGATGAAGAGAAGTGGTTTGTTTTAAGGTCCAGGGGTTCAAAAACAGGAGGTTGGAGCTGATGATGGTCAAAGTGGTAGAGGTCGTGGACAACTGAGGAAGGAGAGGACTTGACATGAATCTTCATGTGTTTGCGCAGAGAGCTAGGGTGGGTGTAGGATTTGGTGCAGCCCAGAGCCTTGCAGTCGTAAGGCTTAGAGGCTGTGTGGACCTGGGAGTGCTTCTTCCGATCGCTGCTGTTAGCAAAGCGCCGCTCACAGAAGTCACATTGGAATGGCTTCTCCCCTGGAAAACAAACAACACACAGTTAGAGTGGCAGGTTGGGGCTATGGATAGCATCAACACTCACTCACTTATTCACTTGCTCATTTAATCACTCACTCATTTGCCCATTCACTCATTGCATGGTTTATTTACAGACTCATGTTGAATGGAGTTTTTGACATCCATCCATCCGTCCATTTTCAATTGCTTATCCAAAGTTGGGTCGCAGGGGCAGAAGCCTAAGCCAAGAGGCCCAGACTTCCCTCTCCCCAGCTACGTGGGCCAGCTCCTCCGGGGCAATCCCAAGGTGTTCCCTTGCCAGTTGAGAGATATAGTACCTCCAGCATGTCCTGGGTCTTCCCTAGGGTCTCCTCTCTGTTAGACATGCTCGGAAAACCTCACCAGGGAGGCGTCCAGGAGGCAACCTGACCAGATGTCTGAGCCCCCTCAACTGGCCTCTCTCGACGTTGAGAAGCAGTGGGTCTACTCCAAGCCCCTCCAGCATGACCAAGCTTCTCACCCTATCTCTAAGGAAGAGCCCAGCCACCTTGCAGAGAAAACTAATTTCAGCTGCTTGTATCCGCAATCTCCTTCTTTTGGTCACTACCCAAAGCTTGTGACCATAGGTGAGGGTAGGAACATAGATCGACCGGCAGCCTTAGCGGAGTCCAACTCTCACCAGAAATGAGCTTGATTTACAGCTGGCAATGCGCGCCAAGCTCTGACACTAGTCATATAGGGATCTAACAGTCCATATCAAAGGGCCTGGTACCCCATACTCCAGGAATACCCCCCACAGGGCCCCTGGTGGGACACGGTTGAACACCTTCTCCAAATCCACAAAACACATGCAAATTGGTTGCTTATATCCTAAGGGTATAGAGCTAGTCCAGTGATCCACGGCCAGGACGAAAACCACATTGTTCCTCCTAAATATGAGGTTTGACGATTCAATGGACCCTCCTTTCCAGAACCCCTGAATAGACCTTAAAAGGGAGGGTCAGAAGTATGATCCCTCTGTAGGAATACACCCCCTTTTTCAAATAGGATGACCACCACCCCCAGTCTGCCAGTCCAGTGGAACTGCCCTCGATGTCCACGCAATACTGCAGAGCTGTGTCAACCAACACAGCTCCACAACATCCAGAGCATTAATTCCGGGCAGATGTCATCCACACCTTGGGCCTTGCCACTGAGGAGCTTTTTGACAACCACAGTGACCTCAGCACCAGATATTGGAGAGTACAACCCAAAGTCCCCAGACTCTGCTTTCTCATCGGAAGGGGTGTCGGTGGGATTAAGGAGGCCTTTAAAGTATTCTGTCCACTGATCCACAAGATTCTGAGTAAAGGTCAGCAGCACACCACTGTAAACAGTGTTGGTACCATATTGCTTTGCTCTCCTGAGACGCCGGATGATGGACCAAAATCTCCTCGAAGTCATACGGATGTCTTGCTCCACGATCTCACCGATCCACGCCCGGGTTTTTGCTTCCGTGACCACCCGAGCCGCATTCCGCTTGGACTGCCAGTACCCATTAGCTGCCTCTGGAGTCTCACAGGCCAAAATGCCCTGATAAGTCTCTTTCTTCAGCTTGACAGCATCCCTAACCGCCAGTGTCCATCAGCGGGTTCAGGGGTTGTCACCACAAAAGGCACTGACAATCCTGGTCAGCTCCGGTCAGCCGCCTCAACAACAGAAGCACGGAACATGGCCCACTCGGGCTCAGTGTCCCTCGTTTCCTTCAGAATGTGTTCGAAATTCTATCGGAGGTGGGAATTAAAGCGCCTTCTGAAAGGAGACCTTCCCTACCAGAGGGGTGACATTCCACATACAAAGAGCTAGCTTTTGTAGCCGAGGATCTGACTGCCAAGATCCCGGCCTTTGGCTATGACTTGGCTCACAATGCACCCAACCCCTTTTGCCCCTCCCACGAGTGGTGAGCTCATGGAAAGGGAGACCTACGTCTTCTCTTTGGGCTGTGCCTAGCCGACAGCAAGGGTTCGGCCCATTTGCTCACCAGCTCTAACTTCAAATTCTGTTCAGCCTCTATACAACATGGTTTAGACCAGGCTGTTGAAACACTGACTCACTTGAGCTTGAAACCAGAGCTTACAGTCCTACCCTTACAGGCTTTGCAACCCTCACGCAGCGTATTATATTGAAGCAGCGCTTATCCAGAGTTCATGCGCCTCATGATGCATATCAGCTAAATTTGACTTTTTCACATACCCTCCTTCAAAGCAGGCCTGTTTGTTTGACAGATCCTATTTGATGCCACAAGAGGTCTGGCACCTGCTTTGAACGCACGCTACAGTGTTTCCCCCTCTAGCACGCGCCCATGACAACGGGCCTTTGTGATCATTTGTACCTCTGCGCCTCTTTACTTGCCCTTTCAGGAACAGCCCCCCCAATGGGTCACTTCCGGTTCCCACCCAGTGAGTCTTCGGCTACCGCGCTGCGAGTGTGTGTGTGTGTGTGTGTGTGGGGGGGGGGGGGGGGGGGGGGGGTGACTGAAGCAGGGGAACAGTAAGGAGGCAAAACTACCAGTGTTGAGAGAAATCTGATATAACTTTGACAATAAGGGCACAAGCAAAAGTGGTAAGGGCTCAATCTTGGGTTGCAGACATGGTGCACATATTCCCGGTTTTGTGCCTCTCTTAACTATGGTCTCTCACGTCAAACCCCACAGAACCGTCAGGGCTCTGTCGGTTATGATGTTATTGGGCATGATGGCTGTGGCTGACACTGTGGTCTTGCTCAGTCTATTACACACGAGACGCCTCCTGTGCTGGTTCACTCGCCTGAAAGCAGATCCAATACATCAGAAAGGACGCTGCAGTTCCCCCTCAGTGGATGGAGACCTCATGCACTGGGAAAATCCCAACATCCTGAAGGAAGGAAATTCCATAGAACACCTGACATCACACATTCCAGTGTTCACGAATGCGTCACTGTCAAGTTGGGAGGGCACATGCTTATCCCATATGGTGGGAAGCAGCTGGTGCCCCCACATATTTGCCCACATAAATATGTTAGAGCTGCTGACTCTCAGGAGTTTGATTAAACTCCGCCTGCTTGAGGGCCATCATGTCGAGGTCCACAAAAATAATCAGGTGGCAGCATCTTACATAAATCACTTTGGTGGGGCTCGTTCACTCACACTCTTGCAGGTGGCCCAGGAGCTGCTCTGCACCTGCTGTCCATCAAAGCCACCTACCTCTCAGGTGTCCTGAATGTGGGGGCAAACATCATGTCCAAACCTGCCCTTGCAGACCGGCAACCCCACCCCGATCTGACCACTCAGATCTAGAGCAGTTTCAGAGAATCCGCTGTGGATCCATTTGCTTCTCGCAAAAACTTAGTGTCAGGGACAGCAGTAGCTCAGGAGGTAGAGCGGGTTGTCCAGTAATCAGAAGGTTGCAGGTTCAATACCTGCTCTTACCAGAGAATGTTGCTGTTGTGTCTTTGAGCAAGATGCTTAACCTGCCTTGCCTGCTGGTAGTGGTCAGAGAGACTGGTAGCCTCGCTTCTGTCAATGCACCCCAAGGCAGGTGTGGCTACACCGTAGCTCATCCCCACCAGTGTGTGAATATGTGTGTGCATTGGTGGATGACTGATTGTGTTGTGAAGCTCTTAGGGGGGTGGCAGAACCCTAAGAAGGCACTATACAAATTCAGACAAAAAATAAACAATCAATGATGAACAAGAGTCTGCTTCTAGACCTGCAGAAAAGGGACACACAACAATACAACAGGAGCAAGCTATCACTGCGTCAACTTGATGAAGATATATAAAATCAACATTGTTTTACTGAACAATCACACAATAATAAGTCACAGTGCCTTTAGTGCAACCACAGCCTTAAGACATGTGTTGAATGTGCACAAGTCCATACTTATGAGAGCACCTGTGTGTGTACACGCGTTTGTAAATGTAAGGTTTCTGTATAGGAGCGTCCAATAGAGAGTGTGAGGGACCACAGATCTACTCCCCAAAGATGCGTAGGAGACGGGGGGAGCTCCAAGTCCCAGAGATCCAGGTGCTGCCCCAGAACACAGGAACCCCAAGGAGACTGCAACCAGAAAGGCCCCCGCCCCCCTCGAGAGGCACAGAGGATCATCCCCGGGGGGCCACAACCAGCAGCCAGCAGAGTCCCAGGAGATATCAGCGGCAAGCCCACAGGCCCGCCCGCAGCCTCCTACCCCCTAGCCAGCCAAGCCCGGGACCCAGCGACCCGGGTCCCAGGGGCGACCACCCCCGCAGGGGACCAAAAGAGCCCAGGGACCCAGATCCCACCAGACAGCCACAGGGATTGATCAGGCAGATGCCAAAAATCTTAAACCCCCTGACCCGGGAGCCATGAACACTCAGGCAGACCAAGGCACCGCACTCCACACCAGGTGTGGCAGACAAAGACGTATAGCATCAAAAGAAGTCCCAGGAGAAGGAGGGAGTCAAAGGCCCCACCTGACATATACAGTCATACACAGACACAGTCACACACTCCCTCCCTCATGCTCACACATACACATACAACCAAAGACTTACAAAAATGCATGCCGGACACCCACTCATGCTCCCCATACACACCCTATTCACTCTGGTCCCTGTACTGCTGCACATGGGGTACAACCATTGCCAGTTCCCAGAGTTCAACACTGTCTGCTGGGGTGCTGATGAGCAGGCTCCCTCGCCCAATGCTGAGCAAAGCAACCCACCACCCCAGACCCCAACAAGACGGCCAGATCGTCCTCCTAGCCTCCAGCCCCGGGAAGCCAAGCAACAACAGAGGTGTGCTAAGACCCCTAGTCTCCCTCCGCCTGCTCCAATATTATTGCATGTTGATGAGGTGTATTCCATGGCTGTGGTGAGCGGGCCCCAATAGGCACCTGTTGCCAAAATGCCACCCAGGGCATGGAGACCCTAGCCCACCTTTCCAGGGCCCAAAGCAGCAGCAAAATCATAAATTTTGTGAAAATCTACAGAATGATGCACATATCTGCATCAATAAATTATATGCAGTACAGGCCAAAGGTTTGGACACATCTTCTCATTCAATGCAGTTTCTTTATTTTCATGACATTGAGATTCTTACTGATGGCATCAAAACTATGAATGAACACGTGGAGTTATGCACTTACCCAAAAATGGTGAAATAATGGAAAACATGTTTTATATTCTATTTTCTTCAACAACAACAAAAAAAAAGCCAGACTTTCCTCTGATTACTTCTTTACTATTGTGATCAAAAACATTGAATCTCGATTCTGAGGCTGCTCTGTAAATAGCTTTCAAATAAACAATATATAAAGCAACTTCTGATCAATCAATATCAATTTCAGACTTAAAATAATGTACAGATTAAAGCCCCACCTACTTCCATTTAAACCACGCCCAGTTCTGGTTTGGGCCTCGCCTACTCCAAGTACAGGTACAGATAAAGATAATTTAGATGGCTTAACAGATACAGATAGTGATGTACTCGCTCATACCTATTAGACAAACCCTCTGCTTAGAAAATAAACCAATACATTTTATCAGAAACTTATGAGATTTTATTAGGAATTATTATGAAACACCAGAAACATCAGAATACATATGAAAACATTTCTAAATGCTGCAATGATTCATAAAGAGTTATTGTGAGTGATGTTGTAGCTTAATGCTATTGTTCCTTTAAGAGAAGCAGTGCTGAAACTGAAAGTTGGAGATGCAGGATTTTAGCTGTTTGTTAAGCTACTTTAATAAAGGACAAAATGTCATTCTGTCTGGCATTTTAGTTTATCACAAATATCCCAATAAGTGTGGCGTTATGAATAACATAATTGTCTGCCCTTAACAGCTGCCCCTTTACACAGTAACAACGTGTAGGAACCCCCAAGGTCGGGTGCTGGTTTCAGAATGTTTACATTCCAGAAGAAGAAGAAGAAGAAGAAGAACAGAAGAAGAACGCTTTTAATTAATCAAAGTACTTTATTTTTGATAAAGCTAGACAAAACATATGTTGATCAATAATAATCAGGTGAATGATCTGTGAAATAAAGATGTCATGAGTTATGTGTTTAATGAATAAACAGGACTGCACCAGACAGACTGATCTACATTAACATGGAGACGCATGACACATTGTTCTCAGCCAATCAGAACTTTCGTCTGTCGTAGGGCAGAATCTGGGTTGTTTAATGAAGTTGTCGAATCCGGTTTACTAAGATTTATAAACAACTAGGGGATATAAAACAAGGCAACGCCATTTTATCCTCAGCTCCGTTTTAACCTCAGTTCTGTTCAGTTGGAGGTCCTAAGGATTTCCATCGTCATCATTAAGAAAGTTGCAGGCTGGCCAGCTGCACTTTCCTACTTTAAGCTGAGAACTGTCAAGCTGGAGATTTCCGTCGTTTGAACAACAAGACGACGTTCCTTCAAAATAAGAGCTAACTCGCTGACGCCTGCCGCTGATACCGGGAGTCAATCTGCAGACGGGCTTTGTCGTGCTGCGACCGCTGCACTACCAGCTCCAGTACATCTGAAGGTCCGAGGACCTGGCATTTCCTGATCTAACACGGGAGGCTCCATACGGTACGTAGTCACGGCAAAATGGCTGCTCATGTCATCAGCTTCTGAAGCCTCGTGGTTCGTAGTCATAACAACCAGATCCGCCTACGTCAGCCTAGAGATTCTGAACAACACACACACAAACGCACCAACACTATAACATTCAAATCCATATGCATCCATCATTGAGATAGTCCTGGTAGATTGTTTGATTTCTTAATTATAGAAATTAAAGATTCTTAAACGATCCCAACTCTCTCTTTTCTTGTCTCTCTGTCAATACTAAGTGTTTAAGTAAACTCCCTGATGATAAAAACAACCGCTTCTGATTATAATATATAGATCTAATTACAGTGTATAAATATACGATCTATATTTCACTACATAAGTAATGATCCCGCGTTTGCAATACAGCTGCTTAACCCCCAAATTCCACTACCTCCGCTCCGGTCCGCCCCCGCCTTCCGCAGCCGCTCGCTTCTGAACTCAATTTTTACTGGTACCCGCTCTACAACGGCTCCGCTCCGGTGCGGAGACCTGAGGTGGGCAAACAAGCATGCGCGGGATTTTCGAGATCTTACGATACAGTACGAGCAATAAACGCGGAAGTTAGATCCAAACACCCGTTGTGTGGGAGAAGCATCGGCATGAACTGTTTAATCTGCCCATCATTTGTGTTGAGAGATCAGCAGTGTTTGGATCAACAAAGTGTGACTACTTTGATAGTGGAAACTGTATTTAAGGCTTACTTTTGTGCATTTAAACTTCAGCCGCCATTGACAGTTGTTAAAGGTTGTTAAACCTGTTCATATGAAACAAAAAACGCATTTTGTTTATCGATTTATTGTGAAAAACGGAAGTTGTGCTTGCTCCTTTTCCTGTTGGGCAGTTGTGATTTCTGTCCATTTACTGCGGAGGTGCTCCGGCGTCTGGCGAAAATAGGATCGATTCTATTTTTGCCGGACGCCGGAACAGAGGGCGGCGCACGGCGCCGCACTGCTGGAGCACGGCCGCAGTAGTGGAATTGCTCTGATTGACTACAACGGGACAGATTTTGCTCCGGCGTTCGTGTCGGAGTGGAGGTAGTGGAATTTGGGGGTAAGGCTTCCAGTGCATTGTGCGCAGATCAGTTAAAATGCTCAGAAGAAGCACTCCTGCAGGCAGCTACTGCAGAGACGATCTGGTTGCAGGTTCAAAACTCAGCTCGGCCGCGGCCTTTCTGCGTGGAGTTGCGTGTTCTCCCCATGCATGCGTGGGTTTCCTCCGGGTACTCCGGTTTCCCCCACAGATCACAACATGCCCTATAGGTTATAAATTGTAAGTGGCTTTGGATAAAAGCGTCTGCCAAATGAATAAACATAAACAATCTCTGATAGATTATTGAAAAAATGTCAATGTCATCTGAGGAAAATTATCAACAGCGCTCCAGCGAAAGCCGAGGGTCACGTTGTGATGAAGCCAACAGGACCACGTCATCTGCAAAAATCAGAGACCCGATCCTCAGGCACCAAAACCGATGCCCTCAACACTCTGCGCATAGAAATCCTGTCCATAAAAGTTATGAACAGAATCGATGACAAAAGGCAGCCTTGGCGGAGTCCAACTCTCACTTGAAACAAGCCCTACTTACTGCCGGCAATGCGGACCAAGCTCTGACACCAGTCATACAGGGACCTAGCAGCCTGTATCAGAGGGCCTGGTACCCCATACTCCCGTTTATATTTTTGTTGAGTGTATATTGAGTCTCAGCTCTGTTCCTGAGGAAGAAGCTGGTTCCTCATTGGTTGAGCTAGTGGTAGTTGCAACAGGATCTCAGAAGAAAGGCTTGAAGCGCCCTTCATCAAACAAAGATGATGATTACAAGGCACTTTTGCAAAAAGAGACTGACAGGGCAGAAGCACAGCTTCATCTGGAAGAGAAACAACTGACTCTGACCAAACTGCAGCAAACCAAGGCAAAACTTGAGATTCGCCTCAAAGGTTACGCTCAGACAAGCTGGTCTCTCCACATCAGATGAGGAAGGCTGAAATTATTGTGGAGTATTTGACATGAAATCTTTTTTTAATTCAATACATCTATATTTGAAACTTGTTATAAATATCTCATACAGTGTTTGTGTTATAGGTCTCAGATGAGCAGACTGCTGGAAGAAGATGGGTGGGGTTTTTGTTGTTTTTAGTTTTTTTTAAATGTGTGTTTTCATTTCAAATAAAAATAAACTTATATTGACCCAGTGGCTACTCTACTTGTTCTTTACATATCTACAGTTCTACATTGTGATTTCTTATCCTGTTTGAACATTGATTATCCAGAGTTGGTGAAAAGTTCCTATCAGGATCAGATTGATCCAATCTGATGTTGCTTTGAAAAACTGCCTCAAAAGTAAGCTGGATCACGTGGTCATGGATTGCAAAAAAAGGATTACTAAATCCAGATCAATTTTATTCGGATTAAACCTTTTGAAAAACTGGGCTACAGGGTGGGCCATTTATATAGCCTGGCAAGCCAGACTAAATAAATGTATTATTTAGTCTGGCCATGCTCCACTGACAGTTCTCGGTTGTGGGGCGGGTTCTACCGTTGTCTTTCAAATGATCTCCACATTCCACTGGACAAAGAATGTGACATACTCTTGTTTCACTCTGTTGCATCATCCCACCCACCAGACATATAGAGTGCAGATAAAGCTCTGTGATTTGTTCACTAAGCAGATAGAGCACTATGATTGGCCCACCATTATGGACCAATCATAGCTCTTTTTGTGTTTGAAACCCCTCTAGAGAGCTGTGATTGGCTAGCCAGAGTCCTGGTAGGAGCTGCTGAGGCTCCAATGGAGCATGCCTAGACCAAACTTTGCAAAGCAAGAATTTGGTCTAGTTCACTAGGCTACCATTTATATGCATATACCTTAATAAAATGAGAATGGGTGGTGATATTAATGTCCTGTTTGTGGCACATTAGTTTATGTGAGGGGGCAAAGTTTTCAAGATGGGTGGTGACCGTGGTGGCCATTTTGAA
Organism: Nothobranchius furzeri; assembly: GCF_043380555.1. Lineage (NCBI taxonomy): Eukaryota > Metazoa > Chordata > Actinopteri > Cyprinodontiformes > Nothobranchiidae > Nothobranchius > Nothobranchius furzeri. The sequence continues at coordinate 59,513,024 of NC_091752.1, read as the reverse complement.
GTTGGCCATCTTGGATCCAACTTTTTTTTTTCAATAGGAAGAGGGTCATGTGACGCATCAAACTTATTGGGAATTTCACAAGGAAAACAATGGTGTGCTTGGTTTGAACGTAGCTTTATTCTGTCATGAGTTATTTACAAGTGTCTCTTTGCTCACAGCCATTGACAAGTCGAAGAGGTTAACACGTGAGGAGCAGATCGAAATTGTGTTGATATCTGATGAACGCAGTAACTGACTCATTGCAGCAGATTTCAATGCAAGACACCATACGAGACCACCCATCTCCCATGCTACAGTTAGCAAACTGCTTGCTAAGTTTCGTGAAACTGATTCAGTGTTGGATTTGCCAAAATGTGGATGCATGAAAACGGTCACTAATGAAGAAACATTAGTGGCTGTCCTAGCTTCATTCAGCAAGAGCCCACAGCATAGCACTCGCCGAATGTCACTGGAGAGTGGCATTGGTCGAACATCCCTTCGGCGGATAATAGCTACTCACAAATGGCACCCTTACAAACTGCAGCTACTGCAGCATCTCAATGAGGATGACCCAGATTGGCGGACAGAATTTGCAAAATGGGCAAAACAAAAATTGGAAAAGGACCCTCAGTTCCCACAGAAGATTTTGTTTAGCGATGAAGCAAACTTTTATGTGAATGGTGAAGTTAACTAACAAAAACACTGCTATTGGTCTGACACTAGCCCACATTGGATAGATCCCTCCAAGACTGTTGGAACAAAAAAAGTGATGGTATAGTGTGGTATATGGGGTACAAAGATAGTGGGGCCTATCTTCATCAATGGAAACCTCAAGGCCACTGGATTTTTGAAATTGTTACATGATGATGTGTTTTCCTCTTTTTGCACTGAAGCTGGCACGTTCCCTGAGTTTTTCCAGCAAGATGGTGCACCACCACATTATGGGTATCAGGTCCGAGCATTCCTAGATGAACAGTTTCCTGGAAAGTGGATTGGTGTTTGTGGGCCAGTTGAATGGCCCCCAAGGTCTACCAATCTGACCTCCCTAGACTTTTATCATTGGGGTCATCTGAAGGAATTGTATATGGTGTGAAGATATGAGATGTGCAGCACCTGAAACTACGGATACTGGAAGCATGTGCTGGCATTTCTCCTGCGGTGTTGCCATCAGTGTGGGAACATTGTGCTGCCCATTGACAATCCAACACAATGGGCAGCACATTGAACACATTTTATAAGTGGTCAGAAACTTGTAAATAAGTCATGAAAGAATAAAGTTACGTTAAAATCAAGCACACCATTGTTTTTCTTGTGAAATTCCCAATTGGTTTGATGTGTCACATGACCCTCTTCCTATTGAAAAAACAAAAGTTGGATCCAAGATGGCCAACTTCAAAATGGCCACCATCGTCACCACCCATCTTGAAAACTTTGCCCCTTCACATATACTAATGTGCCACAAACAAGACATTAATATCACCAATCATTCCCCTTTCATTAAGGTGTATCCATATAAATGGCCCACTCTGTACATTAATGAGGGAAAAAAAGAATTTAATTTTTTTAGCAAATGGCTGCAATACAACAAAGAGTGGAAAGATTGACGGGGGTCTGAATACTTTTCTTACCCAGTTTATTTTTCATGAGTAAAAGGCCAAAACTTTTTTAAGCCCATTAGCCACAATCAAAATTTGGCTTAAGAGTGCAGTAATGAGCATCTGTGCCAAGTTGTGTGGAATTCTAAGAAGCCATTATGCTGTTATAGCCCCAACTATTTTGTGTTGAAAATCATGAACATTGTTTTAGGGCATACCATCGTCATATAGCTTGGAAATGTGTACAAATGTTTTTCATGCCAAGTGGGTGTCATTCTCTATGTTTGATATTTCTTGGAGAAAATCCTTTCATTTTTCTGAAAAAGAAAAAAGTAATATTGAACATAATCTATAAGTTAAGTCCACCGTACAACCATATTCAACATTAGACCTTAGAGTGTGTTTCTGAATATCTGCACCAAACTTTGTGCAAATAAGTTGAAATGCATGACCAACACCTTGATCCCTGTGAGAATCTTGAGTTTCACTAATCTTGAAAAATTGTGGATATTTAGTCAATTCAGTCTTGCTAGTTAACACAATGATTTGACTGTGTGATTTACATAATTGTTACCCTTTAAGCATCAGTCGCAAAATTGCAACAAGTGTTATTGCTGGGTTTAACGAGCCACAGCTGTAAATATGATCCATTTTTGAAATTATTACTTAACACCAGAAGATAGTGGAGATATGCACGTTCAATCTGAGCAACTGTTTTGGGTGTGTTTCTATTGAAATTTTTGGAGTCGATACTGTTTGAAAACCACCTACTGATGGTTACAGACGTAGTGGGCATGTAATTTTTTAAAAATCTGTAAATAGGAGCAGATGCAGTAGAAGTGAAACCAAAAGTAAATGTATGTCATAATTTATATGAACTTTCCACGCATTCCAGCCATCTTATCCACATAAGGAATTTTGCTTGTACCAAATAATCTTTATATACAAGGGAATGTCAATCCTGAAGCTGAATATGCCCCCCCCCCAAAAAAAAACTGCCAAATATGGCTATAAAAGCATTTCTCATGAGTAAGGCCAATATAAATATAAAAAACACAATATAAAAGATAAAAATCAAATAAATCTTTCAGAAGAACTTTATATGCATATACACTCACCTAAAGGATTATTAGGAACACCTGTTCAACTTCTCTTTAATCCAATTTAATGCATTTAGGGGTGTGGTCCTGGTCAAGACAATCTCCTGAACGCCAAAGTGAATGTCAGAATGGCAAAGAAAGGTGATTTAAGCTATTTTGAGCGTGGCATAGTTGTTGGTGCCAGACGGGCCGGTCTGAGTATTTCACAATCTGCTGTTACTGGGATTTTCACCCACAACCATTTCTAGGGTTTACAAAGAATGGTGTGAAAAGGGAAAATCATCCAGTATGCGGCAGCCCTGTGGGCGAAAATGCCTTGTTGACGCTAGAGGTCAGAGGAGAATGGGCCAACTGACTCAAGCTGATAGAAAAGCAACTTTGACTGAAATAAGCACTCGTTACAACCGAGGGATGCAGCAAAGCATTTGTGAAGCCACAACGCAGATGGGCTACAACAGCAGAAGACCCCACCGGGTGCCACTCATCTCCACTACAAATAGGAAAAAGAGGCTACAATTTGCACAAGCTCACCAAAATTGGACAGTTGAAGACTGGAAAAATGTTGCCTGGTCTGATGAGTCTCGATTTCTGTTGAGACATTCAAATGGTAGAGTCAGAATTTGGCGTAAACAGAAATAGAACATGGATCCATCATGCCTTGTTACCACTGTGCAGGCTGGTGGTGGTGGTTTAATGGTGTGGGGGATGTTTTCTTGGCACACTTTAGGCCCCTTAGAGCCAACAATTGGGCATGGTTTAAATGCCACGGGCTACCTGAGCATTGTTTCTGACCATGTCCATCCCTTCATGACCACCATGTACCCATCCTCTGATGGCTACTTCCAGCAGGATAATGCACCATGTCATAAAGCTCCAATCATTTCAAATTGGTTTCTTGAACATGACGATGAGTTCACTGTACTACAATAGCCCCCACAGTCACCAGATCTCAACCCGATAGAGCATCTTTGGGATGTGGTGGAACGGAAGCTTCGTGCCCTGGATGTGCATCCCACAAATCTCCATCAACTGCAAAATGCTATCCTATCAATATGGACCAACATTTGTAAATAATGCTTCCAGCACCTTGTTGAGTCAATGCCACGTAGAATTAAGGCAGTTCTGAAGGTGAAAGGGGGTCAAACACCGTATTTGTATGTGTTCCCAATAACCCTTTAGGTGAGTGTGTGTGTGTGTATATATATATCACAACATGCCCTATAAGTTATAAATTGTAAGTCGGTTTGGATAAAAGCGTCTGCTAAATGAATAAACATAAACATATATACATATATACACACACACACACACACACACACACACATATATGTACATATATGTATATATATATATATGTGTGTATATATATATATATATATATATATATATATATATATATATATATATATATATATATATATATACTGGCCAGACTCATCCTTTGTTTAATTCTACACAGATAGCTTGTCTGGTTACTCACAGGCATTGTGGCACATGAGGGGCGGGACTAGCCAGCTGAAAAATAACCAATCAGAAAAACGGCCAAAATGCCAACTGTATATTTTTAGCTGTAGTCAAAAATGGCATCTGGCGAAGGCGCAAACACCTTTCTTCAGAAGAAAGGCTTTTAGCACTTCTACTTGTTGTGGTTTTATAGAGGAAAAAGCCGCAGCGAACTCCACTTAAGACGCCATCTTCGTTGTTTATGAGAAAACAATTTACTGATCATCATGATTCTCTTGGAATTATGAACATTTTATAATGTTCCTAGAATGAAAATTACTCACAGAGAGAAGCTGCACAAAATTTGAGCGTTATTAAGGGGAAAAACAGCATTTGTTCACGCTAAATCACTGGAAATGTCCAACAGTTTGGAAGCCTGTGTTTATCAAGTGTTCAAAAATGAGCAACGTTTAAGGAATTAGTGTTAATGAGCTGTTAACGCAGATACGACTTTACTGTCACCAGAATTATTTACTGAAGATGTTTTTCTGTACAACGTCAGTCTCCTGAAAGCCAAACCAGGTTCATATAACTGATGTCACCCCAGCAGCAGCCTCTAAGTTCAGAGCTGATGCAGCTTGAATAAATTCATGCACAGTTCCAGTTGGCCTAAACTGATCATATGTTATAATATAAGGCCAAACAAGACTTTATTGTTCCCACAGTGGGGAAATTTGTGAGTTACCACAGCTCAGGACAGAAAGCAAAGGAGTACAAAAGTGACCAAGAATGCAAAAAATACAAAATAAAATAAGACACTATACACAACAGTAGTTCCTAAGTAGACATACACAGTAAGCATTAGGGATATGTGGATAACAACCATATATTACCATGCACTACTATATTTGGGTATTCATTAACAGGGGGGCTTCCAGAGATTTTGGGCCCCATGAAAAATTATCAAGTTGGGCCCCCTGGGGGCTCGTCAGGAAACGGCTTTGCCTCTGAATCATTTGGCATGTTCTGATCTTCATGTCACTTGGCCAAATTTCTTACAATACTCTCTATTTAATTATCCTTTAAATTTGGTGGCCACAAACCTGGGTCATGGGACTCAAACACTGCTTTGGTGGAATCCCTATCACATTTATTCAGCTGACTTTGGGTCTCTCCATCTTCTGAGCTGTCTCACTCTCTCCCTTCTTCCTTCACTTCCACTCTTTGTCCTGACCAAATCTGACAATGGGAGGGTCCAGGCTCTGTACATAATGAAATTGATATATGTGTTACAATATAGGCTATAATTTGTGACAAAATCTTTATCCAAGTTACAACAGTCTTTAAAATTAATGCACAACAGGGAAAATGCAGCACAGACTCCTGCAGGATATTAGCTGTAGTTCTCCATCATCAATACTAGATTTCATATTTTATTGTGTTCAATGTTATATTAAGTTTATTTATTACAGTTATTAATAGCTTTTGTTTCATTTTTACTCTCTGATTAATTATTTGGAAATTACTGATTTTTGGTTTGTGTTCTAAAAGCTACATAAACAAATTACGTCTTGTAAAACCTCCCATAATTCAGTCAGATTCAAAACATTTCGTTTCAAGGTATTTAGTAGATGAAGAGGGTTTTTTTTTCTTGTATGTTGCCTTCAAAAAGGTGCTTCACAGTAATAATCTCACAGTAATTTATGTTACATTAACAGACTAAATAACAATGCTTCAACCTGCCCAGCATCAAAACAATCTGTACATTTTTACTGATTGATATATATAATTATCATTATGTGGAAAAACAATGTGTTTATCACCAAAAATAGCCTTTTTATATTCCTTTGTAATAGTACTGATAGAGAAGAGAGCCTTAAGTGATTCCCACAGACCCCCTTAAATGAGGCAGCTAGCTAACATGCTACATTGCTCACCTTCTTGAGGTTCATTGGGTTGTGAGGGGATACCTGCTGACATGTCATCAGCTGCTGATTCTGGTAGGGACAAGGACAACAACCCATTTACCATAATTGGATGAAACATAGTTCCTCTCACTGTGGATATCAGAGCTAGCAAACAGGTTGAATTTAACCACTCATTAACTAAACCCACCTTTCTTTGAGAAAAACTGTGTGGCATACTGACACCCTCTCTTCTGCCTGTCCTCTTTCTCCTTTCTTTCCTTTCCTTTTCTGTGACCCAGACTTTGTTTTTGCAGACATATTTTTACTGCAGCCTTGACGCACTCTGCTGTCTGAGTGACTGCTGCGTGAGCTGGCCTCACCTCGCCTGCTACGCGCCCTCCGGCCTGGTGGACTGTACCATTTTATGCCATTGGGGGGAGGGTTCAAATTTATTAATCAAAATAAAGTAGGGACCTCTGAATAAATATACATTTCATAAAGACTAAAATATTGTTTGTTTAATGTCTTAAATGAGAAAAAATACTGCAAAGTAAGGTACTTGTGATTTTTAAACAAAATTTTTTTTATTCAACTTTGAAACTTTTTTGGGCCCCTGACAGCTGTGGGCCCTTAGAATCTTCCTAATCTTTCACCGCTTTACGGCGCCCCTGTTCATTAAGCATAACACATCCCTGCTCAATGTTTTTTATACCAGGGAACAGCGAATACTGTCATCATCTGGGTAATAAAATATCAATTTTTCCACAAACTCCCTGTAAACTTCAGCAGCAGCTGGCTCTCAAGGTTCTTGCAGTTTGAAAATGAAAAGCAAAAGGAATGAAGAAACACAGTGAATTTAGTTGACAGCAGAGATGTTTGCTTCAGTTTAATTTGCAGTTTATGAAACTACAAGGACCCACCATCACACAGTTTTTCCAGGGGAGAAAGGAGAGGAAAAGGAGTACATAGAGCTTTTGCAAACGACATATCACTACATCATTCCATTTCCTAATGTCCTGAAGGACGGTCCGGAGCGCAGGCGGAGTGTTTTGCTAACCTGCAGGAAATCGACGAGAGTTATCCAGAAAGTAGCTAAGGGTTACCAGAAATGCTTCTGGGGTGTTCGCTAGGCACTTTTAAGATTTAAAAAGTCAATAAGGGGGTTTGAAAAGCTGTTGGAAATAGCGACTTTGTCGCTAAGTGGGCAACACTGTGGGAGGAGCGCTTGATTTGCAACTTGGGGCAGCGTAAGAGGGAGGAGCAAATAATCGGCTTGTTTTGTTTTTATAATCGTTCAAAACTCAGATCGTAATTGGGATTAAAATTTGATTAATTTAGCCGCCCTGGTATCGAAGTTTGCTTTAGTTTAATTTGTAGTTCATAATACATAGTCTCCTCATCATAGTTATCCCACAGCGCATAGAAGAGGACTAGGAGTACATGGAGCTGGGTTTGTTTTTGTGTCAATTATAAACAGGTGTTAAAGTTTTCATATTGAAAAATTTTGTACAACACTACAATGACAAAATACAAACTGTTGTATGTTATTTATCAGGATATTTATCACATATGGTTATGTAATAGGACAATAATATATATTTAATTAAAAAGCGATTTAAATAATTATTAAGCACGCTAAAGTATCAAAAATCTGTACCGTTAAGTATCGGTATTGATAGGTAGGTACCGGGAATTGGTACCGTATCGATTCCATGTCAAAGGTACCCATCCCTAAAGCTATGACCGTGTAGCAGTTAGCAGGAGTCCTGCCTGACTGAAAAGTCCCTCACAGGCTGCAGATGCAGAGACAGCTGTGTTGACTTTGACTGCCAGCTTCTTGATGTAAGGAAAGCCTACGAATAGATCCATACCTCCAGTGGATGGATATGAGAGGTACCTCTCTAGCTCTCCTGCTTCTGGCTTTCCTGATTTCATGGATCTAAAACAAGGCGTCTTCATCAGAGATGCTGCCCTCCACGCAGGCTGATGAAGGTAAGACCTTTGGAAAGAATATATTTTAAAAGAATTGGATCTCTGCATACGACTGCCAAGCTGCAGATGTTTGGCATGCAAACTGTAAACTTCTTGATATGTTTTATGCAAATGTATTACCCTTGTGGGTTTCTAACAAAACTATTATTCTAAATCTCACCAACAGAGTCAGAATTTACTGGCTTACAATTTCATGCATGACAAGTATTTACCAGCTTTTAAGATGCTGTCTTCTGTGGTCCAGGATATTCTGAATCTTGCCAGAAGTACTGCAGCTGCAATCAGCTCTGGGTCTTTAATGACTTCTCCAAAGCATTTCTGGATCCCGTTCTGTAGTGCATCAACAAGAGGTCTACACATTTTGGAAGTTAACTCCAGCCTCCTCAGCTTCTCCAGCATCTGGTAAAGGGTTGGCAGAAAGAAGCCCATGTGTACAGATGATTCCCTTGGAGGATGTTGAGGGCCACAGCAGCGTACTCAGCCAAAAATCTCATTTCAGCAGGACTGAACCTAAAAAAGAATAAGGAAAGTCTGTAAAACTATCTTGTTCATCTGTCTTTAGGGGGGGATTCACATGATGATGGTTATGAACAATACAAGTTCTGTCAACTTACATCGTTATCTTTTCCGCCGTGCAAATGTTGCGGATTGCTTCTTACTCTTTCCACAACAAGGTACAGGGAGCCCCAAAGAGTCTGAACGGGTCGAAGAAACTGCAACTTGCACTCACGTTCTACTGTCTCATAAGCGATGATGGGCATGCTGGTCTTATTCCACAGAGCATGACATTTTGCAAAAGCTGACAGAGACAGCCTCTTGTATGCATCATTGGCAGCTTCTGCTGCAGTGGCATAAGCTGATGGTTTAAGATTGAGTAGATGGCATGCACACGTTTGATGCACTAGAAGCTGTGGTTTCTTCCTCTTTTTTTACATCATATAATCGAAAGGCCTTCAAAAAGTTTGAACCACTGTCTATCGTTGTCCTCGTCACTTTGTCCCTGATGTGATGCTCAGGGTGCATTTCTTCTAATGCTGCAGCAAGAGCATCGAATGTGTGTGAACCTTTACGAAGTCTACACGCCAGTACTGTAGTACGTAATGCTGTTCCAAAGACTTCTCATCTATCCATTGAGAAGTAACTCCAAAATAGCTTTGTCGTCTGGTGGACCAGCAGTCTGTTGTGGTAGCAACATAGCTTTTTTTATGATTGTGCTCTTTGTGTTCTGTGCAGCTTCTTGTACCTTTGAGCATAATGTTTTCCTTGTCATCACAGTACAATGAGGTTGCAAGGTTTCCATCATATTCTTGAAGGCGGGTGTCAACTCTGGAAAATGGCTGGGTGGCCTCACACACAAAAGTTAGCAGAAGCTTGTTAAACGCTGCTTGTGTGGCCCCCAAAAAACCAGAGAAGGAATCTGTAAGTTTTGTATTCTTCATGGGTGGCTCAGTAGAGAAACCTTCGTTTTCTGTGGCAGTCAATTAATTCTGAATAGCTCTGTTGAAGTCTCTGTTGGAAGACAAACATATCAGACTATTAATCTACATGAGTAATCAAATTTTATCTACTTAAGATGATCACAGACTTGGGAAATTGGGCAGCAGCGTAACATACAGGACACAAGACAAGGTGAAACAAAAGATTTCAGTCTAATTCTCCAGTTTCTGCTTGCCAAAACACCTCACAGTCCAATACAATAGAACCTAACAAGATCAATAGCCCTTTTTAGAAGACACACAATGCCGGCAAATCAGCGTAATACTGACGCTACGCTGAACCTTATGAACACTCCAAGGCGGCATAGTGTTGCGGGAATTTTCAGGCATTTGTGCCACCACGGTTTGGTAGAAATATTACGCTTTGGCTCAACAGAGGGAGGTGTCATGACCACGTGGGGAGTTACTGCTGCACTCTGGCTGGCAACTAAATTGAAAATGAAAGTAAAAACAGGCAGTAGGTTTCGCTTTTGTAAACAGAATCAGCTGAGATTATAAACTAGAATGATGCAGAGCTCCAGGAGCTTCTCAGTTAGAGCTGGAGGTCAGATAAAAAGAGACTGCACGGAGACTGACACCTTAATGAGTGGCTTGTTAAAAAAACTTAATTAGTGCAGCTTCAATCACAATAAAAAGTAAGTTATGTCCAAGGTAAACGGAAGTCTGTGGCAAAGCAGCGATTGCCCCATACGCCCCTTATACTTCCATCGTGTAATCTTTTGTAAAAAGGACATGATTGCCCCACAGACCGCTACGGTCTGACCACCTGACCCAAGGCTCCCTTATGCCGGCTCAGCGTTGCAGCAAATTGGTGGCATCGTTTTCTAAAACAGGCTAATGACTCTTCAGTGGCTATGAGGAGGTTGAATCAAATGCATTTCAGCTTATTGGAATGCAAAGCTCATGTGCATTTTGAGCTCGTCTCTGAATTTTCTAGCTTGGTGGTGGCCTTAGTGGAGTAGGGGCGGCAGTGCGGTAGGTGAGTTAGAAAGAAATGCTGTACTGAGGTGTGTGTGTGGGGGGGGCACTCTGTGGGAGTCTGGGCGTGTTGACACAGACATGACAGAGTTTGATCGAATGAAAAACTGATTCAGCTTACCTTGATGTTAAACAGTCTGTTTTCAGGTCTTTTGAGTTGTTTTAAGGCCCCCCATGTTTCCCTTCAGAGAATATTCAAAGAGAAGGGAAGCTTACAATTGGCCACCTTAAAGGGCATCTTCCACTTTAAACATGTTTCAGCCCTTATATTGTAACAGGTCTAAACTTTATATTTTCATTAAAAAAAAGGGTCCTATTATGGTTCCGACTAGGCTCTACCAGTTCATCTGTGTAAAAACAGCGCCTCTTGCTGGAAAATGGAAGGAAAACAGTCCCGACTCTGCTATGAAAAAACTGGATTTACAGCAGCAGCATGAAGCTCTATACTCTGAAAACGAACAAACATTTATGTTAAACACTGAAGGTGAACAGCCATGCAGTTTTGAGTCAGCAACAAGAGTTGATGGGAACAGGCTAAATAGGGATAATAATTTAAATGGTGAAGGACGAGCTGTGAAGTGTGGGAACTTCAAAATGCACACAGACTTGGAAACGCTAACTGGTAAGAGCATTTTTGTATTGAAATATATTTCAACAAAAAACTATCCCGACATAATACATCAAATACGTTTCCATAAAAAAAAAAGTTCTCTCTAGTTCTGTAACTTATGAGTTTCTAAGGTAATGAATCATAATCACTGCTATTTTCCGATTCCGAGTATGTTTCCTGTTTACTAAATGCGAGCACAGCACTGGTCTAAAATGATCACTTGAGAGCAGCTTTACTACTTTCTCATTACGCTCAAAAGAAAGTAATCCAACATTCAAACAGCGATCAGAATAAAATGTGGGTCTGTTGAGTTGTGGGTTATGGTCACGCAGATGTGTCATGAGACTTGAAGCGTTGCTGCCTTTCACCGACACTTTTTTCTGCACGCGCTGCAAACAGAATAGCCATCTACTATTAACTGTTGCTTGGCATTCTTCAAATATCCAAAATATGCCCATACTTCCGACTTTGTCTTCTTTGAGGGCTGATAGATGCCTTGAGCGCTGCTGTCTCCTCTGTCGGCCATTACTTCCGCTTCAGCTTCAAGAAAGTTTTGGTTGTAAACTACAAAGTGCGCATGTGCGGCAACTTCAGCAGATGAGACGGTGGCTGGCAAGGGTCATCGCGCCCACGGTAATCCACTGAGATAATATATGTTTTAAAAAACATGACAGTAATTATTATTGTGAACATTTTTACTGGGGTTTACTGCTACACCGGTTACCGTGACATCCCTAGTTCCCTCACACTTCAAAACCTAATCGGATTTCACGCTGAGTGAGCAACTATGCCTGTTTTTGTTCAGTCTATGGTTCCAACAACCAACGTTCTACTGAAAACAGATTATGTGTGATTACTATTGACTTTTCTACCCCAAAACAGGAGTTGTACAACCCCAACATACGGCCCCATACAGTACGGCCATTAACCATCGTTAAACTAATTGAATTGGTGTTACCTCAGCAACTAGAAATAACCGGAGTCGAGCATATAATGTTCTAAGTTTTCCGCAGTGAGTCACGTGAATCCAAAACCGCACGTTCTTTAGGGAAGCCTGTCCTCTTCTCCTTATTTCCCTTGATATTTTTAAACACCTGCTAGTTGTCTGAAAACCGGGAAGGATAACCAAAGTTACTCTTTGGCCTCAGATGATGTTTTTCTAATATTTTAAAGAACATTAAAGATGCACTTTAAATATTTTTCTCATAAGTGGATTGACCTGTGTGTGGAGGTCAAGGGTCACTGAGCTTACTAAACCAATTTTGAGTTCCAACAATTTGTTCCAAAGATTTTGGAATCAATAAAACGACAACAGTGTCCAAATTTATGCACCCGTCTATTTTTGTGTAAAAACTGTTTGCACTTTCTGTAAATCCTATAAACTTTGCCTCCTTTCTAAAATATCACTGTGTGTGTTCCCTATAATATACTGAACTGAAATTTTTTATCGTGACAACCATCAATTCATACAGGAAAATCACGAAGTTTAACAAGGCTGACCAAACTTTTGCATCTCACTGTATATCTATTTATTATGTGTTATTTTCCACATACAAGCTGTCACTAAGCTGTCCTGTCTTCTTACTTATAAACTTCTAGAGATTATAATTAAAGTCCAGTGGAGAAGGATTTACCACAAATAGTCATGAGAAAATGGCGTGATGCTGATGCAGTTTCTAGCAAATAAGGGACTGATTTTGGATGTACGTTATGCGCCTATAACCCAGGGGTGCCGAGCTCCTGTCCCTAAAGGCCGGTGTCCTGCAGGTTTTTTAACATGTCCTGCTGCACTCTTGAAACTAATTATTAGTTCAAGTCAAGCTAAATATTGCTGAGGAGGAAGCTCAGCATTCTGATTTGTGTTTTGGAGGTGGACACCAGTCCTTGAGGAATGGAGTTCGAAACAGCAGCTATAACAACAGCAATTTGGGGAAAACTTACCGCGACATGTTTCCTCAGGTTGATGTTGAGTTCTTGTAGGCTGAGGTCTTCGTTTGTTTTGGAGCACACAGAAGACATCGCATCATATATCAGTTCATCTGCATTTCTTTTAGGTGAAACATACTTTGAATTTGAGGCCAAGGATGCTCTCCAGTTTTAGCATCGAGGACAGTGGCTTGTGTCACTTTCATCCTTATTTTTCTTCCCATGTCTGTCGTTTTAAAATGCCGAAATATGCTCTCCCCCACCACAATGTTTATTAGAGGTGTGAATCTTCACTTGTCTCCCGATTCGATTCGATTATGATTATTGGGTCAACGATTCAATTCGATTCGATATCCCAATGCATCACGATTATTTCATATAGATTTGTTTTCATTGATAAATAGAAGATGTCAGATAATTGTTATTTATTTATTTATTTATTTTATCAAAAACGTAATTGACACAACCTGCCATCCCTCAAAAGCTCTCCATTCACAACAGGTTAGGACAAAACATTTTAAACTTTTAAGAAGATTTAACAAAGTAAAACAATCCGTTTCCTCGTTCAACACCACGCCTCAGGCTGAGAAAAACACGCTTTGCAAAAACTTACAAAATCTAAAAAAGCACTGAAAACCTACAGGACACATAATGTAATAATAAAATCCATGATGGGTTCTTATATGAGTGTTTAATGTCTCTGAGCAGCTCCAGTCAAATATTTATGCCACAGTTCAAGGGTGTCAGAAATAACACCAAATGAAATGTTTGACTTAGTTTGTTTTTTTTATTTGAACCAAGTGGTTCGTTTCTGAAATGTTGGAGAATGAATCAAGTTATGTTTGATGCAGAAAATAATAAAACATAAAACAAATTCTACACTTCCAATAATTTTTAATATTCTTTCTGATAACACCAGCAGAAGGCTGTGGGCTGGATTAGGATTAAATTACCCAGCTGATGGATCTCTTTCACTAACCAGCTAACTACAAACCTTTCCACCAACCTGTCCTGTGTAACCCTCACCATGTAACCCTCATGTCCATGCTGTCTCTGAGGAGCAGATAGGAAACAAGATCTCCTGTAACTTAAAATGAACCAAAGCTTCCTCCCAGTTTCTGGTGAGCTGAATTTAACATCAGTTTATCATCATGAAACAAAAGAATAAAGTGGAAAAAGAGCTTCTATCTTCTATTTCTCTCTCCTTTTAACTTCTCCGTGTCCCTAAATAAAAGAGGCTGCGATCATGCTGCAGCCGCCGTCATTGACCCCGCCCCCTCCCCAAGACCGGATCTCCCGGCATCACAACACTCGGTCTGACTGAGCACTTTGAGGACAAATAATAATTAAATTATGAAAATAATAATGCGTGTTTGGAGCATCGGTTTGGAGGAGCGTCCTCCGATCCTCTCTTGTGTGAGCAGACAGTGTCTCTCTCTCTCTCCCTCCCTCAGTTGCTGTGCAAGCGAGCGGAGCGGGTCGCGTGACAACCCGCTCAATTACCATAATTCATGGCCCAAATCCAACAGAACTGGTCGAGCTGATTCGGTTCCGGGTCGGTCTCAGGTTACAACTCTAGCGCTCAGCCCTGCAGTACCAAATTAAGGCGGAACCACTTGGTAAATGTGGAGGACACTTACTCTGACAGATTTGGATGCTGCGCTGGTGCCGCTGTTAAAAAAACAAAACTACATTCCACTATAATCGATTATGGCATACTCTTCTACGATGCAGAATCGTTTATGTCCGCATCCCGATTCATCGATTATTTGATTATTTTCCACAGCTCTAATGTTTATACCTGGTGGTCATGTGACAGCTTGGCAACATTTGATTGGTGAAAAAGCAATAAGTAGATACACTGGCGAAGTGATCTGTTGTTGTTTTTTTGTATGAAATATGAATTTCAAGTAACAAATCAAATGTTGCCAAATATAGCTAAGTAAAAGTAATGTGGCTTCTTCATAAATGTGATGAAAAAAAGTAAAAATTATGATGCAGAAACAGTATTTCTGGAGCTATTTTTTCGAAATGTAAAGGAGTAAATATTACATGGTACTACCCACTTCTGGCATGGCCAATACGAATGTGATTCAAAATCATCCAAGGATCAAGGACATAAAAAGTTTATTAACATGCAACTTATGGTTTGGGAGTTGTCGTCGTCGTCTTCCTCCGCTTATCCGGGTCCGGGTCGCGGGGGCAGCATCCCAACTAGGGAGCTCCAGACCATCCTCTCCCCGGCCACCTCCACCAGCTCCTCCGGCAGGACCCCAAGGCATTCCCGGACCAGATTGGAGATGTAACCTCTCCTACGTGTCCTGCGTCGACCCGGGGGCCTTCTGCCGGCAGGACATGTCCGAAACACCTCCCCAGGGAGGCGTCCAGGAGGCATCCTGACCAGATGCCCAAACCACCTCAACTGACTCCTTTCGATCCGGAGGAGCAGCGGTTCTACTCTGAGTCCCTCCCGAATGTCCAAGCTCCTCACCCTATCTCTAAGGCTGAGCCCGGCCACCCTATGGAGGAAACTCATTTTGGCCGCTTGCATCCGCCATCTCGTTCTTTCGGTCATTACCCAAAGCTCATGACCATAGGTGAGGATTGGGACGTAGATCGACCGGTAAATCGAGAGCCTGGCTTTCTGGCTCAGCTCCCTCTTCACCACGACTGATTGGCTCAGCGTCCGCATCACTGCAGACGCCGAACCAATCCGCCTGTCAATCTCCCGAGCCCTCCTGCCCTCACTCGTGAACAAGACCCCGAGATACTTAAACTCCTCCACTTGAGGTAGGACCTCTCTCCCGACCCGGAGGTGGCCAGCCCCCCTTTTCCGGTCAAGAACCATGGTCTCAGATTTGGAGGTGCTGATCCTCATCCCAGCCGCTTCACACTCGGCCGCGAACCTACCCAGCAAGAGCTGAAGGTCAGAGCTGGATGAAGCTAGAAGGACCACATCATCCGCAAAAAGCAGAGACGAGATTCTCCTGCCACCAAACTCGACACACTCCACACCACAGCTGCGCCTAGAAATTCTGTCCATAAAGGTAATGCACAGAACCGGTGACAAAGGGCAGCCCTGGCGGAGTCCAACCTGTAATATAGTGATATATATATATTAGGTATTAGAGGGATGAAACAATATACTGTTCAGCCGGGCTCAGTTTATATATTTGGTAGTACCATGGTGCCACCTAGTGGGGAGATGGTGAAATGGAGTGTGTGGCGGAAGTGAGGCGAAATAAAGGACGTGTGGACTGAACATGTTGGTGGTTCTCGGTGTCTTCACTGTTATGGATATATTAACAGTTTAGCAGCAGTCAAAGTTATTACACAACCCTCACCGGGAACAGGTCCGACTTACTACCGGCTATGCGGAACAAACTCACGCTCCTCTGGTAAAGGGACTGAATGGCCCTTAACAGAAAGCCACCCACCCCAAAATCCTGGAGCGTCCCCCACAGGGTGCCCCTGGGGACATGGTCATAAGCCTTCTCCAAATCCACAAAACACATGTGGATTGGTTGGGCAAACTCCCATGCCCCCTCCATCACCCTTGCAAGGGTATAAAGCTGGTCCACAGTTCCACGGCCAGGACGAAAACCACATTGCTCCTCCTCAATCTGAGAATCAACTATCGATAGGACCCTCCTCTCTAGTACCTTGGAGTAGACTTTTCCAGGGAGGCTGCGGAGTGTAATCCCCCTATAGTTGGAACACACCCTCAGGTCACCCTTCTTAAAGATGGGGATCACCACCCCGGTCTGCCACTACACAGGAACTTCCCCCGATGGCCACGCAATATTGCAGAGACGTGTCAACCATGACAACCCTACAACATCCATAGCCTTGAGATCCCCAGGACGAATCTCATCCGTCCCCGGTGCTCCGCCACTGTGTAGTTGTTTGACTACCTCAGCAACTTCTGCCCCCAGGATTGGACAGTCCATACCCAGGTCTCCCGGCTCTGGTTCCTCCTCGGAATGTGCGTAGGTGGGATTGAGGAGCTCCTCAAAGTATTCCTTCCACCGTCCAACTATAGCCCCAGTTGACGTCAGCAGCTCCCCATCCCCACTGTACACAGTGCAAGCGAGTTGCTGCCTCCCTCTCCTGAGGCGCCTGACAGTTTGCCAGAACCTCTTTGAAGCCGATCAATAGTCTTTCTCCATGGCCTCACCAAACTCCTCCCACGCCCGAGATTTTGCTTTGGCAACTGCCACTGCTGCACCCCGCTTGGCTATCCGGTACCTGTCTGCTGCCTCTGGAGAACCACAGAGCAGCCACGCCCTGTCGGCCTCCTTCTTCAGCCTGACGGCTCCCTGAACCTCTGGTGTCCACCAGCGGGTACGGGGGTTGCCACCACGACTGGCACCGGCCACCTTGCGACCACATCTAGCAACAGCCGCCTCAACAATCGCACAGTGGAACAAGGCCCACTCGGAGTCAATGTCCCCCACTGCTCTCGGGACGCGGTCAAAGCTCTGCCGGAGGTGGGAGTTGAAGACCGTCTTGACAGGTTCTTCTGCCAGGCGTAGGGCTGTAGCGAAGCCTCGACGACGTCGACGGCTCGATTCTAAAAATTTGTCGACGTCAGATCCGGAAGTCGACGCACCGCGCCCACTTGTTGCATCCCCAGGAGTTTGTAAATAGAGGAGAAATCTGCCTGTTTTTCCTCTAGTTCGCCCTCTTCTCCGCCTTCACTAACATCTCCGCCAAATACCGAAGACCCGGAACAATGTCCGTCCACTACTAGATTATTTTCCTGTTTTGTCCGCCTTCGTCTCCCGGCAACGGACAACAACTTCCGGGGTCAGATGCGCTGCTTCGTGTCTACCGCAGATGTAGTAAACCACCGGGAGCGTTTCTCCCTTCATAAAGGAGCTTCTTTCGGACACGAGGAGAGCTGTTTTGGTGGTAGCAGCCTCTCCTCCGTGCTGGTCGGTTTGCTGCTGGGTGTGTTTGGTTTATTTAAACTTGGTAACTTGAACTTAACGTTTGTAAAGCTACTGTTAGCATCTTCGCTAACAGCTTCTTGCGTTGGGATAAGCTTTTACGTT
Organism: Nothobranchius furzeri; assembly: GCF_043380555.1. Classification (NCBI taxonomy): domain Eukaryota; kingdom Metazoa; phylum Chordata; class Actinopteri; order Cyprinodontiformes; family Nothobranchiidae; genus Nothobranchius; species Nothobranchius furzeri. Next base: position 59,494,941 of record NC_091752.1, on the reverse strand, counting down.
TTGGTTTAGACTTAATCTTTTTTGTGGTGCAGATCTCCCTTTTATTACATTTAGAGTGTTGTGAGTTTTCGGTTTAGTTTAAAATATCACCTTGAGTTTGGTTTAACCACCCAGTTTAGAGTTTGGATCCCTACTTATTTGTACTTTGTTTTAATTCCCCACAGGCAGAATTAGTTTTATTATTCCCAACCTGTGGATGGAAAGATTTATGATTTTTGTTGTTGTAAATAAACCTGATCATCATTTTAACTTTTAAATCCCGTTATTGTCCCTTCCTTTTTGCACACGAGCCAAACTCCCCAGGAAGAGTCGCAACACCACTCCCCTCCCGCACATAAGTGACCAAAACAAAGAAGCATGGAGACACTCCATCTTCTACCACCTCTCAGGCAGCAGCCTGCACTCCCAAGTTCTACACGTCACCAGAACATAACCAACCGCAACACAATAAAAGCAGTGTTATACAAAATGGAAGGCCTGTAGTGTTTATTCTCTTACAGTAAGAATTTATCAATTTTTTTGAGGAATTTATTTGAGATTTTCTGGTTTTTGTTAATTGTGCAATCGAAAAATAATCATTAGATTAATTTTCTAAATAGTCATTAGAATAGTCGACTATTCGATAAAATAATCGTCAGAATAATCGTTTTAAAAATAATCGTTTACCCCCAGCCCTAGCCAGGCATTCCCAGCAGACCCTCACTATGCGTTTGGGTCTGCCAGGTCTTCACGGCATCTTCCCCTGCCATCTGATCCAACTCACCACCAGGTGGTGATCAGTTGACAGCTCTGCTCCTCTCGTCACTCGGGTGTCCAAAACATACAGCCGCAGGTCAGATGATATGACTACAAATTCTATCATCGACCTGCAACCTAGGCTGTCTTGGTAACAAGTGTACCGATGGGCATCCTTATGCTCGAACATGGTGTTCGTTATGGCCAAACTGCGGCTTGCACAGAAGTCCAATAACGAACCACCTCTCGAGTTCGGATCAGGCGGACTATTCCTCCCAATCACACCCCTCCAGGTCATGCTGTCATTGCCCTCGTGAGCATTGAAGTCCCCCAGCAGGACAATGGAGTCCCCTGATGGAGCACTATCTAGCACTCGTCCCAGGGACTCCAAAAAGGGTGGGTACTCTGCACTGATATTTGGCCCATAAGCACAAACAACAGTCAGGACCCGTTCCCCGACCCGAAGGCGCAGGGAAGCTACCCTCTCATCCCCTGGGGTAAACCCCAACACACAGGCAGAGAGTCTTGGGGATAACAAAAACTCTGAGTAGCATTCGAGATTTTCAATCAAAGAGGCTTGTTAGATTTTTCGCGGCATGTTCTGATTCTTGTGCATATGTTCCCTGCCTATTGGCTTGTAACCCTAAAAAGACCTGCCGAGTATGTAAAACAGCCAATACAAGACGGCCTTCTTTCTTCTTATTTGAATACATTGTTAAACTCAATAAATGGGACTCTGTATCAGAAGATACTCAAAATCAAATGGCTCTGTGAAAAATGTGATTGGGAACTCCCTAATTAGTACCTACTCAGCGTGGCTCGACTTGATTCAACTCAACTCTACAATTTCAGATGGTGGTACATTAAAACTGAGAAACAGCTCTAGAGAGTGTACTTGTCATGGCCACGGGGGTAACACTTAAAGCCACATACGACTACTGAAAAGAGGGTGCTCAACTTGTACTCATTACCCCATTCATGCACTCTCATGCCATACCTCCTATTGCTCAGTAAAATAGTAGATTTTATTTATTTTTAAATTAGTATAATAGTGTTCACACCACATAGGCTCAGCTGTGGTGCTGCGCCACTGCTGAAATTCAAGCTCCACAGCTACGGACTCAACACACGCCCCCCTACCCCTCACCCCCACCCCACGGAAGAAGGACAGAAGCGGAACGTTCCACGCATAACTATTACTCACTTTCCCACTCTCACGGCAGCAAAACAGTCCGCGTATGTACACCCCCCACACGGACGGCTAACAGCAACAAAATGGTCCCCAGTGAGCACCTCCGCTCTCACGGCCAATGCACAGCATTTTTAGCAATAATCAAGTGCCCTTCATAAAAGCATCTTCTAGATATATGAACACACAGCTACAATATGTTAAGACAAAATGAATATTTTTAGAAGTATGTGAGATATCCCTCATCACTTCATTCAAGCATGAACCAGCTATTTGAATCCAGATTATTATATTTCCTCATCTTAACAGGTGTGTTCTAGAGGCTGGATTTACAGCAAAGAGAAAGCATCCTACAAAAAGTCCTGGTCCCTCATTTATCGACCATACTTACACACAGATCTGTGTGTAGGAATGAATTTACACATTGTGTGGTATTTATCATTTTGTACTTGTGCGTGGAAATATTCCTAAACCTCAGACTATGCATACGAACAGCATCTAGAGGTAGAACCATTGACATATATATACTGGACAATTCGTGTCCATAGGCTGGATTTATAAGTTTCTATTCCCAAATGTGAGGTTCCCACCACCACCAGTTTAAGTGTGTCACAGGTCCTGTCACGCCCAGACAATCCAAAAATGAGAAAAGAGGTGGAGCTAAGGGTGGGGCTGTTACGTTTGGAACAGGGTTGGAACAAATGAACTGGAGTAGCTGCTGGCTAACTTAGCTAACCCAAGAAGCTAAGAAGGGCTCCTTGGACAGAGGTGTCCCACCTGCACGCTAGACTGGCTCCAGTAGGAGGCTGTGGTCATGCTGATTGCCTGTGAAGATCTAATATGGACTGGGACTGTTAAATTACAAGTGGAACCTCAGACCGCTGCGATTGTAGCCGGGCGCCGTGACCTTTTACATCAGCTCTTGCTCCACGGTCGGAGATCAGCGGGACATTAGCTACATGCTAACCCAAAGCTAACAAGAGTTTTTCTGGCCATTTTCAGCAAGAAAAACATGGTAGAGCTACTCCAAACTAAAGGTGCCTCCGGCCTGCTTAGTAATGAAATCCGAACTAGGTAAGCTGAGGATATCAGGCTTCGTTGGTCCACTGCGGTGAAAGATTCGTGTGCCTGCCATTGTTTCCAACTTCTCCAGGAGTTGGAGACTAGCTACATACTAACCCAAAACTAACGGAGTTTTCCCGAGTGTTTTCAGTAGGAAAAATGCAGTTGAGCGACTCAAAAGTGAAGCAGCGACAACAAAAAGAGCTGCAGTGTTTCTGTGGTCACCTTCAGAGATCCAGCTTGACTAAAGCCTTGCTTCGGAGCCGGCCTGGCTTCCTGCTATTCTCGGGCAGGAGACAGGAGAAGCTGGGCACCCGCTCAAGTTTCTTATGCAGCTCCACTAACATGTTTGACCAAGCAGTTAAATGACTCAGCATTTCCCCCATTCAACCAGCAAAATAAAGAACAGAAATATAAATTTACTTACTGATAAAAAGAAGCAGAAACTGCTTGGATGGTCTGTTAGTAACCAGCTTACCCTTTTGTCCAACTAACATCCAAGATTAACATCCAAACACGAACACAAAAACACATCCAAAACTAAAGTATAGAGAATCGAAATGGCTGAACATCTATTAACTTGAGGCTGAGGCCTTTCTTCGCAGCTAGCTATGAAGTCACGTGGATGTTCATTAATTATTCTGGTTTTTAAGCATTTAATACACTAGAGTAACAAAAAACTTCATCCCCTCAGAGTTGTCATGAGTGTAAACTAGATCTAATAAACCTAAAATGTTTTTTTGGACCAGGTCGTAAATATGTTTATTTCTGCTGTGAAATTGGCATTTTTAACATGGGACCCAATGAGATTTGCTCTCATCTGCTGCCAGACCCTAGCACAGGAGTATTCAATTACTGGCCTGGAGGGCTAGTATCCAGCACATTTTAGTTTTGACTCTGTTTCAACACGCCTGACTTCAATCAGCAGGTGATTAACAGGCTTCTGCAAAGTCCGATGAGCTGCTGCACAGGTGATTCAACCACTTAATCATGTGTGTTGGACCAGAGAAACCACTAAAACGTGCTGGACCTCCAGGCCTGGAATTAAGTAGCCCTGCCCTTGTGGATGAGGGTGGAACTGCAATTTTTGCCACATCCGTGTTGGCTTCATCTGTTGCAGAATTATGTGGGCTTGGGTAGAACAGAGCAATGTCTCAGTTGTCCACACGTTATACATCCACAAATTACTTTAGCCGTTAAATAATTATTTCTGTAGAAAAACAACATAATTGGTGCTAAAACCTGTAAAAGACACCTGTGACCGACAGAAATTGTAAAATGACTGATCTTGTGTTATTGGCAGGATCTGGAAGAGCCTCTGGAGTTCGGAAGGGACATGTCCTCCATGAGCGCACTGATCTGATTCCTGAAGAAGATCCTTCTGGATCCTTTATGGAGCGACAGACAAACCGCCTGAATCCGATTCCATTTCATATTTTATCTTACATCTATGAGAACCCTCCAGAACCTCCTTTGCTTGTGATCATCCACACATTTCCAAGGTAACCAGACTGAATGACAGCTCAGAAGAGGCTGCACTCTCAGACAACATTTCCAAATAAAACTAACTCCAAACTCCCAACTCCTTAAATGGAAAATGTAAATGACAACCCCTTACTCTACGATTGAACAAACTAAATTATTTTTTTCTGACGGGGACCTCTTCTCTTGTCTCAACTGTGTTTATAACCTCTGCAACTTGTTTGCTTCATATTACACTTTGGCAGCCAGAGCCTTGATCTCACTGTCAATAGTTTTTTTAGTTTTTTTTTTTTTTCGTGAAAAACCAAGGGATTCCTCTCACGAGCTGAGGACATGGTGTAACAAAATATGGTAAATTGAGGGAGTTTCTGTATTTAAATGAGGTGAACGAACACAAGCACCTGGGTACCACAGGTGGAACTTATCAGACAATCGCAGAGGAACATGTGTACAAGAGTCCACTATATCAGGATTTACACTGTTCAGTTTGTATGAACATTCGAAATTGTGTTCATAGGAAGGAATACAGAAATATTTCTATGAACATTTGATGAAGGAGGCCCCAGGAAACAGCTAATCCTAAATAGGCATCTTGTATGAATTTAACCCATTCCACAATCTGCCTAATCTGTTTACACACAACAGATAACAGTAATAATGTGGAAAATTTGTTGTTCACATCTTATATTTATCAACATATATGATAAAATAAACATTAATTAAAATAGGTTTCTAAACATGCTTTTTCGTGTATTATATCCTCTGGACTCTGCGGAGATGTTCTGGTTCCTTATGACAACAAGGTCTGGGTGAACAGAAACGGAACTGGGCCCAGATAAACATGGAGAGGGTCCCTGTGGTTATCTTATTAAGCCTTTTTGTGTTTCAGGAAGCTGCTGTCCTAACGAATGACACAGAGACCAGTGAACGCGCGAATGTGTGCGGTCTGAGTCTGGAGAGCCTACCAGTGTGCGTGCGCGTGTGGATCTTGAGGTTTTCAGAGCGTGCGAACATCTTGCCGCAGTTGGGAAATGCGCAGGAGAACGGTTTCTCTCCGGTGTGCACGCGGATGTGGTTGATGAGTTTATATTTGGCTTTGAACGCCTTCCCGCCGCGCAGACACTCGTCCCACATGCAGACATGACTGAGGCTCTCCAGCCCCGCGGCTACGTGCTCGCTGGTGACGTGGTCCACGAGCTCAGGCATGGAGCTGAAAGTTTGGTCGCAGACGAACGTGGCTGTCCGCCCGAGCCTCTGCTTCGAACAACTTCGGTCGATCCATTTGCAAACCAGTTCTGTTTTGACGGCGGGGCCTTTGGAGAAATCCAGCAGGCCGTCCACCCCGCCTCCTGCCGGGGTGTTTGATGAAGCGAACCCGCTTGTGGCTCTCGGTAGGGATGGGGAGACGATGCTCGAAGCCCCCGAATTGTTGTTTCCCAGAGGAGAGACAAGGCCATTGTGCCTGGCCACCATGGACATCCGCTTCATGCTGAGCACGGCGGGTCGTCCTGCTCCGGTCCCGGTTCCGGTTCCCAGTTAAACCACAGATGGGAACGATTGTAGGTTGTTGTGGTTCCTGTGAGCGGGTTACGGCTGTGTGTCGAGCCCCCGCTGCTAGAGACCGAGAGTCAAAGCCTCCATGCTTGTATTTACTGTGAATGGAGGTGAACAGACTGGAAGGAACGGAGCAGGCTGCGTTCCAAACAGTGGAGCAGCGTCCTTGACTCGTTTTCTCCTAGTCTGGGCTGCACTCTTTAGATCCCATTACGGAGACAAGGCTGAAGTTAGCTTCTAATTTGGGAAATGACTAAAGGGCAATTACACCTAATTCTTCTTCACACTGACCATCTCTAATCTACCATAGCTAAAAAAAAACTACAACATACACTTCAAACCTGTACTAGATTATTCTAGGCTAATAACAGATTGCATAAAACATACAGTAGTTTGTGATTTGGGAAACCTTTTTCTGATTTGTGAAACCTCAAGAAAGCCATATTGATGCATTTTTTTTAGTGTCTGACCCACACTGGAGTCTAGCTCAAAATCTACAACACCTACACTCTTCAAGCCTGGACTAGATTCATTTGCACTACTAGCAGAACAAGTTAAACCTCCACTGGGATTTGTGAAACTGGTTTCTTATTTTTGAAACTCCAACAAAGCCAGATTTTAGCATGTTTTCTGCATCTAGACCATCGACATACATACATACATACGTACGATCTAGACCATGCCACCAGAAACTCTGGGCCCCATGGAAAACAACATTTCTGGGCCCCCTCTATTTTTTACAGATAAAATTTAATCTAATAAACGTGCACTGTATATTTTTTTAAAATATAGTTAGCACATTGCATAGTTAAAATGTGTAAAGATTAGTACAAAGCCTACAAAACAGGAAAAAACTGTGGAAATATGTGTGTGTGTGTGTGTGTGTGTGTGTGTGTGTGTGTGTGTATATAATTCTTAAATTATTTGAATTACATTAAGTCATTTGGAATGTGATTTGGAATATTTTTTCTTTTCTGATTCATTTGGCTAAGTCTTTTGTTTATTGTATATTTACTGTTTGTTGCTTCTTTTGAATGAAGTTGGTTCCTTTTTTATTTTCCAGTTCAGAAAGATCGATCCCAACTCATTTTTCCAGTCACTTTATCTTTAATCTTCTCTAATTATAAAATGTTTTGTTTGATGTCCTCTTAGAATTTCCACTAATCTACTAAAGGTTTCACAAATTACTAACTGTCTTTTATTGATTTTGCTGTTAATGTAGAACAATCTAGTTCAAGTTTGAAGAGTCTAGGTGTGGAAGTTTGGAGCTGGGACAGATCTTGGTAGACCAGATTTTAAAAATCTGAATTTTTATTTTTAACTGTAACAAACCATATAAAGTTTCCACAAACCATTTTTTAAAGGTTATTAGTTTAAAATAATCTAGTACTGGTTTGAAGCATCTAGGTGTTGTGTTTGCAGAGCTGAGCCAGTTCTAATGTGGTCTAGAAAAGTGCTGGAAACTGCTTCCTTTGAACTCTCACAAATCAAAAAATGGTTTAAAATAATGCCTTCCAGAGTCCCCCCAAGACACTTTACAACACAGTCATTCACTCATACACACACAGTCATGTGATGATGAGCTACAGTGTAGCCACAGTTGCCCTGGGGCACATTGGCAGAGGCGAGGCTGTCGAGCACAGGCACCACCGGTCCCTCTGACCACCACTAGCAGGAAGGGTTGTGTTAGGTCTTGCCCAAGGACACAATAGCAGAATTCCCTGACAGGAGTCAGGAGGGATCCTACAACTCCCTCTCCCTCCTGAGCAACTGCTGCCTAAGGTCATTAAGGTGCTATTAGTGTAGAATAACTTAGTCCGGGTTTGAAACGTCAAAGTATTGTAAATTTATAATTAGAGCAGAGTAAAGATGCTCGGGGAGTGGACACATTTGTTAGAATTGCCCTTTACGCGTCTTTGGGGGGCAGATCTGTGGTCCCTCACACTCTCTATTGGACGCTCCTATAGATAAACCTTACATAAACAAGCGCGTGTACACACACAGGTGCTCACATGGTGCTCTCATAAGTATGGGCTTGGGCACGTTCAACACATGTCTTAAGACTATGGTGGGCACTCAATGCACTGTGGTATATTATCGTGTGACTGTTTAGTTAAACAATGATTGATTATATATTTCTTCATCAAGTTGACGCAGTGATAGATTGATTTTGTTATATTGGTGTTGTGTCCCATTTTTTTGTTATGTTTTGCTTTTTTCTCGTCTCATTTTGCAGGTCTAGAAGCAGACTCTTGTTCATTATTGTTTATTTTTGTTGAATCCCCCCCCCACCTAACCCCCTCTCTCCCCACCTTTTCTCTTTTCCTTTCTCTTTCACCTCTGTCTCCGTGTCTGGTCGAAATTACAAAGCATTCAAAAACAATAACAATAAAGTTTTAAATATCAGGTGCGACATTAAAAGCAGACTCTTTGATGCTCCACCTGAGACATTAAAAGCAGATGCTCTGATGCTCCACCTGAGAGTAAAACTGTAAGGCTTGTTACCAGCATTCAGACATCAATTCTGCTTGCTTCACAGCCAGACAGGACACGTTAAATAAGAAAAAAAAAAAAAAAAAAAAAAAAAAAAAAAAAAAGAATTGCCCTTTCTGACTCTGAAACTAAAAAAAGGAACCAACTTCAGATTAATCTGGTATGTCTTTTTAGCTTTTTGTAATTTAGTCTTTTGTTCTTGATTAAAATAAATAAATAAAAAAGTCATCACATCAAGAAGCAATTTCTGAGTTGACCCATAAGCAGGGATGATACACACAGGGCCGTTGCTAGCTATTTTGGTGCCCTAAGCACAAAGGCTTCGTGGTCCCCCCCCCCCCCCCCCCCCACACACACACACAGAAAAAACAACACAATGATACAGTATGTGCAAGATTGATATTTACATAATATAACATACTCAACACGGGAACTCCATATTGTTATTATTTAGAACTATGTAACAGATCCACACACCACAAGCACCGGTTGTGGCACATGTGTTTCTCCAATGTAATTTTCAGATGCTTTTTCAGATCCAGGACTCACTCTGCCATCAGAAGTGCTGCCTGTGGGCTGTGCTCGGTCTGTAGGTGTGCTTTACTTTGTAATTCCTGGTCAGGGCTGGGTGATGTTGTAGAAGGTTCAGACGTGATGGCTGACAACTGATCTTGAGCTCTTGAACTGCTGGTGGATGGCTGATCTGAACTTTTGGCATGAGCTCCTCCTTGAAAGTACTTGTTCATTGAGCCTGCATTCAGACACAAAAAGATAATTTTGTCATATTCATTCTATAATAAGATAAACGTTTTAAACCATGGTAAAAAAAAATACTGCAATAGATTATTTATAGGTACATTGGCTTATAAATCACTGGCATATGACATGACTAAATTCAAAACTATTTAACCTTAACTAGAGAGGCACAATATACACATTTTATACACAACTAGAAAATTCTGAATATGAAGGGAGGAGGTTAACATAATGGACTTTTTTCTTCAAATTATACCATCAGCAGCTGATGTTCCCCTTGGCCCGTAAATGTTTATGAAATATATCAACATAGAGCAAATACCTAATTAGAAAATAGGTTAGTCTAATTTTTCACACACAGATGGGCCTATCTGACCTCACAGAGGAAACTTTATTTTACTTGAGAAAGATGTTTTAAGATGAACTTATTAAAACAAAAAATCTTCAAACTCTTCAAGGTTTATTTTTAGATGAACAACCTTTAACACTGTTCAGACTTATTTTTTAATGCAAGTCACACGAACAGGCTGAATAAAAGGATATTTCCCTTTGTTGCATTTAACTATTTCTTCTTTAAAGAAGTGCTGATTCAGAAGAGAATAACTGCATTTAGGAAGTTGATGACTTGCTACGTTTTTTTCTCCAGCAGTAAAAAAGCTCTAAAGCTTCTCTGAGTTTCTCTCCCTCTCAGCCTCTCTCACTCAGCTACTAATGAACGCCTGGCAGGTGGACGGGAGGCTGCGGGACAGAGCGCATTATACTTTTAACAGACTGGAGAAGCAAAGAACGAAATCTGCCCAAACCACGCAGATAAAGTCAAAATGTTAAATGTGCGGAAGCAGAGTGCGAAAAACACCAAATAAAAGTCATGAAAAGCAGCATGCTTACCAAACTTGGTAAAATTTATTTGACCAAAAACAGATGAATTAACAGCAGTAACAAGTCCGAATTTAAGCTAGGTCAAACGACCCTCTGAACTTGACCATACTTGTTTAGAATTAGAAATAGATCTCCTTTCCTTTTTGTATTGTTTTCTCTCTGTAAATATGCTAACTTGCTTTGCACATCTTCTAATTGAAATCTGTCTTTATCATATATATTATTTTTTCATAAGCTTGCGTTTGATGGTGCCCCTCCCCCGGCATGGTGCCCTACGCGCTTTGCGTGGTGTGCGTGTGCGGAGCGCCGGCGCTGGATACACATATCTCTAATGGTTGTTTTTGCTCCAGAATGAAGTGTTAATGTGTACAAACTAGGGCTGAGCCGGTACAGGTAAACCATTTTTGACGAGTGCAAGCATAAAACGAGTAAAATTCTGTAATATCTGTGTCCGTACTGAAGGAAAATCCTGATTGGGTAACTGACTGTCTTCACCGCTCTGTGAATGGCCAGTCACACAGAGCGCCTGCCCCTCGCTACACTCAAAACCATCTGAGTATGCAGCCAGAGGAGCTGCTGTGCCCCACTCTCGCACACATGCAGACAGTGACTAATCACTCTGCTTGCTCAAGTCTAATTTATACTTCTCTGTCAGCTCCACGAGGGAGAGACACGCATGCACGGAGACAATTTGCTTTCACACTTCTCAGTCTTGTGGGGAGTGCTGCGAAGCAGTTCCCCGCCAGGACAACAGAGGGCGTAGCGCTGTTCTGTGGTATCCTGTCATGTATCCGGTCTAAGATAGTGTGTTTATATTGTGTATATTTGTATCTAAGAGACGTTTTAACACGGACAAATTTGTCACTCATCCTTCTCCGTCTCTTCGTGCGCTCGCCACCTCTAGACCCACGTTTCCCGTCATTTCCGTCCACAAATAAAACGCTTGGTGCGTATCATTTCACTCCATCAGTCACAGGTGAAGAAAATGTTCATATTTTTAGAGTTTTTCCACCAGGTATTCTTCCAGCTTTTCCGTGTCTGCCGCTAGATATGCTCAGCTCTCTTTATGTTTTTGAGGGCGCAATGGCAGCGCTGTAGATGACAGCAGCGCCCTGACCAATCACAAGCTTGCGCTCTCCGTCTCGACTGACAAATGTTTGAAAAAGAGAGCTTGACTCCATCCTTTCGAGGGCTCTCCAGCAGGCTCGCAAGGACGGATAAAGGCGTTGCGTGCGTCCGTCCTGATGCAGACGGAGAAGTATAAATTCTAGCTCACGTTGCTTCAGTAGTCACTAGGTTTTCTTCAACTCGCCTATTTTTCGGTTTTTATAATGTTCAGTGGTACTTGCTTCGTAATGTGCGCAGTGCATTTGACAAGACACCGCTGAAAACGGCCCGTGTCGCATCGGTCACCGCCTCCACTCTGGTCTGGGTTTTTTAACCCCCCCCTCTCTCTCTTAAACTAAATTATCATTCATTTTTGTGCAAAATGTGTGCTCACTGTAGCTTTCTGCATGTCATATCACAACACACAGAGCAGATAGGGTGAAGCCTCACAGGTAAGGAGAGATTTGCGCTCCCTGAGAAAAAGGGTTCAGTGTTGAGGGAAAAACAAGACAGGCATCAGAAAGAATGGAAGGATTTTTATATAGCGCCTCTCAAGATAAAAAATCACAGGGCACTTCACAAGAAGGAATATATATATATCCATCCATCCATCTTCTGAACCCGCTTTGTCCATGCAGGGTCGCGGGGGGCATGGGGGGGGGCTATCTCCAGCGGTCCATGGGCAATCAGGCGGGGTACACCCTGGACAGAGAACCAGTCCATCGCAGGGCAACACAGAGACACACAAGACAAACAATCATGCACACACACACTCACACCTAAGGACAATTTAGACAGACCAATCAACCTAACAGTCATGTGTTTGGACTGTGGGAGGAAGCCAGAGTACCCAGAGAAAACCCACGCAGGCACAGGGAGAACATGCAAACTCCATGCAGAAAGATCCCAGGGCGGGAAGCGAACCCAGAACCTTCTTGCTGCAAGGCAACAGCTCTAACCACTGTGCCACTGCACAGCCTAGAGCCACCCTTTAATTGTGCTATACCGACCAGGGGTGCGAGTGCGTAGTGTCCCGATTGTCAAGTGCGGAAGTTGATCACACCCATTTTTCACCCTTGATCCACACTTCACCTAAGTCGATGCAGATGCAGAAATGGCTCAAGTTCCTTTTCTGAAAAAAGGTATTTTCTAATGAAATTAGTTCATTTTAGGACGATTAGTTGACGCTCTGAATTTTTTAGACAAAGCAGCAATGACTTTATATTTATTTCAAATAGCTGTTTGGCTGTTTGTTTGAAAGCTGTTAATAAAGGTTTTTGAAAAAAGTATCACAGCAACCAACATCACAGCATGCATTGCAATCGATGACACAATGCTTCGTCTCTATTTGGCAATTATTTGCACACTTGTGTACCACACACTCAAAGCCTTGCAGCGTGCTTTCTCCATGTGCACTTTGCTGAAGACCACAGGGCGCAGTGCAAGTAGAGGGATTTGGCCATAGGCCTGGGGCACACCGGAGGCGGAAGCGCCACGCAGTGTCGCGCATGGTACTTCCACAACATTTTTTTCTGTTTTGAGAAGTCAAGTGTTCACACGGAATGCGGCCGTGCCGCTGAGCGCTTCTTGGAATGTCGTGCAACAGTCACATCATCACATGGGACTTGAGAACAGGAAGTGGGAAGTGACTCTGTTGTTTATACGTGATCAGACTTGCTGTTGTGTTTTGTGAGACTCTAATTCATTAACAGTGGGTAAGTACACTATTTATTAAAATATTTAAAAATCAATAGTACTTTAAAGTTATCTAAACTCTGGCTGGGTTTGTGCCCTAACGACATTCCGCTTCGTGATTTCTGTTGTAAAGTGCTCCACTATGTTGTAAACAGCTGCAGCGCAGCGCTTCTGGGACGCGGTGCGGCGCACCACGTGTGCCCACTCTCATTAACTATAATGGCTTCTATTTAAAATGACGGTGTGGCGCGGGCGTAGCGCATCCGCCTCTGGTTCCCCCTAGGCTTAGGTGTCCCACATAGAATAGAATAAACCTTTAATATCTCACAAATGAAAAATGCAGGTGTTACACAGCTCTTGTAGCAAAAGGAAAATAGAAGAAGACACGACATAGCTCTGTGTACATCACAATCAAACAAACAAAACAAAATCAGGGGACAGGAAGGCAGTACTGGACTTAGTGGACTGCTATCTAGTGTGTTTTAGTTGTTTCCCTCCTTTAAAACACCTGGTTTAGCAGGTTATTGAAAGGCTTCTGCATAGCTTGATCATACAGGTGATACAACCATTGAATCAGAAATGAACCTTTGATCAGAATTTATTGAGCCGTAAATGTCGAATCTGTCAATAAATAGCCAACTTTACTGAAGTAGCTACGTCAGATTTCCATCACCATTACCTTTACTTGCTGTGGGAGAACGGTCATTGCGGATGTTTCAGGTAGCTCAACATGTCAAAACGCCCTAAATGATCAGGAGTCCAGATGAGGAAAACGGAACAGGGACAGAGGTAAGCAAATGTTACAGTACTGATATCATGACATTATTATTTAGCATCCTGGGAATGCTTTAGGACACATATGTCAGACTCAAGGTCCGCAGGTCAGATGCGGCCTGCGGAGCATTTTTATGTGGCCCGTGAGATAAATATCAAAAATATATTAAAACTGGCCCGCTGGCTGATTTTAAAGCAAAGACTTCAACTCCCATGATGCTTTGCAGCGTCAGCGCGGAGACGACCCGCCCCCTCCTTTGTGTTTTTTCCAGCGCCTGCTGCCGATGTCTGTAGCTCCGCTGTCTCGGACAAACCAAACACTCCTCTCACTCAGCTTTTTTCTGACGTTGAAGCCCAGAAACGGAGATTCTAGCTGCTCAGTAATGTGTTCACGACTGAAAGAGAAAGTTTTCCAACTAACGTCCAGACAGAGCTGATATAACTCCAGCGAACAGCGACACGCTCAAACCAGCACAACTCTGGCTGCTGTCGTGTTTCCTCCCCGACACACAACAACGTGGTCAAGCAGCTCAGACATGTTCAGCAGCACAAACCTACGTGAGCACCTGTTGTCATCTAATGTTGTCATTATTATGATGAAGATGAACAAAACAACAGGAGCCTCCTCCTCAGCTCAGATCAACCCCATGATGCAGGTATCTGGCTGGAACAGGTGAGAATCACAGTAAACCAGTGGAGCAAACTGAGCTTTAAATATGTTGGTTTTATGCTCTTTTTCTGCTCCAAAACATGAAAGTTAACAGGTGAGATGTTGCATTTTCATTTAAGATAAAATTATATTTTTATTTTGTTGTTGACCCGTGAGAAAAGATTTAAAAGATTTAAAGATTTAAAAGATTTTAAAAATGCTGATTATACCACAAGTAATGAATACCACTGATGCCTTTTATTTAAAACTGTCAGGTACTGGGTTTGTGGGTTCACATTTCCTCTTCACAGGTTGTTGGAGGGCTAGGGAGACTCATAAGGAGACTCCATCCAGCTAATTACCTCGGCTGCAGAGTCACCCTGCTCACCTGCAGCCCATCATGTAATTAGACGGGAGGAATAAAGGAACCAGTGAACCAGCCACTCAGCGCCAGATTGTTTGCCTTAGCCTCCAGCCACGGGAAGCCAAGCGACAACAGAGGTGTGCTACGACCCCAGTCTCCCTCTGCCTGCTCCAATACAGTGTTGATGCGTGTTAATGAGGAGTATTCCAGTGCTGGGGTGAGCGGGCAGTGCAAGCATCGTCTGGCCTTCACCAGCTGATGCCACCACACAACCCCACTTCGCCTCACAGCCCTCTGTGTCTAAGTGCAGTTTAAAATTGGATGTGGGCATCGGCACTCGGGATGAGGCTGAAACATCCCCTTGCCAAATGCCATTGAGTGTGCTCACTCCCAAGGCCCTAAGTGTGTCTTTGCATGGAATGTAATTGGTGGAAGTGTTTAATGTGCAAATAAAATTGGGGGTAGGCTGCCACAGGAATGAGGAAATGGGATCCACACCCCCTGACTTGTCCACCCCCCATGGTCCTATGTGCATGTTTGTGTGATGATGTGACAAGAGCAGGAGGAGAAAAATGTATGGGGATGGGGAGGAATGGCTGGTTGGCCAAAGCCTTCCAGGGAGCCAGCTCCCCCACTGGCCCCAATAGGCACCTCTGTTCCCAAAATGCCACCCAGGGCATGGAGACCCCAGCCCATCTCGCCAGAGCCCAAAGCAGCAGCACCGCAGAGCCCCATGGAGTCCGAGGGCACCAACCCAGCTCCACCTCAGCAGAACATCTACTCACATCCCTGCATTTACACAACTTCCAGAATATGGGCATACAGTAAAGTTTAAAGTAGTAAAGTCTGTTTCTGCACTGCACCACACACACAAAAAAAAAACAATCAATGATGAACAAGAGTCTGCTTCTAGACCTGCAGAAAGAGAAAAACAACACACAACAATACAACAAGAGCAAGCTATCACAGCGTCAACCTGATGAAGAAATATAAAATCAACATTGGTTTACTGAACAATCACATGATAGTAAATCGCAGTGCATTTAGTGCCAACCACAGCCTTAAGACATGTGTTGGAAAATACCCAAGAACAGAGCTTTGCATGCGCAAGCTGGTTAAGGTTAGGATGGGGGTGAGGGGAAGGTTAAATTGCAAGAGGGTAAACGTCACAATTTGGTTAAATGTCCGTTTTATGGCGGGTGTCAGTACCGACGCTCTGGCACAGCGCGTTGCCTCCCGACGCACAGGAGCTTGTCACCTGCTGACAGCAGGCTGCTGTCTTTTCTGTGGACTGCATCTTGCCGGTCATTATCACGTGACAGCGACTAGTCGATGACAGGCATAAAAAGTCACTATAGAGCGGTGAAGTCGACTAGTGACTAGTTCATACAACCCCTACTGCTCCCCAGAGTGTTCTGCAGCATAATCAGCACATTCTCTTTGAACTTGATATCAAATTTTCGCCTCCTCTTCGTCTCCGCACAGTTAAAGTTACCCTCGCGGTCTATCACTGGCAAATCAAAAGTCAGACGGATGACATAACCGCCCCCCGTACTTGCTTGTTACCACATTCCACCCGGCCACAATAAAAAAAACGGCTATTATTCACCTCCGCCGACTCCGACGCCGGCCAAAATATGATACCCGGCAGTTAATTAAATACAGGCTAAAATTAGAGGATTTACGGTAGCCCTCTATCTGTTATCTGGGACCTGTAACTTATCTATATGAAGAAAAAAGCATTAAGACAAAGAAAATGACCCTTTCCGAGTTTCTGATTAAGTGTAGTTTCGTAAGCTAGCTTAGCAACTAAACTGATGATAGCTTACGACGCTATTTTTTAGTTTAGCAGCTAAGCTAATGGTAGCCTGAACTTTTTGAAGCATTCAGAGAAAAACTCAGCAGAGAAACAGCAACTCATGTCCTCTTTAAAAATATATAATCTAAATTGGAAAATAAAACCACCCATAACTTACCTCCATTTTAGCTATTGCTACTGCATCTCGTGGCCTGCTGCTGACAAACAGAACTACGCCATGCACGTACCTAAAGGTCATGTGATTTTCGGGGTCAAACAAGCACTTCCGGTAAGGCAATGGCGACTGGAGGTGAGCTCAAGTCACCATTTTGCTGCAGTCAGATGCCTCGCCAAAGAGAATGGTCAAAGTGAATGTTAACATAAATACATACGTTTTATTACTTTATTATGTATTTTTTATTATTAATGATTATGTTACTTTTTTAACACTAGAAACTAGAAACAAGTAAGGAGGAAAATATTCTGGATCAGCACCATGACGAAAACTTATGGCCATAGAATGCAGTATTCTGGAAATGGTATGAAATGTCACTGTGTGTGTGTGTGTGTGTGTGTGTGTGTGTGTGTGTGTGTGTGTGTGTGTGTGTGTGTGTGTGTGTGTGTGTGTGTGTGTGTGTGTGTGTGTGTGTGTGTGTGTGTGTGTGTGTGCAGTGACAGTTAACTTGAATACTGTTTAATGTACTTCCTGAATGAGTGACTTTTTAAGGCTAAATTAGCAAAATGACAAATACAGACAGTAGGACAACTTGGGTGTTCTCCCTTTTTCTCTTCTTTTTTATTGCATTACACTACCACCTGGTATCAGAACAGGACTATATGTGGCCTTTTTTTTTACTTTGAGTGTCCGTCCCTTCAAAGTTCTCTGAACGGCCCTGCTAGTTAGATGTAGAACAGACTCTTTGCAATGAGATAGAGCTTTTGGACCTACGATTCATTAGTTCAAGCCATCGACATATAAATATTGGACAATGGGTTTCCATAGACTCCAATATCACGTTTTTGAGGGGAAATGGGAGGTGGCCACCACCGCCATTTTGACCGTGTCACAGGTTCTGTCAAGCCCAGACAATTCCACAAAAGGAAAGAGAGGTGGAGCTGAGGGTGTGGCTGTAAGGCTTGGATCAACTGACGACACCCAATTGAACTAGCTACAAGCTAACCTGAAGCTAACCCAAAGCTAATGCGGAGATGGGAGCTAAGCTAACGGAGGTAGCAACCTAGCTACAACCGGAGTTAACTGTGCACAACACCAGAGCTTCTGAGTCAGAGATACGCCGGGCTGACTGCTGGGTAAAACCAGGTGGAACACAGAGGTCTACGAGACCTCAACAAGCTGGCAGCCGAGCAGCAGACAAGCGCCGCTGCGATCTGAGATGCGCAGAGCTGCGGCTGGGGAGAACCGGGTGGAAAGGTTTCCATCCCAGAGCTCCACAAGCCGTCAGCCTGCGCAGCACACAGAAGCCGCGATCAGACAGAGATGCGCCGAGCTGCGTGGAGGGGAGAACCGGTGTCGGTACAAGATCTGCTCGGGTGCAAGATCGGCTCGGGGTCCTTCGACTGCCGATGACGTCAAAGTACGGCAAACCCACTCGGACAAAATCCACTACACATCTATACTCTTGGAAAGAATTTAGCAGTTTCGTTATTAAAATAATGTTTCTTACAGCATAAGTTTGTGTTTATAATGGTATTTGTAAAATAAAACACTATATTTTATTCATAATGTTGAACTCCTCTTTGAGCACATCCCTTGAAGGATCATAGGTATTAGCAACACCTGTGAAATTGTATTTGCAGGAAAGAAGTGTGTCCCGTTTATTGAAGTATTTTGTGTTTAGAGTTTTGACGTCTTGTCCATGAGTAGTTCAGTTACACTCATAGCTGCTAGCCAAAACTCTGGAGTTAAAAGTTTTCTGGCTTTACTAAAATACCTGTCTGTACTTATTTGATTGATGGTATTTTTACTTTCTATTAGACTCCAAATGTAATCATTTGGCACGTTTCTAATTCATAATTTGTAATAATGTAATCGGCGATATTAGCATTAGCATTCCTATGGGTTTTTCCATGAATATTAGCATTGCGCTAACCACTCGCTGCCAAATTGCAGCCTTTGAGATTAGAAAATCTCCTTTTGTCACATCGCAATTTAATTGCACATGCAGTTTAACGTTCAGCCCTAGTATACATGCAGCTCTATGCTAAAAGTGTATTTTCAAAGAGGTAATGATGGATTTCTTTGTAAAAGTTGTCCATCTTTCCAATAGAAAGATTTGCCTGGACCAACGTAACGTGATAACAACATAACGTGATTACGTAATTCCGTAAGGTTCATGTTCAGCCAATCAACTACTTAGACGTCATCGGCAGTCGACGGACCCCGAGCCAATCTTGCACCCGAGCAGTTCCTGTACCGACACCGGGTGGAAAACAGAGGTCTCCCGAGAGCTCCACAATCCGATAGTCGGAACCCAGCTCCACCAACATGTTATATTTCAACCCATTTTCTAAAGTGCAGCATTATGTTAAGTGCACTGGGTTTTACCCTATTACATTTAAATTTCATGGTTAAACAGTTAAAATCTAAGCTCAGCTCGGCAGTGACCTAAAATACATAAATATAATTTTACTTACCGAAAAAAATGAAGTGGAGACTCCTTGGACGCTCTATTAGTGCAATTAATGCCACATTTTGTCCAACAATTGCACAAATAATATCCAAACAGAATACACAAACACAGAGACTCAAAATCCCGAACAGTTTCCAGTCCAGACCGAGGCTCTACTGAGGCCTTTCCACGGAGCTAGCTCTGTGGTCACGTGGGTCGGATGCTCATTAATTATACAGAATTTTAGGCTTTTAATAAACTTAAACAGAAGAGAGAGAAAAAAATTCACCCCCCTCAGAGTAGTCATGAGTGTAAACTAGATCATTTAAACCAAAAACATGTTTTGGTACCAGGCTGTAAACATGTTTATTTCTGCTGTGAAATTGGTATTTTTAACATGGGAGTCAATGAGGATTTGCTCGCTTCTGACACCAGCCCCTAGTGGATGAGGGTGGAACTGCAATTTTAGTACTTCCGGGTTGGCCTCAATTTTTGAGCCGCATTGTGGGGGCTTGGTTCAAGCATAAGAAGTGTTGTGGAATTTCTTTCAGAAATCTGTAAAAGTTGTTATCTTATCAGGTACTGTGATATAATGTAAGCATTACGTCTTTTTTTTTTTGCTAAGCATGCCCCCTGCCCCGCAGAGCTCCATGCAATAGGAAACTGAGCGCCAACCAGAACTAGCCAATAGCGTTGGACTATTGCTTAGATGCTTCAAAGTTAAGGAGTACCTCGGCAGTTGATGAACTTTTCACAAACAAGAAAGTCTTTAAAATATAAATATATTTCAACACAGCAAGAACTGAGAATAATACTTGTAAAACAGCATGTTTTAGCTCTGTTTGTCAGAAGCACATTTATAAACAAGAAACGTGAAGTCGTCATCTCAAAAAAACAGAGCAAGGCTTTTTGTGTGATACGCTTGTCAGCCACTAGATGGTGGCACTGGATAAGAGAAATACTCAGGAAAGTGATTATAAATGACTATATTTCTGGAACCACATGGTCTATTTGATTACTTTTGGTCTCTTTTTAAAAGGGAACTCTTGTGGAATCTGTTGAGATGTGTAAATATTGACATATGTGTTAATGATAAAAAATAAATGGACATGAGACATTGTAAAAAAAATTGAATTTCCTTGTCTGCCTGAAAAAAAATTAATTTCAGGATGAAGTTCTCTTAAGAAAAATTCAGCTGTAAGCCCCAAACCTCAATGTGTTCATAGTTTCACATCTTGACATCAGCTGTGCAAAATTTGAGTCTGATAGAGTGAACAACAAAAATGTTACTGAGGTTTTTATGCAGACACTCCAGGCGAGGTCTCCAAAATGGCACCATTTTGCATGATGTCATTGGTTAAGTCGGTGGTTCTGAAGAGAAGGCAGCCCCACATATCTCACCTCTCCAGCTGCAGAAGGGGAGCTCCAGATAAAAGTTCTACAAAGCAGTCCTCTTTAAGGGGTTTTAGCTCATGTAAAGCTTTCAATTACTGTTTAAAAAATCTCAACACAAGTAACAGATGAATTAAGACAAAACAAATAAAATAAGCTCTTTTTAACTGTCAGTTTCTCTCTCTCTCTCTCTCTCTATCCATCTCTCTCTCTCTATCCATCTCTCTCTCTCTCTGTGTGTGTGTGTGTGTGTGTGTGTGTGTGTGTGTGTGTGTGTGTGTGTGTGTGTGTGTGTGTGTGTGTGTGTGTGTGTGTGTCTGTGTGTGTGTGTGTGTGTGTGTGTGTGTGTCCTGTTCGGCTGTAAAGCAACCAGAACTGATGTCGGAGTACCGAAAACAGTTTTACTCTCACAGGTAGAGAGCATTATAGAATCAGCTATAATTCTCCACTTGATGTCTTAACTTTATTAGAGATGCTTTTGGTTGTTTTTAATCCAAAGGGCATGGAGACAGAAATGAAAGAGAATGGGGGAGAGGAAAGGAAGAGATGGGGAAAGTTCACAAAAATAAACAATAAAGGATGAACAAGAAGCAGCTTCTATACCTGCAGAAAGGGAGAGAGACAGAAATCCAACAGAACCAGAACATCGCTAACAGTTCTGATGGATGGTTTGTCATGTTCTTGTCATCCAGACTTTGTTCTAGTTGTTCTCTCACCCCCTCTTTGAATTATATTGACACAAACACTCATTTATTAAATTGTTATCTATAAGAACTATATTGTTTATTAAATTGGTTGAGTAATTTTTCTGCTTCTCCATCATATATTAAGTGTGTTTTTTAAAAATACCTGCCATAGTTTTCAAACACCTGTTGTATGAACGTTTTTAAATTATTTTGATTATCATTGATTGACTGAATCTTAGTGATTGATCCTTTTTTTCTATAAGTTTTGACACTAAGCTCTGTACAAGAGTCACATATGTGTCCACAGCAAACCCGCTGTCATTAAAAACGCTAAAAAAATGTGTCCTTTATCAGAGCTACATGTGTGAAGTTTTCAGGGTGAAAAACGCATCAAAATCGGTTCACAGTCGAAAGAGTTATGGTTGATTCAACAAGCTTACACTTCACCGATCCCAGATGCGACCAATCGTAGAAGAACCCTTCCAGCCAATCAGAAGCGAGAAAGGTGGGATCTTCCTACGATTACAAACCACGTGACAGATTTCGCGCGAAAGTTTTTCTTGTTCCTATAAAGAGCGCACACATCCGGAGCGTCACCAGTAGCTGGTCTCACGAATTTCGGTTCCGTTTGCGGTCGTCTCTTGTAGCCTACGTAACACAAACATGTCTCAAGCGAGAGTTACGGATTTTTTTACTCAAAGAAAGAAAACGGTGGGTAAACCCGCAAAAACAGCCACGCTGCACGCCACCATCAAAGACGGCTCGTCCACCACTCACAAGGAGTTTGTCCGAGTTATCGATGAAGCTGCAAGTATTCATGATGCTGGATGCGTCGCGGGAAGCCCTGATAAAGACTTCTTGACGCCGAGGACACCGAAGCGGAACTCGTCCGAAGCTCAGATAGCTGAGCAGTCCACCGAAGCCTTTCATTCATCAGCCAAAACAAGAAGGCAAGCGACAAGGGTCAAAAAGGCAACTATCAGCAAGAAAACAACACAGAAGTCTGTTAGAAAGAAGCTAGTTCTACAGGACGAGCCTCCCCGGGTAAGCTGCCTGTTATGATAACAGCGGTAGTATTTAAAACCATCCTCCCGTGTGATTTAATTTAATCGCAGCTAGTTTCACATCCGGATACGAACGAAACTAAAGTTAGCTTCTCTGGTGTTTAGCTTTAGCTACACCTGGACTGAGGTAATCTGAATTTGAAGAATAATATTTTACGCCTCGATTCTGATCTCTAAAACATTTAATTGCAACGGTATGCATTTTTCTGTTTTTGGTCTATATGAAACACTTCCGTCTCCAATCCATCAGAACCGTGTGGGACTTTTCCACAGCTTGTTCATGTTTTTATGTTGGGATTATCTTTGCAATGGTTAGAAGGAAATTTCTAAATTCAGCATGAAGCATTACATTGATTTATTTGTCAACACGTTTATGATGTAAAATCCATGTTTAGCTAATTTTTTTATAATAATTCCAGTCTTTGTTTTGGAGCGATTTATGTTGACATAGTTTGTCTTGCTCGTGACTGAGTTACAAGATTATAAAAGTAACTAACTACTATTTATTGCATTACTTTTTTCATAGAAATATATAAGGAAATGTTAATATCCTGTTAATAGAACAAACTTTATTCACTATAAATTACTACAATGCTGGAATATAAATGAAGAAATAGACTTTGACATGATAAATATGAGTGATGCACCGATATGACATTTTGGGGCCAATACCGATATCCGATATTAAGATTAAGGCCGATAACCAATATTTGCATATACTGATATACTGATATTAGTGCTTCTAAAATCAGCAGATTTAGTATAGAATGATAATTATTAAAGCTGAATTTATATTATTATGTACACACACCACACACATTTACGGTTCTGAGATGATTTCATTCACTGTTCACATGACTAAATAAATACCGTATTTTCCGGAGTATAAGTCGCACCAGCCATAAAATGTATAATGAAGAAGAAAAAAACATAAGTCGCCCTGGACTATAAATCGCATTTTGGGGGGAAATTTTATTATTTTTCTTACAAAATCTGAGACCAAGCATTTCAGATTGCAAGACAAGTACCGGTAACAATAACAGAATAAACAACCAGGGTGCAGCAGCACACCACGGTCTCCAGCAGAGGATGGCAGCGTTTAAAACCCTCCCAGCGGGCGGGGAGAGCTCATTCCTGGGCCAGAGCCAGCCCACAGCACCCCGCCACAGGCTGCAGTGGGTGACGGCGGTGTTTGCAACCCTCCCAGCGGGACATGGGAGCTCATTCCTGGGTCGGAGCCGCCTGGCCCGCAGCAGTTTGCCACAGGCTCCAGCAGGTGATGGTGGGGCAGAGGAGCTTATTCCTGGTCCGGAGCCGGTCCACAGCAGCGCGGGATACATAATTTGGTAAATAAGTCACTTTGGCATATAAGTCGCACTCGCAGGACCAGCCAGACTATGAAAAAAAAATGTGACTTATAGTCCGGAAAATACGGTACACATCACCTCCTCACCCTCTGAAACAGGCAAACAAATGGAGACAAGATGGAAAACATCTGTTAACATCGGCCCGATTTTATTTATCGAACTTATACGGATATGTTAAAAAATGACTAACATCAGTCGATACCGATATTGATGCCAATATATTGTCCATCCCTAATAAAAATGTATGTCCATTCAATAGTTTAAAGGTGAAATTTTGAAATACACGAGCACCTTACAGAAGAAAATACAACCAGAAACATTACACTAATTAAAACCAAGACTCCAATCAAATCAAATGTGATAGCCACCTAAGTTCACAAGAGGCATGGTGGCAAGGTTGAAGCGCTTCATCTTCCAATCTTAACTCAGGAAATAGCAGGACACACCAAGGTACTTCTCTGTAGCACGGCTGGTCCACACGTCAGCAGTCAGTGACCTTCTTCCGCTCTGAGGGTCTGCTTTACCGTAAAGATAAAATATATTAAAGTTAGTTTATTTGCCAGATTAATAATTCTGTTATATCACAAAGTTGGTTAAGATTTAACACAAAGAAAATGTTTTATGCTTTATGAATATTAGTTTCTTTGTTGTTCAGTCAGCAACCTTTTTATTTTATCACAAAATGCATTCTAATGTTCTGTTTGTGTCCAGAGAGAAACGGAGACAAAGACGCGTGGCGCGCGTACACACACACACACACACACACACACACACACACACACACACACACACACACACACACACACACCTTAAAGGAGACATATCATGAAAAACTCACTTTTTTATCCCTTAATACAGTGTGTTTCATATTTTAAGCACCTATGTGTGCAAAAAGCCTGACATTAATCTCTAGAGGAGCTATTGAGATATTTTGTTATAAAGTTTTGGTCATATTTGTCCACCTGTTCAGTTTTTAAATTTGTCTAATACATCTTGTGACTATGTAGTCATGATAACTGCCAAAAATGGTCCTGGACATCCGGCTAAACAGAGCCGATCCACCATTTTTTCTTCTCGCTAAGATTTTTGAGTCCAATTGGACGTGTGTGTGTGTGTGTGTGTGTGTGTGTGCTTGCTAGCTTGTCCCTCCGTCGGCCATGGTGGGGGTGTGCGATGCGACCCCGTGTGAATTCAGACAAATGCATGAGAGAGTTGGCAGCCCAGAAACGGCTTGATGGACAACTCTCCCCACATGTTTTAAAAATGCTAATATAATGTTTCTGCTACTCTAAATAATGATTTCTTTATAGAACTACAAAGTCCGACTGGGGGAGGAGAGTAGGTCTGCTCTGTGGAGGGGGGCGGGGTTTGCTACTCTTCCAGATTTAAAGAGACATTACCCAAAAAACAGCTCATTCTCAGAGTCTCCTCAGAACAGGGGTAGATGAGGGGTCTGTAGAGCAACAATAATGAGGAAATCAGACCAAAGAACTGCAGTTCCACTGTATTTAGACCTCAACTGAATGATTTAGATGAAAAAAGGAGTAATAAAAGCATATGTCTCCTTTAAAGGTTGTTTCATATTTCTTTTACAATATTGTGTTAAAATGGCGTCACCCTGTAGGTAGTAGTCATGGTAACCAGGGTTGAACTGCTTAGTAATCTCTCTGAAACCTTGATACCGACCATGGACAGGAGTCTCCTGACCAACATGCTCACAAAGGCCCTGGTCAGGACGTTAGCTTGCTGAGGTGTGCACGTAACAAACTCGTCCATTGAAGAGAACTTTTAGTAACACTGTAACGTAGCAGGATGAAATAAGTCATTTGTGTTTCTGATTGGTGCAAATATATGTGACACATAAATGTGTTCTGAAGGTAATAACATCACCACCGCTACTAGTGTTGCTACAGCTATGAATACAAGTAACTCTGTTGTTTGCAGCTAACAAGGTAAACCTACCGATGCGACTCTTTTCTCTGCCATGACGTGCTTCCTCTTATGGGCCATTCCCATCTGTACCGGGTCGGCCCGGGCCGGGTAGCCCCAGTCGGCCCCAGCCTGGCCCGGTTGATTCCACACATCCTTGCCTTAAGCCCATGTGGGCTGATTCTTCCCACCAATCAGAGGCTTGCTCTAATGGAAGGTGTGAATTTGCTGTCAGCAGTGGGTGTGTTGGCCCTGGTCGGCCTGAAGCAGACCCCCTCGAGAAGAGGGCTGAGAATGAGCCTTGGTTGGCCCGGAAAAATACCAGGCCACCCAGATATGTAAAAAACCTACGCTACCCGGCCCGGGCCGACCCGGTACAGATGGGAATGGCCCATTGAGATGCTCGTGCATCACCGATGTGCTCCTGTGAAAGGAGAGTTTCACGCTGCACTCTACGGGCCTTTCTTTGAATCTGTATAATGCTCCCAAACTTATGAGCTACATTGCTGACTCGCCATGTTTTCTTTCTCTGCTGATGAAGGCTGCTCTGGATGGCGTCTACTGCACATGCTTCTCTGTGCGAAGTAGTGGTGTGAATCTTCACTTGTTATCCGATTACGATTATTGTTGGGTCAATGATTCATTTCGATTCGATATCTTGATGCATCACGATTATTTCATATGGATTTGTTTTCATCTATAAATTGAAGATGTCAGATATCTTTTGTCAAACCTGCCATCCCCCAAAAGCTCTCCATTAACCAGTCTTTAGGACTAAACATTTAAAAATATTTAACAAGTAAAAAAAAATCAAAAACATGCTTTGCAAAAACTCACAAAATCTCTTTAAGCTGAATTTAACATCGGTTTATCATCACGAAACAAAAGAATAAAGTGGAATAAAAACTTCTATCTTCTGTTTCTCTCCACTTTTAACTTCTCCATGTCTCTAAAATAAAAGAGACAAATGATTACACTGCGGTCGCCGTCACTAACCCCGCCCCCTCCCCAAGTCGGGATCTCCCGACATCACAACACTCGGTCTGAATGAGTGCTTCAAGGAGAAAAAATGATGAAATTTTGAAAATAATAATTCGTGTTTGGAGATCCTCTCTCTTGTGTGAGCAGACAATGTGCTTGCAGGGCTTGTGATCACACGTGATTACACATGGCATTCTGGGATGTGCGCAGACATGTTGGTGGCGTGACAAGTGTAAACATACGTGACACAAACGGTATTTTCATGGAGAAGAAGCGGATTTGGGTGAAAGAAAGTGTTAAACAGGAATTTAAAATCCCAAAAAGGATGCGGAATATACAGGGATACATTAATTAAAGACACCGGGGGCCGGTATGTGGACAAGCGTTCTAAATGGTTTGGATCCATATGAAAGACCCAAGACTGAAGCACCGATGACGTATTGTTACCGCCACAGTCCTGCATAACGGACATTTTCGGTTATCGTGTTTGTGGTGTGAGCGGATGTAATTCAATTCAAGTTTATTTATATAGCCGCTGGCTGTCACACACACACACACACACACACACACACACACACACACACACACACACACACAAACACACACACATACAGGTCCTTCTCAAAAAATTAGCATATTGTGATAAAGTTCATTATTGTCGCTAGGGTTGGGCATCGAGCATCGATTGGAACCGGTTCCAACTGTTCATTTTTCTTGGAATTGCTCAACGTTTTTTATTTCGATTCCTAGAATGCCGACGGAAGAGGAATCCGCGGCTGATCTCCATGAAAAATAAACGTGATCTGCAAATTGTGATCAACGCTTTTCAGAAGTGATCACACCAGCTGTATGTGTGCAGCACCGAGTTCCCCCTCCCCCCCACCCGGCACGCAGCGGCCAAATATAAACAAACGCGTCTGCCGAACTTTTACTCCGTCATGTAAACTTCAACTCCTGCAGCGTAGAGGAAACTTGTTAAAATATGTCAACACGGTGGATTTAATAGAAGCTTTAAAGAACAAACTCTGGACGGTGTGAGGTGAGTTTGTCTCACTGCAGAAATAAAAACACACGGAGCGTCAGCAGCCAGACACATGAGTGTCAGAAGGCTGAACAATAACCTGTAGAATAATTAAAGTCATCATGCTAGAGCAGCTTCTCTGTGGTGGTGCATGTTGCAGTTGAGGGAAAGAAACAACATTTAAAAACGCACACAATCTGTAACTTACAGGAATGAAAACACTCCAGAAGGTGGTGTTTGGTCGCCTTACAGCTGCGATCCAAGTGAGCCAACGAGATGCTAGATACTTGGTCTCCGTGGTTTTGCCTCCAAGCAGGAAAACTGTGAAAAGTTAGCTTGACTTGCCCCTTTATTCCCCTGGTGATCACATGTGTCACCCCACAACACAGCAACGATTTACTAGTGTTTTGTAACATAACTGATCAAATGAATAATAGATTAATTTAAGCTGCAAGAATGAGACTGAGCGCACCGATTACAGTAGTAACAAGCAACAAGTAAGGACTCACACGCCTCCAACGTTGAAAAAAACAAAACTACATTCCACTACAATCGATTATGGCGTACTTTTCTACGATGCTGAATCATTTATGTCCGCATCTCAATGAATTGATTATAACATGTTCAGGAGTAAGCTACTGGAAATTATAACATCTAATTTCTACTAGTAACAATGTAATATATGTATGTATGTATGTATGTATGTATGTATATATATATATATATATATATATATATATATATATATATATATATATATATATATATATATATATATATAATTATTGTTATTATGTACAGGTTAGCGACATGATCCAGTCTACGTTGTATTCAAATGTAGAAGCGTTTGTGAATTACATGCTACAACAGTTTGCCGTAGCTCTACTGTGATGTGTGGAGCAGACTCGCTAACGCTCAGTAGCAACAACAGCAGACTGCAGGTAGCAGCTGCAGCGGTTCTGCTACATACTGCTGCAGATGCAAACATCCGCAAATAGACGGGATGGTGGGGATTTTCTTCTGCTTCTGGAGTTTAGTCATTCATCACGTTTTTTTTCTGAACTCTACTTGGTCTTGATTCGTGAGCGTGCTACGCGCTAGCTTGGCATTGGCCAATCTTTGGACCATTTCTGCCTTTTGCAATGGTTTATGTGTTTGCTGGTCCCCCTATTTTCCTCCACAGCACCTAGATAACAACATTGTGCACCAGTAAAATGTGCATACATTTATTAAGGCTTCAAATCAGTAAAAAAAATGAATTGAGAAATGTAATGAATCGAACCATTCACTCGATTTGTTTCAGCCCTGATGAAAATTTCATCTGTGTCAGTGATTCAACTTAAAAGATGAAACATACAAGCTAGACTCATTACATTCAACCAGACATTTCAAGGCTTTGTTTCTTATAATTTAGATGGTTATGGGGTTATGCCGCTTAGAATTAAGGCCAACAAGTTTTATCTTGGTCTCTTCAGACCAGAGAATCTTTCTCACCTTTTCTGGGTCCTTCAGGTGTCCTTCAGCTAACTCCATGCGTTTTGCATTGAGGTGAGGCTTCTGTCGGGCCACTGTCGTAAAGGCCTGACCGGTGGAGGGCTGCAGTGATGGTTGACTTTCTACGACTTTCTCCCATCCTTAAAATTCTAACCAAACCAATCAGTGGTGAGCTGCGTGCGTCCACACCACGCCGCTCAGTTTCTCAAACAACGAAGATGGCGTCTGAAGCAGAGTTTGCAGCAGCCCTTTCTTCTGTTCTGAATGATTTGGACATGTCTTTAAAAACCACAAGAAGCGATATAAGACTTTCTTCTAAAGAAAGATGTTTGCGCTGCTGCTAGATGCCATTTCTGACTACAGCGTTGTGCGACACCGTAGTAATTTCTGCTTTTAACCTTGCATAATGCTATGAAAAATACAGCGGAGAGGAAGCTGGTTACAAGTTACGGTGCTAGATCAGCTAGTTTCTGTGATGGAGATGTGGTCAGAAACAAACTCGCTGTCTTTTTATCCTTTCTTGGAAACATCTTTGTCTGAATGAATGTGATGTAATTGTTCATAGAATTAAAACTTGTGTTGAAGTTACGTTTATTTCATCAAGTAAGACCTGTGGTTGAATCGGGAATTGATGGAACCATACTTGAAATAAGGAATTGTTCAAATTCAAATGATGCCTATCCTTAGTGAACAGGCTTATGAACAGCGTTCTCTTCGAGAGCTGCAGATCTCTTCGGAGCCGTAGCTAAAACATCCTGTTATCCATAAACTGTAAAAAGAATACTAGGGATGCACCGATCAGGTTTTTTTGTTGCCTATCACCGATACCGATATCAAAAGAATGCTGATCACCGATACGGTCACGTGGATTGGCCAGAAATTTTCTACATAATAATGAGTGCTACAAACTACATAATCTGGGAATAAAGGAAATGTAACCTAATCTAAAATGGTCTGTATTAGGGTTGTCACGGTGTGAAATTTAACCTCACGGTTATTGTGACCAAAATTACCACGGTTTTCTGTATTATCACGGTATTTTTTTTAAACGTGCTACATTTTCACACAATTAAATAAACCCTGTATGTCAGGAAATATTGTCCTCAGTTTGTGTCTAAATTTTGCCTAAAATGTGTTATTTTGTAATTTTGTTGTTTATTTGTTTACATTTTTCCCCTTTAGTCTTTAAAATACCAATATTTGCCCATAACTTCTTATTTTTTGTCTGTTTGATGTCATCATTTTAAAAATATTAGATCAGATGATACTCAGTACTCAAGTAGCCTTCTAATCACATACTTTTTTACCCTTACTTGAGTAATAAACCCTATATCAGGAAAATATTGTTCTCGATTTGTGTCCTTCCAGTGAGCTTTGCAGATGTGGGGAAATGTCATCAGGCAGTAATCATTGTTAAATTCATAATTATTTCCGGAGAGAGACCAACTCTTATCTGCCCCTGGGAGCCCCGTAATGCATAGCGTCATTTCAACATGGGGGTGTCCGCGACACGGTTTATATGCAGGTAGCGGCGCTGCGGCTGCTTTATATAGCGACTTGTTGCATTCTCCCTCAACTCAAATCCTCGGATCACGCATTTTAGCTAAAATGCTAACGTTAGCTTGCCTTGCGTTGACTGTAGAGTTGTGGGTGATGGTCACGCAGATGTGTCATGAGATTTGAAGCGTCTCCGTCTCCTCCTTTGGCCATTATTTCAGCTTTAGCTTCAAGAAAGTTTTGGTTGTAAACATCAAAGCGCGCATGTGCCGCCGGCAACTTCACAGATGATACGGTGGCTGGTAAGGGTCACCGCGCCTACACCTTAGCCACGATAAACCCACCGAGATAATATAGTTTTTTTTTTTTTAAACAAGACGGTTATTATTATTTTCAACCTTTTTTTACCGGGGTTTACCGCTACACCGGTTACCATGACAACCCTACCTGATCGGTCTGCTTTGATCTATTTTGAAAACTCCGATCAAAACAGATAGGGGCGCTATCGGCCGATTGGGATCAAATGCCGATCCATCGGTGCATCCCTAAAGAATACCTTGCAAATGTGACTGCCGAAGGCAGTAGCAGTTGGTGCAGCATCTACCCTTCAATGTCTGCTGTGAGGACGGACCTCTTGTGATGAACAAATCTACACTTTTTGTCACAGAGCTGTTGGGGAAAACTGAGGTAATCATCTCCTTGTTTCTATCTTAACAGGACCTTTGTAAAGTGGATATAGCCTCGCTCAAGTCTCGGATTGGGAGGATCAGACATGCTGATGACACTGCCGTTCCCACTTGTTCTGATGATGTAACCCCAGCTGTTCCCATAACCACCACGCCCCTGTCAACTGACACAAGTCCCCTAAACGCCTCTGTAGCTCGAGCCAAAGACCTAGCAACCAAAGCTCTGAGAAGGAAGGAAGAGGGGTTTGTCAAGCAGGGGGAGACACCACCTCACGACAGGTGAGCAAACCAATACTTAAATTTCTGTTTATTTTTTAGACCCATCAAACTAATTCATCTTGTTTCATGGTCCAGCACCAGGCAGCCAGCGTATCAGCGATACCACACCCTCGCTCAGTCAGGCCCCCCCGGGCTCTCTTTGCCATACCAGTACAAGGTTCTGGCTGAGATGTTCAGGAGTATGGACACTGTGGTCGCCATGTTGTACAACCGCTGTGAGACTGCCACGTTCACTAAAGTCAAGCAGGGAGTTCAGGACATGATGCGCAGGTATGTGACAGGATGAAGACCTGGTAGCAGGGTCCGAAATTCAATTTTTTACTCACCGGCCAAGTTGGCTGGTAGATGATGAAAATCTACCGGCCTAGCATATTTTTTACCGGCCAAAATTCTAAATGATTTAGATCCACCTAAAGCATGTTATTCTATATTATGTTGATTCCAAACAGAGTGACAAAATAATTAAAACATCAATTAATAAGAAAAACAACTCTTTTGTCATTTTTACTATTTATTTATTTTTAGAGATGTTTTTATGAACTCTTTCATTGAAATCTAGTCAGACTCCTTGTTTTCTCTGTCCATGAAGTCTGGCCTCCTGCTTCTGACACCGTCTTTGTGCCAAAGCATTACAGCCTCATTTGGGTCATAGTCCTTGATCTCTGGAGGACACAGCTGCACCATGAGAATATCTGAAAGTGTGTCAGGGCTAGGGTTGTCACGGTAACCGGTGTAGCAGTAAACCCCGGTAAAAAAGTTGACAATAATAATTATCATCTTGTTTTTAAAAAAAATTTATCTCGGTGGATTACCGTGGCTGCGGTGTAGGCGCGGTGACCCTTACCAGCCACCGTATCATCTGCTGAAGTTGCCGGCGGCACATGCGCACTTTGTTGTTTACAACCGAAACTTTCTTTAAGCTAAAGCTGAAATAATGGCCAGAGGAGGAGACGGCAGCACTTGGGACATTTATTATCCCTCAAAGAAGACAAAGTCAGAAGTATGGGCATTTTTTGAATATTTGAA
This sequence comes from Nothobranchius furzeri, assembly GCF_043380555.1. Taxonomy (NCBI): domain Eukaryota; kingdom Metazoa; phylum Chordata; class Actinopteri; order Cyprinodontiformes; family Nothobranchiidae; genus Nothobranchius; species Nothobranchius furzeri. The sequence goes on along the minus strand of NC_091752.1, from coordinate 59,462,352 downwards.
GAATGCCGAGGGACAGTTGTCTGTGAAAGGCAGCAACGCTACGTGGCCATCATAATGTAGCCATTGTCTCACGACTCCGCCGTCTCCAGTTCACCACTTTTCACAAAATCTTCTGGTTGCCACTGGTCCTGGTGGTTTTTCTTCCAGTTCGACGAGTTTTCTTTTGGAAGGCTGGCTGACTTCAGTTAAAAATCGCCACATTTCACCGCTAGTTTTAACACGAAGCTAACTGCTAACTTGATAAACTGATTGAATGGGATAGGTGGAAATGACATTGGATGCGGTGCTCACGTTTCGCGTACGTTTGTGTGCGTTGCATGCAGGCGGGAGGAGTATCAGAAATCCATGGAAGATGACTGATAAACATAACTAATTTGGTGCAAACATTTACTCGCCAGGTGGCAGGTAGAGCTCAAAAATTTACTCGCCAAATGGAGCAATTTGCTCGCATTTGGCGAGTGTTAATTTCGGACCCTGCCTGGTAGGGTGGTGCACCACTGAGTAGGGCTGGGCTGTTTTACCCCAAGCTGCTGTGTATTGTTGCTACTATCACAAGGATGTTCTAGTTTAGGATCAGCTTTATTTATTTAGTTCAAACAAAAAGTGGAAAGATTGAATTACAAAGCAGACAAACGCGACATTAGAAAAATACATATTAGATCTGTAATTAAAAATGAGTTCCAAATATTGCATTACAAGTAAACTAGCAACTCAAATGTTTGCAAAAAGTATGCACATTGGTACTCATTTCCTTGGAAAGCAGTAGTATAAAGTAGGAACAGACTGATATTTCTGTCGACTCATATACTTCCTTGGTAAAGCCGATTTAAAGTCAGGCACTTCCATGTGGAGCCTGGTGCTGCTGCAGAATTTAATTACATATTTATGTTCCTGAGTGAAATCTACATGATAAATGTTCTAAATGTCTTTAATTCGTTAAGGTCTCTCCATCCTTCAGCGCTAACCCTGACCAGCTGTCAACTCACAAAAGGCTAAAGGTTTAAAGGTTGGCAAAAGGAGATCTGAGGCACTCAGGAGATACAAAAATAAAAAGCCTTTATTAGTACATGGCTCAAATAGTTAAAAACATAGATGTCGACGCGTTTTAGCCCACGGGGCCTTCGTCAGGGCTCAAAAGGTTTGTATGTTTTCTCACTTTCATGTTAAGAAGGCTAATCAATGACACCTGCTGAAGTCGGGCAGGTAGACGGTATTATGACTGGATGACCAGTATAACACAAAAAACTTTTAACATCTAAACAATCCTATTGTAAGGATGAATACTTACAAATATTACGTTTCACTTGTAGAATTTGAGAAAAAATTATAAATATGGTACACAAATGGTAAGAAAACATGAGATTATAAATAAGGAGCGAAATCTGATTCTCCTTATGAAGAAATCTACTAATTTCAAGACACAAGTCCCTTTCAAAAAAGAACTGCAAATGGATTTAGAAAAATTACAAAGGGAAGTTAAACAAGAAAAGCCGAGGAAATTCAATAGAGACGTATCAGACTACAAAGAAAATAAAGTTTACATGTGGAAACAAAGACAAAGCTTTCAAACTCGGTCACAACGAAGAACTGTTTCCTTCCAACTGCCTAGCAATGATGAGGATCACCCGGAGACATCAGAATCCTCCCCATCTACTTTTTTAGGCATCAGATCCCAAAGAAACAAGCAGAGACAAAAAAATGTAAGACAAGAAGAGGGAGAAGCAAGTCATCAAGGATTCACACGTTACAGTCGACATACCAGAAGCAGAGACGAGATGAAGATCAACAAGTAACAAGCATCTCCTCGAGACCATATACAGCAAGATGGTGGGAGAACCCCATTCAGACCCAAGTCCACCTTTATACCTAACATATGTAATCAGACTCTGAATGTCTTCTACAAAAAAGTTACACACGAAGTTGATCAACTCTTTGCATCTAAAAATAAAACGAAGCATAATCTCACAAACAAAGAAAGAGATGCAATTAAGAGGTTATCAGCTAATGAAGACATCATCAAGAGAGCTGATAAAGGAGGAGCGGTAGTGGTGTGGGGCAGAGACCTATACGTCACAGAAGCTGAGAGACAGTTGGATAACAGTGAATACTATGAACATATTCAAATTAATCCAACAGAGCAAATAAAGACTGAACTTAAGGAGATACTTTTACACGCTAAAAATGAACAATGGATCTCACAAAAGAACATGACTTTCTACTGAATGAGCACCCAAGAATTCCTTCCTTCTACATGCTCCCTAAAATCCATAAGAACTTGGAGAATCCACCAGGCAGACCAATAATCAGTGGCAATGAATCAATCACAGAACCAGCCTCACAGTTTGTAGATTTTTTCATTAAACCATTTGTATCAGAACTGCCTTCTTTTGTTCAAGACACTACTCAAGTACTGAACAAACTGACTGATATAAGGAACATAGGACCTGGACTTCTTGTTACTATGGATGTGGAGGCGCTATACACTAACATTGACCACACAGAATGACTAGAAGCACTAACCTATTACCTGGACCAAAGACATTCAGAAGATATGCCTCCTTCTTCTTTCATCCTTCAGCTGGCGAAGTGGACTCTATGTAACAATGTGTTTCTGTTTCAGAACCAATTTTTTAGACAGAAAAAAGGTACAGCAATGGGAGCATGCTTTGCACCCAATTACTCTAATCTTTTTATGGGACTTTGGGAAGAAACATATGTATACTCTGATCGTAATGTCTATGCTGATAAGATGATGTGGTGGGGAAGATACATTGATGACATTATTCTGCTGTGGTCTGGGTCAGAATCAGAACTACTTCAATTCCATTCATATCTTAACAACACTAACAAAAGTTTGAAACTCAGCCTAGACTTCTCCTCATCTGAAATTAATTTCCTAGACATAAAAATCTCAAAATCTGATAATGGAGATTTACACACTTCTATTTTTAGAAAACCTACTGACCGTAATACAATCCTCAGAGCAGACAGTTTCCATCCATCATGGTTAATAAACAACATTCCCACTGGTCAGTTTCAAAGACTTAGACGTATTTGTGACACAGAAGAAGAATTTGAAAGAAATGCTACAGTTATGGGCCAGAGCTTTACAACAAGAGGATACCAACAAAGAACTATACACAAAGCGTATAATAAGACTAAAAGCCTCCCAAGAGAACAACTATTGGTTCCTAAAGAGAAGAACCCACAAAGATCAGATGGTGTTTATTTTGTGACCCAATTCAGTGATCAAGCCCACAAGATCAAAAAAATAATTACAAAAAACTGGGACCTACTGAAAAGCGACAGTGTTCTTAGGGAAGCTCCCCCAGATACTCCTACTATCAGCTTCAGACGAGCTCCAACGTTAAATGATCAGCTTGTTCAGTCACCTTCCTCCACAGCAACAAAAAATGTGGTTATCAACTCGAAAAGGCAACTATACATGTGGAAATTGTGTTCACTGTGAGAACATGACTAATACTAATTGTTTTGCTGATGTTTTCACAGGACGTACTTTTTACATTAATACATTCATCAATTGTAATACTTTGTTCGTGGTCTACAGACTAGAATGCCCATGTGGTTGCTTCTATATTGGAAGAACTAAACGTAAGTTAAAAGCAAGACTTGCAGAACACAAACAAGCAATCAGATCAGGTAATCCTCTATGGCAGTGCATCATAAAGACACAAATCATGGAAGCTGTAACTCTTAAAATCACAGGGATTGAACATATAAAAAATTCAATTAGAGGAGGAGATAGGCTTAAAAAACTCTTGCAAAGAGAATCATTTTGGATTCATACACTAAAAGCTACTAATTTCCCAGGTCTTAATGGAGAATTAGATTTCGCTCCTTATTTATAATCTCATGTTTTCTTACCATTTGTGTACCATATTTATAATTTTTTCTCAAATTCTACAAGTGAAATGTAATATTTGTAAGTATTCATCCTTACAATAGGATTGTTTAGATGTTAAAAGTTAGGTGTGGCGCCACGGCTGAGCCTATGTAGGGGAAACACTGGGTGTGGTTCACTGAAAAACCATTTTTTAATGATTATTTCTGATAATCAGTCACTTTGTTTCATGCAGGTCGAACATGAAAATAGTCTCCTACACTTATCTCCTGCTTCAGTATTCTGATAGAAATGGTGAAACTCTAGATTAGAAAATCCTGACAGATCTACGTCACACTGTCACTTAACATTCATGGGCTCACCATCTAGACTCGTGACAGGGAAGGCTAAACAGGAGGGAACGTCTCTGCTAGTAAAACTGTTAGCATTAGCAACTCCACCACACAGCAGAACTCATCCAGGCTTGTGTTATTTGTGGAGGTAAAACATCAATGTTGCAAATCAGTAGTAGAGTGAATTTTTCTAAGCAAAATCCCTGAAAAGGAACAACAGATATTTCAGGGGTTCGAAACCTTTCTAGAATGTAATCATGCCTTTTATCAATAATTTATAGAATGTGTGTGTGATTTATGTGTTAATACAGATGTGAAATCAATTCATGTTAAATCATCATGAAAATGATCATTTCTCAGATTATAATTGTACCACCAAAATTAATGATCGTTGCAACCCTATACCGGACCAGAATTTGGTTTCACACCAGGGTCAAATATGCATTTTCCATTCTGAGGTGACCTCTTCCTCAGACGTCCAACTGGGGCCAAGTAGTTGATACTACAGACTTGAGGCCTAGTCAACACGTAGCCGGGTTTTTTTAAAAACGAATATCCGCCCCTCCAAAAACTTGCATCCACACCACCGCGTTTTAAAAACAAACTCTGTCCACACGTACCCGGATAAATACGTTGTTAAGGACATGTGAGACCTGTAGGCGGCAGTACTTCCCCCGTTCTTAACCTCGTCCTTCATCTGTGGTCTTCCGCAAGGAGCAGTAATTCCGCTTGCAAAAACAAACAAGCAAAAAGCGCTTGGGCAGTTGATGGATCGGGTAGTGACAGAGCGCAGCTCTGAGGGCTTCCATGATGCCGGCTAGTGTAAACACCGGTCACACATGTGATGTCAGCATTTTTCTGTCGCGGAAAGTGACGTTGCGGACCTTAAAACTCCGGTTTTGTCCGTCCACACGCAGACACCCAAAACGGAGAAAACGCAGATCTTCACTTTGGCCGGAGTTTTTAAAAAGATCCGTTTTCGTGTGAAAAAACTCCGTTTTCGTGTGGATGACAGGCCAAAACGTAGAAAAATATCTACGTTTTGGCAGATCCCCAGCTACGTGTGGACAGGGCCTAATTGGCTGGCTGAAATCCAAATCTACTGCCTCTGATTGGCAAGCAGAATTGGCCACCGGGGGATTCTCTCAGGCGTGATTCTGTAGCACGCATCACTCGCTCAGTGGGAAAGGAAAAGAGAGCCGTGTGTGTGTTATATCATGATAATATAGGAGTGTGTGGGTTTATTTAAAAAGGATCCCCATTAGTCCCGCCTCTTCCAGTTGCTGATTGGTTCTTTTTTCCCGTTCGCCTATCTCTTCCACTTTCTGATTAGATTTTCATTAATGTCAATTATTATTGTTAGCTTTTATTTATTGACAAAAAAACACGTTATCGCGAGGGACTACTGTACAGCGCTTTGGTTTGACCTCAGATTGATGGAAAAATAGTTTTATAAATAAAGTTGATGACGATGTCTTATTTATAAATGAGCTGCACATTCATTTAAATGGCAATATGTTCATACTGTGTCTGTGAGGTCAGGTTGAGGAGGTGACCCTGACTTGTTCTGACGTCTTGTATTCAGGCGCTTTGAAGAGAGCCACATGGGGCAGATAAAGACTGTGTTTCCTGAGGCATATACATTCAAGCAGGAGAAGAACATCCCAACCTTCAGCAGTGGTGTTCCCAAGACCAGCTACCAGCTCACCGTGGAGCCCCTTACTGAATCTGGTTAGAACCTACTTTTCTTTATTTATTAACTCAGCTTAATAGTTTAAATTGAGAGTTTTGAGTTTAACTTGTCAATGTGTGTGAATGGGTGAATGGCTGATTGTGTTGTAAAGCACCTTGGGGGGTTCCAGGACTCTTGAAGGCGCTATATCAAATACAGGCCATTTAACAGGCCAACTTCAATGTACAATAAGTAATTTTACAGTGAAATAATCCCCAAATAGTCAAATATCTCCAATCATGTTGGAAGGAGGGTTACGTCGAAACAGATTTGATTCTCAGCCAGCTGTCTTTTCAAAATGGCAGAAGAGAGACATGGTTACTGTTTAAAACCTGTGAGCCTGCTGGGTTGCAGAGTCTGCGCCGTGTTGGTGCTGCAGTAAAACGCAGCAGTGTTTTGTAAAGATCCTCAGCCAGTAACCGGAGCGACCCAGAAGTTATGTTTTGAAGCTACAGCAATTTTTTTTTGTTTTACTCTAATTCTGAGTAAAGAAGGCTAAAGGCCTACATTCAATGGTCCGCCCATGGTTCGAGTTGGTGTGGTGAACAGGGTGCTACTGAGTTGTCAGCAGATCCTGGTCTCGGGTTTCAACCAATGTCTTATTCCTGGTCTTCTGCTGATTCTGTCGTGTTCTTGAGTGCATGCTTAAACCTTTGTTTGTCTTTTGGGTTGGCGTTTGTCCTGTTCTGTCACTTCTCCGCACGGTTGACCTCTTTAAAGGACTCGGTCCACAACGTCGATAGCCGCCTATCGAGCTCTTGTACCGACTGTCCGTGAAGATCCGGCTGCCCAGGTGCCTCCTCCTGCGCCGGTCGGTCCTGTACCTCCAGCTGCACCGCCTGCACCTCCTTTACCTCCGGTTAAATCTTCAACTTCAAAAAGGGGGTGATTTCATTGGTCCAGATTCGTCTGTCCCATAGTTCTCTGTTTCGAGTTACACAAGTTCTGTTTGTGTTTGTGTGTGTGCATGGTTGTACTTCCTGTCTATACATGACGTGCAGACTTGGGTGACTTGGGATGGTCATGCTGTGGGTTCCTGAAGTTCTGTAATGATTAAGTCATTAACAGTTAAGTGGAGTATTCTGCAAACTGTTGTGTTTATCCAAATTCCATTTTTATTTTTGTTACTAATTTCTAATTGCTTATGGGGTATATTCACATAAAGGTTGATTACTAACATCACTGATTTACATATTTACATTCTAGTGTTCTTCATTCACATATATATACATTTTTGCATTATTTTGCTTACAGCTGATTACTTTTTATAATAACTTTTGTGATTTCCTTCCGTTTTGATTTACCAGTTGTGGGCCATGATCATTTTTGCCCTTCGTTTTTGATGACATTTTTGTTAAAAGCGTTAATTTTCCCTTACAGATATTATAGGGTTTTGTTTATTTTGTTCTTATTGCAACACTTTTCCAGTACATGTAGTTTACTGCATCCATTTCTTTAACCAGAACTCTGTTCACATAATCTGCTTTCACATGATTGGCTTAATGAACTGACCTGAATTGGAATGTTTATTATGTGAAGTGCCTTGAGACGACTCTTGTCGTGATTTGGCGCTATATAAATAAACTTGAATTGAATTGAACTGAACATAGCACATACAGATACACATACTGCCAGGTTTCTTTCTATTTGTTGTTTTACATCAGACGCCATCTGTGTGTCTACATTCAAGTGCCCTGTGTGTGTGCTCTCTCCTCTGCTGGGTTTCGCCAGTGGTCCTCGCTTCCTGGGATGACCTCGCTGCTTTGTCTCCTGGTTCTGCTCTACACTAACATTGAGCTAACACTGCTAATGGCGAATTCAAAGTAAATGACTAACGACCTGCACTTATGTAGTGCCTTTTGGAGTCTACGTGCTTTACACCAGTGAACATCAAAGCTGGGGCTACATGACATTGTGACGTTTTGTAAGTGGTTACAGTTAATAATAAATAATAAAACATGAAAGGTATTCAACAAAGTATAATGTTCTAGGGTTGTCACGGTATGAAAATTTAACCTCACGGTTATTGTGACCAAAATTATCACGGTTTTCGGTATTATCGCGGTATTTTTTAAACGGTGTTGCATATGTTCAGAAAGCATTGATAGTCCTGTTCCACACAAACTGAAATAGTTTTGAAAAGGTTTAACAGTGTTTATTAAACCTAAAATAACACAAAGCCTTAGCAAAAGTGCAACTTTTCACAAGTAAAGGAACAAATAGCTTATTTTTCTGGAACATGTTACAGTAGTCAGTGCAGGTTTAAATTATACAAATCCAAACATTCAAAACATAAACAATATGTAAACAAATCAAAGAAACATCACTTGTTTTCTCATATACTTGTTTTCTTCATTATCAAAATGAAAATCTAAAACTCCAGTCCACACTTGACTTGAGCACTGTACAAGTCAACCTTAAAAAATATGTATTTAAAACAAATAGCCACTTTAAACAAAGTACTAAAATAACTACTACACTATGTAATCAAATCCAAATGTTCAAGTATAAATGGCATTGAATAAGTAAACAAATCAATGACAAGGAACTAATTGTATATTTCTCTTCATCATCAACAAATAAGATGCTTCATCCAGCAACAGGGTGTCTGTGACACGGTTTAAATGCTGGCAGAGGACGCTGCGGCTGCAGTATATAGTGACTCGTTGCATTCTCCCACAACCAAAAGTCCTCACGTCATGCATTTCAGCTAAAATGCTAATGTTAACTTACCTTGCACTGGCTGTAGAGACGTGGGTGATCGTCACACAGATGTGCCATTAGATTCGAAGTGTTACCTTTTGCAGACACTTGTTTCCTGCAAACGGGATAGCCGTCTTCTATTAACTGTCACTCAGCATTTTTCAGAAATCCCAAATATGCCCATACTTCCGATTTAGTCTTCTTTGAGGGCGGATGGATGTCCTGGGCGCTGCCGTCTCCTCCTTCGGCCATTATTTCAGCTTCAAAGTTTTGGTGCCGTTGCAAACTAAAAAGTGCGTGTGCGCGCCGTGGGAACTTCAGCTGAAGCGACGGTGGCTGGTAAGGGTCATCGCGCCGAAACCGCGGCCACGGTAAACCCACCGAGATAATATAGTTTTTTAAAAACTGGACGGTTATTTTTATTGTCAACTTTTTTACCGGGGTTTACCGCTATACCGGTTACCGTGACAACCCTATAATGTTCCATTAAAAACATGGATCAGTAATATTTTTAAGCCTTTAAGATCTGATTGACACTGGAAGTAGGTAAATGCCAGGGAACTAACAATCGCCTATTCACTAATGATTACACGGAAAAACCGAAGGTAAATGAGTATTCAAGATAATATTGACTGAGACAAGAACCAAACTCTGGTGGAACATGATCTTGAATGTTATTAAGAGTCTAATGAGGTCTTTTAGAAAAGCTGTGAAGTCTGGGATTACAAGAGTAATCTGGCTGAATGTAGTGATGTTTGTCCTTCAGGAGTTTAGTGACTTTCTATCCTCCACTGTGAAGCTGTCCAGGCTGGTGATTGTTGGTGACTTTAACACCCACGTTGATGATCCCTCAGACCACTTTGCCATTAATTTCTCCAGCCTCATGGACTCCTTCAGCTTTACCCAGCATGTTTCTGGCCCCACACACTCTAGACCTTGTTTTTACCCCGAGTCTAAATGCTGACAGTGTAGTGTATCAATAGTTACATCTTGCGTACGAAACCATCGAAGGTGAGATAACATAGAAAATATGAAATCAATTTGATGTATCCTCGAATACTACCTTTAACCAGAAGATCTGAACTTTTTATTGCAGGGATTAGGTAACACTTCGTAATAACCCAGAGTCAAAGAGAGAGACAAGTTTTAAAGTTTAAGAAGATTTATTTCTAAACAATTTAAAACAAGGCTAACTGTAACTTTAACTCTAAACACTGTGTGATGAATGGATCTAGGTTGTGAATGAGGCAAGATGGATGGTGTAAATGTGGAATGTTGTTATGAGAACTCTCGTTTCTGGAGAAGCCTTAGTTCTGTGTGGGAGTGAATGTTTTGCTCTAAACTATAGTCAAAGTTTCAAAAACCACATTCAGACGCTATCTTGCCGACCTACATACCCTCGTGGAGACCTCCAAGTAGAGCCAGAATGCCAGGTTCTCGAGCCCCTCTTTGGTACCGAAACTGGTGAAACAGCGACAGACTAGTCTTGGAATGCCCCGAGGTAAGCAGCAGTTGGTTGACAGCGTCAGCAGGACCCTGAAGGGTCAGTGAGTTCAGCTTTTACTCTGAAGGAGCATTGCGTCAGGTGGAGCTTGCAACAGGTTTATTTTCCAGCTTGTCGTTAGGTTTTTTGTGGTTAAAAAGTTACGAGTGGCAGGCTCGCAACTCTAGAACGTTTGAACTGAGTTAAGGGTGACGTGGGAGTTAGTTTTATAATTCAGATAGTTTTATAATTCAGATGTTTTGATTCATGGTCGAATGAAAATTGGACAACAAATATAAACAGCGCACAGATCATGCCACGCGTCAGAAAGGAAAGCTCTGATTGGAGAGACAAAGGAATGTGTCATGTGATTAACATTATATGTGATCAGTCTCGCGTGTAGTTTAAAAGTTATATTACTTATTAAAATACTATAATATAAATATAATAATTTGGACTAACACAGGTATTTGACCATCCTTTAACAGAAGAGAGTTCTGATCTTCTTTCTTCTCTTGAGCTGTAGGGGGAGGCAAATAGCTAGTTAAAACAGTTTAGATGCAGAGGCATCAAAAAGGCCTTGAGCATATCTGAAAGAGATTAGTTCTTCCTGATGAGAGGGGACCTTTAGGTCAGAAAACAGTCCCTTCATGACGCTACACAGTGTTTGTCCTGAGGACGTTTATATTTCAGATCACCATTGCATTTTCTTTAACTTGTCAGTTTCTGCGTCCCCACCTCCTGCTCGCTGTCTGGTTAGTTCTCGTTTTCTTAATGAGAGCACAGCTAGAAAATTTTCTACTGCTTTTGATCCACCCTGTTCTTCTGATAACGACCCAGATTCCTTAACTTCTCAGTTAACGAGCACTGCCTCTCCATTCTGGACAACATCTGTCCTGTCAGAACCAGATCAGTTCCTGCAGTGAACCCTACTCCCTGGTTTAATGACGGCCTTCGCAGCCTAAAGCGCCAATGCAGAAAAATTGAGCGTTTGTGGAAGAAAACCCATCTCCACGTCCATCTGCTGCACCTAAAGGATCTTCTGACATCCTTTAACTCTGCAATCAGAGATGCAAGGGTTTCCTATTTCTCCAACCTGGTGTCCCAGAGCAAAGGGAACCCCAAGGTGCTGTTTAACACCATCAGCAGCATCATATCTCCTGCCTTCCAGCCACTCTGTTACAGACTGAGAACTTTCTGTCTTTCTTTGTGGACAAAGCCAATAAGGTTAGATCTAGCATCTCTCCTTCCGCCTTATCGCTGCCTCTCCCGACTCCAACCAGGCCCGTCATCCTAGATAGCTTTGCTCCTGTTTCTTTGCCTGAGTTACCCAAACTAGTTACCTGTATGAAGACCTCTGGATGCCCCCTCGACATCTTACCCCCATCTTTGTTTAAAAGTGCTTTTCAGTCCATCGTTCCCAGCGTGCTCTCTATAATTAATGCTTCTCTGGTTTCTGGTCAGGTCCCTGCTTACTTTAAGAAAGCTGTAATCCACCCGCTTCTTAAAAAACCGAGTCTCGACCCCTCTCTCCATAGCAGCTTCAGACCCATCTCTAAACTTCCGTTCATCTCCAAGATCTTGGAAAAGGTTGTGACTAAACAACTCACAGCTGCTCTTGATGTACATAACATTTATGATAGCTTCCAGTCAGGTTTTTGTAGAGCTCATTCTACTGAAACAGCTCTTCTTAGTGTCTCTAATGACCTTCTGACTCACAGTGATGCAGGGGACTGTTCTGTTCTGGTCCTGCTGGACCTGACTGCAGCCTTTGACTCAGTTGAACATCTCCTGCTTCTGGAGAGGCTGAGAGACTGGGTAGGCCTATCAGGAACTGCTCTGGAGTGGTTCTCCTCTGATCTTTCTGAGCGCTCCTTTTCTGTGGCCGTCTCCAAGTTTAGGTCCACCACCACCTCTCTTACCCGTGGTGTCCCACAAGGTTCTGTGCTGGGGCCTCTGCTCTTCCTCCTCTATCTGCTTTCTCTTCAGCACATCCTGAGCTCCTTCAAAGGAATCTCCTACCATCTTTACGCAGATGACATCCAACTGTACATCTCCTTTAAAGCTTGGTTTATGCTTGACGCATCCGTGAGGTTCGCACGGCTCCGCGCGGCAAAATTGCGTCATTTTAAAAACCACGCACCTCCGCATGGCCCAAACTTTCCGCACCGCGCACCTATGAAATTTTCTAACCACGCAGACGGTCGGAAAAACATGGTGGACTGGCAAGAACTAGTATGGCAGAGGTTCGTAAATACAGACATTTGTATGATTCAGCTCTCAAAGATCACTTTGATCCCCGTGTTGTTAATAATTCTTGGAGAGAAATAGCTCGCACTGTCGGAAAAGACGAGGACGCTGTTAAAAAATGCTGGAATGCCATGTTGTAAACAGTGATTTCAACTTCTGCTATGGTGTGGTGTTGGATGCATGCCGTAGAGCTCCATGCTGCCCCGTTCAGTTTGGGAGAATATTGGCTCACCGCAGAGACAAGCCGCATGAACCATAAATGCTGCGAGTTGTGAAGCGCGTTCCATCCGCGAGCCGCATCACCAAGCGGAAAGTGAATGCGTCAAGCATAAACCAAGCTTAAGAGCAATCAGGGTGATATGCCTTGCTCAAGGACACAGTAACTGAATTTCCTGCAAGGAGCTGGGAACAATCTTGAAAACGTCCTATTACTGGATTCCCTGTTACCTCCTAAGTTACTGCTGCCCAAAAATAATCTCTCCTGAAAATATCTCAAGCTACTTTTTCCATTACCAACAACTCTACAGTGAAATTCATCAACTTACTGTGTATGACTTCTTCATTCATCTAGAATCTTCCAGTGCTGAGCTGTAAATGGCAACAGCCATGAAACTCATGGAATGAGTGAGAAATACACTTGCGTGTTTTTAAGATGGGCTGCAGTACTGATATTTGACCACATGGTGTCATTCTTACATCATGCACCTTTAAACTGACCTGTGTGTTTCTCTTCAGATCAAAATGAAGCCCGACCCCTTCTGTCAGCTTTGCATCTCCTGAAGAGACGGTCCATCTTCCACCAGAACCTGGTTTCTATTGTCAAGCAGCACCATCAGGTGAGCAGTTACTTCAGAGCCCTTCACCATGTCCTATTGTTTTTTTTTTGTATTATTATTATTATTATTACTGGTCAGAAATAACATTTTTCTCTCCTTGTAGGTCTTCTTGTCCTCCTTGGTTCCTCCAGTTTCTGTTCCAGATGACAAGCTTAACCGCTGGCACCCACACTTTAACGTGGACTCTGTACCAGCTGTCCAGCCCAGCTTGCTGCCCCAGGTCCCAGTTACAGAGAAGCTAATTACAGCTCGGGAGGTTCTGGACAAGGCCCGTTCACTCTTAAGCCCCAAGGTGCTGTCCTTTTGCCTACATGACTATAAACTGGTGTAGTCTGATGCCTAATTTATACTTCTCCATGAGCTTGAGTGTGAAGTCGTGCACACGCATTGACGAAAAGTTGTCCCCGTCAGCCTCTGCGAGCCTGTTGGAGAGTCCTTGGCGGTGATTCATAACAGCAGATCTATTGGCAGATGGACAAGTATAATTTAGGCTTCCTACTGATTCATCACAGTAGCGTACACGTGTGGAGCTGGCATGTTCACCCTGTGCATGCATGCGTTTCCTCTCGCAGACCACAGGGTAGCCGCGGGGTCCTAAATTATTAAAAGCATGTCACCATGGTGAATAAGTGGGGCTTCAGGTTAGCCTCGTTTGTTGAACCAAATTAGGGAATATTAACCCGTGATTTTCAGAGTGAGCCTGGCTTTTGAGTTCACTTTGTGGAACAGCCCTGGGCCAACAGGTATGGGGGCCTACTTGAATAACTCCACGCTGCTAATGACCCACATGAACATATATTTGTGTTGTGGATGCAATTGCGTCATGGAATTAGCTTAACATGACAGCTTCTTTTTTGGGGGCAAGAAATATTTGCTGGTAATATTGTGAATGTCATGATATTGCCCACTCCCGGATGGAATTTAAATTTTTCTGTTTATTCAGATTTTAATTCTGTAACTCCTAATTGCTCAAACGGATAGATGGAATAAAAATGCAACGAACCTTGTAGGTTCTTTTTGTGATTTTTGTAATGCAGAGGGTTTGACATTATTACCCGTAATTAATTCATTTAATAATTATATATATATATAATTTTATTTATTTTTGTTTTTGTTTTGTAGAAGTGTATTTCCAGCCGCTAACCCGGCATTACGTTTTACTTGGCAAACATGAAGAAGGTATTAAATTTTACTGTCAAACCTGGAGCTACCTTGGACCAAAACCATGCATGCCTAGGTTATAAATAGTCTCTAAATAGTCCCTGGTTGTGAGTGACTGTCCCTGTGGTGGACGAGAGACCCGTCAAGGTCCCCCACCTCTCACCTAGTGACTGATGGAGTGATACACCTGCTCTCTTTAATAAATGATTCATTCATTTATTTATAAAGCACCTTCTATGACCTTATCAAGGTGCTGAACACAACCATAAAACTCGCTAAGAACCAATAAAATGAATAAAAAAAAGATTAAAAACGAAAAACCTTAAAAGAACAGGCAGGAAACTAACAAAAACATGTTAAACCAGCGAAAAGTCAATAAAAACAGAAGATCAAGACAATGTTGTGCTCCCTAATGCTGAAATGCCATGCGTCTTCAGGCGAGAATTAAAAACCAGAAGCGATGGTGTCTTTTCAAAGCCTAATTTATACTTCTGCGTTGGTGCGGAGACACGCAACGCCAATATGCGTCGATGCAAGGGCTCTCCGACGGGCTCGCAGAGGGTGATGGAGACGTGCCCCCATTTTTAACTGTCAAAAAAGCCTAAGCTTGTGATTGGTCAGGACACTGCTTCCTGGTTATAGAGCTCCGGGAGTTGACGTCACTTCTCCCGGCATACAACAGTTCAAATCGAAACGGCGCCATATTGGCAGGTAGAAGCCGGCAGCTGGACTATTTGTTATTGTCAGAAAACGCAATCAGACGGGAAATATGGTAGATTCCTGTTGTGCCCCAGGATGCAGAACAGACGCGGACGACATAAGGAATGAGCTAGGGCTGAAACGATTCCTCGAGTACCTCGAATAATTCGAGTACAAAAAATCCTCGAGTCAAATTCTCTGCCTCGAGGATTCGTTTAATTCATATTTAATTAATTCGTGGCTTTGCAGTCGCCCGTGGTCATGTTTCACCCGGACCGAAATAAGTGACGCACATGCCCACTGGACTGCACACGAGAGTAGCGAATATAACTTAACTTTCTCTTAAGCCATGGCGGACAACTTGAACCCCGGTGGAGTGCGAAAAAGACAGAAAATGTCAAGATGTGGGACCATTTTTCACGTCGTTAGGCGGAAAACGTAGTCCAGTATAAATACTGTAAAATGGATTAAGCCTACCACAACACCACATCCTCCGTGCTGCAGCACCTGTAAATGTCACTTCTGCATGCGGACTCGGAGCCTCTACAAGATAATGCATTTTAGCCTGTTTTTCTATATATTCTGCGGACACTGCGACTTTTTCGTTTGTAGCACTCAGTTTCAGCTCACACCGTACGTTTGGTAGCAACACGTCGGACTTAAAATGTGCTAAAAAATAGCAGTTTTTACACAACACGTCAGACTTTTTATTGTGTTGTTATTGATATTTGTTGTCCCTCGGGATTGCTGCAGGAGGACACGGGTATTTATGAGAGGAAAACGAAAGAAAGTAAATAAATGTTTTGTGATCAGTATAATTTGACAAAACCACGGCAAACATGCTTTCTCGACAATCCTTGTTATTGTGTGAGAAAATAAGTGTAGAAATTAAAACGGACGTGTGTTAATAGGGAAACAGCCGGCGAGCTGTTTGCGCATGCACCGTGAGCGGTTCTGGTTCTGTTTGGGCCGCAGCCGCTCGCAGCGCTACTTCAACAGTTATCCTCCTAGTTTTTGTCTGGCTTGCAGGCTAGCAGATTCTCGCACGAGGGGAAAATCGGCTCAGGTTGTTTACTTATTTTTTGCACAGCCATTTGTTTACTGTGAAGTAAAGTTGAAGTGCTGAAGTTATGCAAACTAATTTTGAATAAAACTTGAAGAGTAACTGGCAATTGCTTGCTCATTTTAACAGGTCTTTCATAATTATAACATGCTATTTGATATAATGGTTTACAAATACAAAAGGATAATTTATTAGAGTACTCGATTAATCGAAAAAAATATTCGATAGAGTACTCGATTACAAAAATATTCGATAGCTGCAGCCCTAGAATGAGCCATCTACAGGATTCTCCAAGATCCGGAGCACCGCAAACGTTGGATCATTGTAATAAAACGCGCTAGTGACCGGGCTAAAATGAAGCTGTGGGATCCCGAGAGTAAAGGTTTTCGCTTATGCAGCGACCGCTTCATATCAGGTACTTAAACCAACGTTTCCTCAACTGTATATGGTATTTATTTTAAATGCTTTTATTATGATTCTTAGTGGGCTTCCTAAACTTATTTTGGCGTGGCTTTTTCTGTCTTATTACTCACAGCAACAAGTAAACATCACGTAAAACGTTGCCTCGTGATTTATGCGTGCTGCCGTTTACGTGTTTTATGATCACAGCAATTCACCGGCTAAGCTGTATTTAATTTTTAAGCAATGGTTGATCAATTGTCAGATCACACATAAAAAGCACTTTGGATTGCTATCATCTGTCTCATTGAGACAGATCTCAGACAGATCCTGAGACGCTCCTGCCTGACATTTTTATTTTATTCACGGAAAAAAATCAGACTAGTGATTTCTCTTGGCGTTCAGTTTATACATTCAAACAGCACAGCACTCGATTTAAACTACTTACATGTAAATCTGTTATTTGTCCATCCATCCATTTTCATCCACGTGTGGCCCGGGCGGGATTCGATCCCCAGACTCCCAGGTGAGAGTCATACGCTCTAACCAGTCAGCCAAAGGGACATCCCCTTGGCCAAGTAGCCAGGGCGCATGATCAATCGGGACACTGTGACAGGACACTCACACTGCCACACGCGTATCCGGAGTCTGGTTGCGGGGGCATGTAGCGTTGAGAGGCCCAGACTTACCTCTCCCCAGCCACCTGAGCCAACTCCTCCGGGGGAATCCCAAGGGGTTCCCCGGCCAGGTCCAGTAAGAAGTCCGCTCCGACAGCTTCTGGCGTTTTTAAAAAGTATCCCAGGGTCACGGTAAGGGTCGGAGATGTTTAGTCTATTTAATTTCTGACAATATGAAACGATTTCTTCGGTTTTAAAGAGTGAAGTAAACTCAGACGAAGTAAAATCCGAGCCGATCCCGTTCACGTTCATGTTTACATCCATGTTTGTTTAGATTCTTTTACCCGCCAATATGGCGTCTACTAACTGAGAGTCACGTGGGGTCCGGACCTCTATTCGTTAATAGCGCCACCCTTGCCTCTTCAAAAAATAGAGATATTTAGCGGCAGACATGGAACAGATTGAAGGATGTATCACAGGAAGAGTCTGAAAAAGTATGTTACGTTAATTGTCCCGTGACTGAAGGAGTACAAAGATACGCAGCAAGCCTTTTGTTTTTGGATGGAAAAGACGAGAAACGTGGGTTTAGAGGTGCCCATCGCATGAAAAGGTGGACGGGACAAATCTGTCCATGTTCAAATGTCTCTGAAACACAATTAAACTATGTAAACACAATATTGGATACACTATCGTGGCCCGGATATGTGACTGTGATGGTGGCAGGATACCTCTGTTGTCCTGGCGGGTAATTGGTTTGCACCAATCCCCGGCTGACGGAGAAGTCTGAAAGCAAAGCGCCTCTGTCGATGCGTGTGCGTCTAGAACTGAGAACGCACAACTCCCCCTCGATCCGTCACTGGGTCTGGAATATTCTGCCTGATGTGAGGAAATTCCTCACATTGTGTGTGTGAAAGCATCATCATACATTCCATCAGTGAAGTGTATGTTGATTTTTTTTTTTCCAGATGGAGAAAGCTCTGGTTACCCTAGCATTAAACACAGGCGACACACCTGCAGATGTGCTAGGGAGTTGTCCAAACCCAACAGAACCCCCAGTGGCCCAGGTCCCAGCTTCCCTGAAGGGAGTATCCCAGACTCTTCTGGAACGGGTCAGTACACAGCTTGTAGTGTGTACTTTTACAGCATCGATAGACGTTATGATTTGGATGCTTGATTGTTTTTTTTTTTCGACCAGATACGAGCAAAAGAGGCCCAGAAGCTGCAGGCAGCCATGACCCGGAATCCCGCTCAGGAGGAGCGTCTGCTGATGATGTCGAGGCTCGGCGAGCTTGCCCGGATCCTGCGCAGTGTGTTTGTTGCAGAGAAAAAAGCCGCTTTAATCATGGAAGTGGTGTGCAACCGGATGGTGGCGAGCTACAGATCCTCTCTCAGCACAGGTCAGTTCAGTCGGGAAACACGAGTCCAGTTCTGGAGCGCTCCTCTAAGATAACCATTACTCACATTGCTGAATCATCTCTGACCATGGCTGGTACCTTTTCGCTCACTACCGTAACACATTAGTGATCTCTACCACTCACCTGTGGGTTTTTATCCTGCTGACTGGTCTGGGTGTGAGTTGAGACAGTTTCTCTTATCATCTCCTTCCAACTGAACAGGTGAAATGGAGAAACACATCCATCTACTGGCTGAAGTGGCTGCGGATTGGCTGACGATTCATCCAATAAGGAAGGATTTCTACCTGAAGCTGAACAAGAAAGTGGAGCTCAGCGTTGTTCTGGAAAAGCTCTCCCGCAGACTGAAGGAGGAGGAGGGGGTCTGAGACATCCCCTAGAGCTGCATGTTCTGAGCCTCCATGTTTCCTTGATTTTTATATATTTGTTTTTAAAAAATTTTCTTTTATTTTTTGGCTGACTGACTCCTAGAGGAATGGAAACTACGTAATTGGAGACCAAGATGGTTCTCCTGTGGTGTTGGATCTGGTCTTCTGTTAGGGATCTGTTTTTCACAATGTGGATTATTGTATTAAAAAAATTGCATTCATGATAAAGAAGCATCAAGACTGTTCTGGGTTATTTAACAGTAATCAGGACAGCAGGGACAGATCTCAGATCAGATAGTTAATTGGCTCTGCTCCGTCAACACCATGGAGTCCCACGCCGTGGTTGTACCGTGTTTCGAACTCCTAACATTTCTGGGTGCTTCTCCTAACTCTCACTCTAAAGCAGGATTGACTAACCTTTTATCTGGTGCAGACATGAACCAAGGACTGGTCCCTGAGGGACTACTGTAGGGCTTAAGCGTGTGCAGGTTTACTAGGACAGGCATCTTGGGAGTGTTTTGCAGTGTGCCCGCGCATCATCCACAGAAAAAGCCTCTACACTGGCGTGTAGACACTGTCTGCTGAAACAGCCACGGTTGTTTTAGCGAAGTAACTGAGAATTAGACACTGATTGTTTGAGAAATCATTTATTCCATAAAATAAAAACACTTTACCTGTGTTGCTTGAATGTTTGCAAAGACGTTTTTGCCAGAATCAACTAGTGGCTTTAGTTTGTTTTTACCCATTTCTGGTTACATGATCTAATACGTGTACTCAAAGGTGAAATTGAGATTCAAAAAACATCCAATAGAAGTGCTTGATGGGTGGCTCTAATCAGATGGAAAAGTCCGCCAACAGAGAACTGCGTTCTCATGTGATCGCGACCTTTATCAACATCCAGGTGCAGAACAGAGCTGCTCCAGCTTCAAGCTGTTTGGCACTCTGGTGCTAGTCCCACAGGTGTGTGGTTTAGTGGTCCTCAGTACTGGATCAGAGAAAACACCTTTTGGTCTTTGAGTCGGTCGGTGCCTTTCAGATCTTTGAGTTCGACGATCACCATGCAGCCCAGAACCTCAGCCTGCTGCTTCTTCATTAGCTCGCAGGCTGCATGCATGGTGCCTGCAACACACACTCACAGTTAATGCTGCTTGATCCTTTAGCAGCAAGTCTGAGCTGCAGCTGGGCGCAAAACCTGCTAGCAATAAGAAGGTTGAAGGTTCAAATTCCTGCTGCAGCCTTTCTGCACAGAGTGAGTGTGTGTTCTTGTGCACGTGTGGATTTAACATGTAATCCCCGTGCATCGCTATAAGGAGCCTGGGTCATGTCCATCTACTTCTGGGCCGTGGGTTCCCTGCTGTAAAACGATGAATGATTGTTTTCTGATCCCGTTTGATGTGTGCCATAGATTTCACATGATGTCTGAGTTTTACTTCTCTGGGGTATCCTGCCATTATTGCAGTCCTGTGTCTATTTAGTGTATTTCAGAGACTTTTTAACACGGGCAAATTTGTCCTCCACCTCTGAACTCATGTTTCCTGTAATTTCCTGACCAAAAATATGTTTGTGTTTCTGTGCTTCTTCAGTCACGGGTGTATAAACTATCACAGGCTTGAGATCTCAGTAGATTTCAGATACTTATGTTTATTTATTTGGCAGACGCTTTTATCCAAAGCGACTTACAATTTATAACCTGTAGGGCATGTTGTGATCTGTGGGGGAAACCGGAGTACCCGGAGGAAACCCACGCATGCATGGGGAGAACACGTAACTCCACGCAGAAAGGCCGCAGCCGAGTTTCGAACCTGCGACCTTCGTGCTGCGAGGCAACAATGCTAACCACTGTGCCACCGTGCAGCCCATATATTTAGAAAACCAGGCCTTAGCGACGACAGATGATGGCACTGCAGACCGTCCGAGAAGTATAAACTAGACTTAAAACAGGGATGTTTTAGCCTGGCAAGCCAGACTAAATAAATGTATTATTTAGTCTGGCCATGCTCCATTGACGGCTCTCGGTTGTGGGGTGGGTTCTACCGTTGTCTTTCAAATGATCTCCACATTCCACTGGACAATGAATGTGACATACTCTTGTTTCACAAAGTTGCATCGTCCCACCCACCAGGCATATAGAGTGCCCTGATTGGCCCACAAAGCGGATAAAGCTCTGTGATTTGTTCACTAAGCAGATAGAGCACTATGATTGGCCCACCATTATGGACCAATCACAGCTCTTTATGTGTTTGAAACCCCTCTAGAGAGCTGTGATTGGCTAGCCAGAGTCCTGGTAGGAGCTGCTGAGGTTCCAATGGAGCATGCCTAGACCAAACTTTGCAAAGCAAGAATTTGGTCTAGTTCACTAGGCTAGGGATGTTTCTAAACATCAGACTAAAGCGGCTTAGACTATTGGTCAAGACGCCACTTCCTTTAACTTGGTCAACAGCACCGCCATTCCCTCTCAAACACATAAAAGGAGAACCTAACATCTACCGACACACGGAGCAGATTGAAGAACGTCTCGCAGAAAACGTCTGACGATATGAACGTTTATACACCAGTGGCTGAAGGAGTGCAGAGATAGGCTATAAACTTTATATTTGTTTCAAGAAATTATGGGAAACACGAGTTTAGAGGTGGTGACAGCACGGAGATGTGGAGGGCAAATGTGTCCATGTTAACAAATCTCTGAAATACATACAATATAAACACACTAGTGACTGCAATGATGGCTGAAACCCCCCAGAAAAGTGTTACGCCCTCTGCTGTACTGTTGGGGAATTGCTACACAACACTGACAAATACAGGTCCTTCTCAAAAAATTAGCATATTGTGATAAAGTTCATTATTGTCTGTAATGTACTGATAAACATTAGACTTTCATATATATTAGATTCATTACACACAACTGAAGTAGTTCAAGCCTTTTATTGTTTCTAGTATTGATGATTTTGGCATACAGCTCATGAAAACCCAAAATTCCTATCTCAAAAATTAGCACATCATGAAAAGGTTCTCTAAACGAGCTATTAACCTAACCATCTGAATCAACTAATAAACTCTAAACACCTGCAAAAGATTCCTGAGGCTTTTAAAAACACAGGCTTCTCCGTGCGTCTTTTTTCTCTCCCGCGTTTTTGGAGATTTCCACATTCTCGAGAAGTGTGTGTGTGTGTGTGTGTGTGTGTGTGTGTGTGTGTGTGTGTGTGTGTGTGTGTGTGTGTGTGTGTGTGTGTGAAAAATTCCCACAGTAAGAATGAATAAAGTCACCGTGATTTCTTACCTCCAGTAGCCAGAAGATCATCAATAATCAGAACCTTCTGTCCTGCAGTCACCGCGTCTTCCTGGACCTCCACCTCTGCCTGCTCAGAACACACTCATGATCAGAGACTGGTCTCCTGACTGCTGTTTGTGTCCCTCCTGTCTCCCACTACATAACCAAAGCTACAGCTAGCTTAGAGCTGAGCCGGCGCCACAAAGGCCCAGTTTAGTTCAGTCTGTTACCACGGTGATAGGCCCGTATGTCCTGGAACCAGTATTACTCTGTTTGCTTTACCTTTCCATATTCCAGGTTATACGCCACAGACACTGTGGCGCCAGGGAGCTTGCCTTTCTTTCTGACCAGGACAAAGCCGACCCCCAGCCTTTGAGCCAGCAGGGGTCCAAACAGGAAGCCACGGGCGTCTAAACCTGCCACAAAACCACAGCAGGTTCAAATGTGTTAAAACAAGTTGGATCATAGGCCCAGCAGGCCACAGCTCCTCAAGGATGGGTTGGGACGGAGCTTTCTCCCAAAGGAATTTAATCTAAATGTGAGTTCAGACAGAGCTCGAGAAAACTGCTGCACCCACAACATTTTTACAGCACGAGGAGAAAAGCGCAAAGCTAAGCCGAGAAGCATTACTTATTTCTGAGACGTCAGTAAAGAGGGAAGACAAAAACCTTCTAGTGAAAGTTTACAGGTCACCTGTCTCACCTCAACTGTTCAGATCAGATTTAAAAAAAAAAACAGTTGCTGTCTCACCTACAATCAGATCAACCTGCTGATGGTTGTTCCTCACATGTTCCTCTAGGAGGTCCATCACTGCTGTGAGACAAGCTGGGTTCTTCAGGATTGGACATATGTCTCTGAGGGACAGACAGAAGAACACAAAGCTCAGTTTATATTAGCGATTTCCTCACAAATTCCATTTACCTGAAGAAGTTACAAAATAAAATGTTACGACCTCGTCCTACAGCCTAGCCACATGAGATATAATACGTTGTGTTAAGCTTTATTCCTAAAGCCCTAAGGACCAGAGGGAGCGAGGAAGGCAGGGATTGGGTTGCTATGGAACAGCACAGACATGAGTGTGGTTTAAAAACTGCGCTTCGGGGAGACCCTTGGATCTCTCAGCCTTGGAACTCCTCCATCTTCTGCACGTCGTTGGGGGCAGGTCTGTAGCCCCTCACACTCACTTCTGAACACTCCTATAGAGAAACCTTACATATACGAGCACGTGAACACACAGGTGCTCACACCAGGATGGACTTGGGCATTTTCAACACATCACCTGTGTGGTGTGCTCGTCATGGATTGTCCATAATGAACACCATGTTCAGACATAAAGGTGTCCATATGTGCTCTTGGCACCAGGATACCTTAGGCTGCAGCTCGATGATCGACTTTTGTTGTCTCATCTGATCTGCGGCTGCATGTCTTGGAAACTCGGGTGAAGAGTGGGGCTGAGCTGTCAACTGACCACTACCTGGTGGTGAGTTGGTTCCAGTGGTGGGGGAGGATGACAGTCAGACCTGGCAGGCCCAAAGGTATTGTGAAGGTCTGCTGGGAACGTCTGGCAGAGTCTCCTGTCAAAAAGAGCTTCTATTCCCCCCTCCGACAGAACTCCCAAAATGTCGATGGTTAGGGATGCTGTCAAGCTGAGGAAATAGACCTATCAAGTATTTTTGGCCTGTGGGACTCCAGTGACAGCTGATAGGCACCGGCAGTCCAAGCAGAATGCGACTTGGATGATCACGGAGGCAAAAACCCGAACATGGAAGGAGTTCGGTGAGACCACGGAGCAAGACTTCCGCACGGCTTCGAGAAGATTCTGGTCCACCATCCGGCGCCTCAGGAGGGGAAAGCAGTGCACTACCGACACTGTTTATAG
The DNA here is from genome assembly GCF_043380555.1 of Nothobranchius furzeri. Lineage (NCBI taxonomy): Eukaryota > Metazoa > Chordata > Actinopteri > Cyprinodontiformes > Nothobranchiidae > Nothobranchius > Nothobranchius furzeri. The sequence continues at coordinate 59,438,288 of NC_091752.1, read as the reverse complement.
TGGGGACGGTGTGCTGCTGACCTCTACTCAGGACATTGTGGATTGGTGGGCAGAATACTTTGAAGACCTCCTCAATCCCACCGGCATGTCTTCCAGAGAGGAAGCGGAGCCTGGGCACTTTGGGTTTGGCAAAGAAAAGGTGAGCGCTACCATCAGTCCTGTGTCATACCAACAGTAAAGCATCCTGAGACCATTAATGTGTGGGGTTGCCTCTCATCCAAGGGAGTGGGTTCACGCACAATTTAGCCCAAAAACACAGCCATGAATAAAGAATGGTACCAAAACACCCTCCGACAGCAACTTCTTCCAACAATCCAACAACAGTTTGGTGAAGAAAGATGCATTTTCCAGCACAATGGAGCACTAATGGGTGTTCAATTTTCTATGTGTAATTTCTTCTTATTTGGTTTGGGAATTAAACAATTACGCCCTGAAACAATTACACCGTTTCATAGTCGGAGAATGTCCACCTTTTGGAATGGCTTCTTCAAACACAGAGAGCAGAAAAGAAGAAAGTTTGTCATTAAATGCTGTAAAAAAAACTCCTGTTAAACCATCATTCCCTGGTGATTTATTTTCTTTTAACAGTTTAACACATTCCACAATTTAGGTAAGGAAACCTCCTCATCACAGATCTCTCTAAATCCTTCATTAATTTTCAAAGCATTTGTGCTGATGTTGTTAAAACAATCTATATCTGAACTCGTGGAAGCAGATGAAGATAACTCCTGATAAAAGGCAGCAACATGTTTTGAGATTACCTTATGATTAGTGACACTGCCATTGACTGACAAGCTACTTATTGTATTATATTCTGCATGTCTCCTTTGTATCCAATATTTTTCTATCTTTTTTTTTATCCATTTGCATCGGGATCTAACAAAGGCACCTTTAGTTATCATCTAGTTTACTTTGTAATAGTCAGATTTTCTTTCTCTTGTTCATTAGGATTACTATTTGATGTTATCTGTAAAGTTAAAATTACTGTAATAACTCATGATTCTTTTTTTTTTTTTTTTTTTTGCTTTTAGCCTTTTTTATACTCATCCTGTGAGTCTCCAGCTTCATTAGTTCCCACTTTTGTCCATAGTTACCAGAATACATGCTTGTTTCAGAAATGTGTTGGTGATCCTACCTCTTTCTAGCTTAAATTCTAAATAGTTAAATTTCCAGAAGCTTTGAATACAGGTCTCTTGTCTACATACAAGGTCATTGACAAAAAAATCTATGCGTGACTGCTAAGACATGTTTTTTTTTCATTTGTCTAAAGACAAAACAGCTTTAATAAACTGGTCAAACATGGGGGGGGGGGGGGCACATAATATAACTATTAACACTTGATTTTTATAAATTTGGCAACGAAGCAAAGAGCTTGAATTTTAATGTCTTAGTTAGAAGCAAGTTTAACAGTTTGTTCCATCGACATATATAAAGGAATGGTTAAAGTAAAAGTTTTTTTTTCCAAAATATATTCTGTTATAGTTCTGTAATTTTTACAAAACGGTAAGTGAAAATAATCAAATATTGTAGTAGAGCCCTTTTAGCAAATCAGAGAAGGAAAAGGCGGAACGTTCCTTGGCCATCCCACGATTTTAAATGACGCAAAAGGGAAGGCGGACTCTGGAACCGAAGCTCCATGTCCTCCATTAGGAAGTTAGTTTGTGGTTTACAGGCTGCGGACCAAACTGCTGCTGCTACACTAATTAAACTCACCTGAACAGGATTCCTTCTTTGGGAAAGTTTTGAAAAGCACGGATGTGACGTTCAATCAAACGCAGTTTAGATTCTGAGCTTTCCGCCATCCCGCTACCCGGCTGCTGCTCATGCGCATGTGCAGTAGCTCTTCTTTCTTTCTTTGAAGAAGGACGGCAGTCTAGACCACAGATACATAGACCCCGCGTGACTGCACGCTACGGCCATGCGGCTACGGCGCTGATGAGGGGTGGCGCCGCCATCTTGGATCGGTCGAGAGAGTAAAACTGTGATGCAGTTTTCGGTACTCAGACATCAGTTCTGATTGCATTACAGCCGGACAGGACACAGGGAGAGAGAGAAAAAAGAACTGACTGCTTAAATGAGTTTATTTAATTTGTTCAGTCTTAATTTATCTGTTTATTGTGTTGAGAATTTTTAAAATAGTAATTAAAAGCTTTACATGAGCTAAAAATCCCTGAAAGAGGACTGCTTTGTAGAACTTTTATCTGGAGCTCCCCTTCTGCAGTTAGAGAGGTGAGATTGGCCATGTGTGGCTGCCTTCTCTTCAGAACCACCGACTAAACCAACCAACAACATCACGTCTGACGGCCGCGGCATCAGCTTGAGTGCTGCACATGGTCTTCTTAGGCCAGGCTCGTCATCCACCAACCACAGCATCCTGTAAAAAATAGAAACAAATTTTTAAAAGTGCATTATGTAGAAATGAAGTAAAAATGGTAGCCTAGCCTGCCAGACTCTTCCTCTGTTTAATTCTGCACAGAGAATCATTCTCTATGCAGAATTAAACAGAGGAAGCCAGGCAATAAAAAATGGCATCTTGTGATAAAATGTGATTATTACAACCACTTTAAACAACTCTGGAGCTTTTTGCCGGTCATCGTCAAATTACAATAGGCACTGCAGCATTAGCTCACAGGAAACATGGAAGCCCCACACTGACTGATGGTAAACTGTTGTTAACTTACATCCCTCCTTCCTTTGATTTGAAAGGAGAAAAACTGACAATCCAGCAGCCAGCTGGACATGAAATATGTGTCTGTAGAACCTTCCTTCCTAAATGACTGAAACATTAGACTCGTTTGGGATTTTGTCACTGTAAAGTTCTCACTGTATTCTTAGCTACTGCACCTTTAACATATTTGCATCAGTAATTTCAAATAGCTGAATTGGACAACATTGACTTGCTTTGTATTATGTGTTGGTGTGGGAGGGGCAAAAATAATCTCTCTGAGGTATCTGTGTGTGTTAGGACTATGAAAATGATGGGTGAGAACTTCCTGCAGTTCTTTGTGTATTTATGGTACTGATTTGCCATAAAGGTCATCTGAAGATCTTGGGTTTAGAAGCAAAAGTTAATAATTCCTCTTTGTGTTAAAATAAATGAATCTGAAGAGTTTGAGTGAAGTTTTACTTCACATACAGTCGTGGCCAAAATTTTTGAGAATGACACAAATATTAGTTTTCACAACAGCTGCTGCTGAACTGCTTTTAGATCTTTGTTTCAGTTGTTTCTGTGATGTACTGAAATATGATTACAAGCACTACATATGGTTCAAAGGCTTTTATTAACAGTTACATGACATTTATGCAAAGAGTCAATATGTGCAGTGTTGGCCCTTCTGGACCTCTGCTCTCAATCAACTTCTGGGCGAAATCCTGACTGATAGTAACCCATTCTTTCATGATCACTTCTTGGAGTTTGTCAGAATTAGTGGGCTTTTGTTTGTCCACCAGCCTCTTGAGGATTGATCAAAAGTTCTCAATGGAATTAGGATCTGGGCAGTTTCCAGGACATGGACCAAAATTTCAACGTTTTGGTCCCCGAGCCACCGAGTTAACACTTTTGCCTTATGGCACGGTGCTGGAAAATGCATTGTTCTTCACCAAACTGTTGCTCTTGTGTTGTTAGAAGAAGTTGCTGTCGGAGGGTGTTTTGGTATCATTCTTTGTTCATGGCTGTGTTTTTGGGCAAAACTCCCTTGGATGAGAAGCAACTCCACACATGAATGGTCTCAGGATGCTTTACTGTTGGCATGACACAGGACTGATGGTAGCGCTCACCTTTTGTTCTTCGAACAAGCCTTTTTCCCGATGCCTCAAACAATGGGAAAGGGGCTTGATCTGAGATTATGACTTTGCCCCAGTCCTCAGCAGTCCATTCGCCATACTTTTTTGCAGAAGATCAATCTGCCCCTGATGCTTCCTTTTGGAGAGAAGTGGCTTCTTTGTTGCTCTTCTTGACACCAGGCCATCTTCCAAAAGTCTTCGCCTCACTGTGTGTGCAGATGCGCTCGCACCTTCCTACTGCCATTCCTGAGCAAGCTCTGCACTGGTGGTACTCCGATCCCGCAGCTGAATCCTTGTTAGGAGACAATCCTGCCACTTGTTGGGCTTTCTTGGACGCCCTGAAGCCTTCATAATTATTGAATCTCATTCTTTGCAGTTCTTGATGATCCTATAAATTGTTGAATCAGGTGTAATCTTAGTAGCCACAATATCCTTGCCTGTGAAGCCATTTTTATGCAACGCAATGATGGCTGCACATGTTTCTTTGCAGGTCACCATGGTTAACAATGGAAGAACAATGATTTCAAGCATCACCCTCCTTTTAGCATGTCAAGTCTGCCGTTCTAACCCAATCAGCCTGACATATGATTTCCATCCTTGTGCTCATCAGCATTCTCTCCTGAGTTAACAAGACGATTACTGTGATGATATATGGAAAACAATTGTTGTTAACTGTGGTAAACACGTAAGAGAGGTGAGGAGTAAACTCACGCAATATAATGTGCTAAACAGATACTATTATACGCCATCTAGACTGTTTAGAATGAAACTAGTGGATGATGATTTGTGTTGGAAATGCAAAACGAGTATTGGGACGTTCATGCATTGTATTTGGGAATGTGCGCCTATCAGATGTTTTTGGACCCGTATTGTCAAGATCTTAAGTAATTGGTGTGGAACAGACATCCCTTTTAACCCAGAACCGGGCTATTGGGAGATAAATCTCAGTTGCCTAATGTAAATAAGTGTAATTTTTCAATCATCTCAGTGGGGTTAATAACAGCCTGTCGAGTCATTTTAAGACACTGGAAAGCAGTAGAATCTCCAGAGGTTAAGGAATGGGTCTGTGCAATGGCCGAATCTGCATCATATGAATGTATGCTCAGTAAAATGAGTGAAGACAACAGAGAGGGAACTTCTCACTGGGATAGATTCTGGAACTTTTTAAAGACAGACAAAGGCCTTGGGTGAAATCAAGCATGTCATGTGACTGCTGTTGTTCCAACGTTACGTGTCTGCAGGAGTTATATGATTGGGACTTGTATTCAAAATCAACTGTTACAACTGTATGTTTAGTCCCTCCATGTTTAGTATCTATTGAGACTGTTATGTACCAGCCCCTCAAAGAAAGTTCAAAAAAAACTTGAATTAAAAAAAAAACAAAAAAAAAAAAACAAGACAATTACTGAATTGATCTCAGCAGGTCCTTTAATGACGGCAATAAAATGCAGTGGAACGTTTTATTTTTGGGATTAAGTTAACAGCAACTTTTCCAATTTCCCATTTTTGTATCATTCTCAAAACTTTTGGCCACGACTGTACATCCATTTGAATCCACTGTGTGTGTGTGTGTGTGTGTGTGTAGGGTCATTATGATATGATGTTTAAATACTCACACCATCAGGCTGAGGTTAGAGTCTCTTGGCATCCATCCTGGGAGGTCACCGACAGGCTCTCTTCAGCTCTTCTGGATGCAGTTCTGCACTTCTCTGGTCAACACAAACATGTATATTATGTTTATTATATATTAGTGATTATAGTACACACCTGTGGTTCTCAGCTGACACCAGTGTCACCCCGATATGATTCTTACTACGGTGATTAAAATAAATTAATTTGTGAGAAATGACATCAAAATGAGGTATGTGGGGAAAAGTATTGCACTATGCCTTGTGATTGGTAAAAGGATATGTACATGTATGGATGCTGATGGCTTTAGGATACACTTAAGTAAGCTGACTCCTTCTATGAGTATCCCAGTCTGACACAGCCCAGTTCTAATCATAATAAACCAGTTGAAGGAAGCCTCACACTTCTTCCTCACATCTTTTGTGGGAAAGCTACAAAACGAAACATGAGATTTGCACTATAACTGTGTTTTGGGAGGATTCCAATCACTGGCTTTTTTCTAAAATCCAGCTGAGAGACTTTCACTCTGGACAACATCGTGGAATCAAACTGATGGGTTTACAAGCAGACTATGTTGTTAATGTACTAATATTACTTTCAAAATATTTAATTCACTGTTAAAGACGGAGGAAAGTAAAGCCCTTGTTTTCTGTATTCAAAAAGCAACTGATAGAAAACTAATTAACTGCTCTAAATTGCATGAAGAATAAGCAGAATGAATGCATTTGATAACCTGGGAATCTTTGAAGACCTCTAAGTCAGTTATACGAGTATGTGAGTGCAGATTATCTATGTTCCCTGTAATCTAATGCTTGGATATTGAATGTATAAATAAATATGCATTAAAGTCTGTAATGTTGAAAATGTGTAATAAAGAAAAATAAAAGAAATCCTAACGGAAGCAGGCGGAAACGTCACTTCCGTCTCTACTCCACCATAGCCAAAGAAGATGGCGGTCGTTGTAGAGAAAGTAGATGGATGTTGTGGTTCTTTGGAGCCAGGCACGGTGTCGCTGAGGCAGGCCAGCCCTCCCCCAGACCAGCCGCACCAGAACAACCCGCTGCTGGCGCTGCCCATCGTCGCTATCGAGAATATTCTGGATTTTCTGTCCTACGATGAGATCAGCGTGCTGCGTTCGGTAAGGAGGTGCTGGTGCCGCCACGCAGGCTGCGGGGCTCGGGAATAATGTGGTGGTGGAGGGTGATCTGATCCCAGTCCAGCTGCATATTGCCGGTGGTCTCAGTCCCATGTTTCAATGTTGTGCTGCATGTGTTCCTGCTGAAGACGTGGACGCGTCTTTATGGTCCACAGACTGGCCCTGTCCAGCTGACTTTCCATGTAGAAGATGATTTCGGTCTCATTAAACGGTGACCAGGGTTAAATTCAATCTGTTAATGGTATTATGTACCAAAACATGTGCACGCAGTTTCTGCGCGCGCATGAACGCGCGAGGAAGTTATAACTCTTGAGTGAAAATATGCATCGACAGGGCAACACTCAGAGCAAACTTTGTGCCAGCCAAGGGGCAATTATGGTTTTAAAGCCAAGGATTGGCTAAAATCGCAGTTCCACCCTTATCCGCTAGGGGCTGGCACCAGAACTGAGTAACCTCATCGACTCCCATATTAAAAAAGAAAATTTCACAGCAGAAATGAACATGTTTACAGCCTGGTTCAAAAACAATTTTAGGTTTAATAGCTGTAGTTTACACTCATGATACTCTGAGGGGGTGAATTTTTTGTAATTCTTCTGTGTAAGTGTAATTAAATGCTTACAATTTAAGATTTACTCCCCCCTGTTAATGTCCAAAATAATTGGCACTTTAATGTGCAGCAGGTTCACTTGCTGGGAATTGTGTGTGTGTGTGTGTGTGTGCGTGTGCAGCTACTTTCCCCGATGTGGAGTAGCCAAGCATGCATCAACATTATAGAACTTTTACTATTCAATTGATGATCAAACTGTGTAATTTGGGTATGCCAGGGAGCCAACACTTTAAAATAATTTGACACAGAGGTAAAACTATGGTTTATAAAAATCTTTTCATCACTATATTTCTACTACTAATGATGCAGGACAAATGATTATTAATGCTAATTCAAGGTAATAATTCAATTTTCAATTCAAGTTTATTTATATAGCGCCAAATCACGACAAGAGTCGTCTCAAGGACCTTCACAAAATAAACATTCCAATACAGGTCAGTTCATTAAGCCAATCAGAAAAAAAGTTTCCTATAAGGAACCCAGCAGGTTGCATTGAGTCACTGACTAGTGTCAGTCTATTCCTTATACCAGCTCAGTGGCCTAGTGGTAGAGTGTCCGCCCTGAGACTGGAAAATCAGGGTTCGATTCCTGGTCGGGTCAGACCAAAGACTTTGGAAAAATGGGATCCAATGCCTCCCTGCTTGGCACTCAGCATTAAGGGCTGGATTGGGGGGTTAAACCACCAAATGGTTCCCGAGCGCGGCTATGTCTGCAGCTCACCGCTCCCCCAGGGGATGGGTCAAATGCGGAGAACAAATTTCACACACACATCAGTGTGTGTGACAACTAATGGGACTTTAACTTTAAGCAAGCATTTAGCAACAGTGGAGAGGAGAACTCCCTTTTAACAGGAAGAAACCTCCAGAGAATCCTGGCTCAGTATAAGCAGCCATCCACCATGACTCACTGGGGATCGAGAAGACCGAGCCAACACACACACACAACATATATACCAAGTAGTGCTGGGTATCGATTCAAATTTCCTGAATGGATTCGATTCAGATTCTTGAGATTTAGAATCGATTATCAGCATGTGATTCGATCGATTCCGATCCGATATCGATTTGACTCGGGTCATCAATTAAAAAATATTTTTGCAGTTACCTTAATTCCGTGACTGCACAGTTGTGCAGTATATTGATAATATTGACATTCAATGATAAATTAATGAAATATTGGCTATTAAAAATTAGTGATGCACCGATAGATCGGCATTTGATCGTAATCGGCCGATAGCGCCCCTATCGGTTTTGATCGGAATTTTCAAAATGGATCAAAGCAGACCGATCAGGTAGGGTTGTCACGGTAACCAGTGTAGCGGTAAACCCCGGTAAAAAAAAAGTTGACAATAATAATAACTGTCTTGATTTAAAAAAAACTATATTATCTTGGTGGGTTTACCGTGCGGTGACCCTTACCAGCCACCGTATCATCTGCTGAAGTTGCCGGTGGCACATGCACGCTTTGCTGTTTACAACAAAACTTTCTTGAAGCTAAAGCTGAAATAATGGTCAAAGGAGGAGACGGCAGCGCTCAGGAGGACATTTATTATCCCTCAAAGAAGACAAAGTCTGAAGTACGGGCATATTTTAGATATTTGAAGAATGCCGAGGGAGTTTATAGAAGACAGACGGACGGCTATCCTGTTTGCAGCACGTGCAGAAAAAGTGTCTGTGAAAGGCAGCAATGCTTCAAATCTCATGACACATCTGCGTGACCATCACCCACAACTCTACAGTCAACGCAAGGCAAGCTAACGTTAGCGTTTTAGCTAAAATGCGTGATCTGAGGATTTGGGTTGAGGGAGAATGCAACGAGTCGCTATATAAAGCAGCCGCAGCGCCGCTACCTGCATATAAACCGTGTCGCGGACACCCCCATGTTGAAATGACGCTATGCATTACGGGGCTCCCAGGGGCAGATAAGAGTTGGTCTCTCTCCGAGAATAATTATGAATTTAACAATGATTACTGCCTGATGACATTTCCCCACATCTGCAAAGCTCACTGGAAGGACACAAACCGAGGATGATATTTTCCTGATATAGGGTTTATTACTCAAGTAGGGGTAAAAAAGTATCTGATTAGAAGGCTACTTGAGTACTGAGTATCATCTGATCTAATATTTTTAAAATGATGACATCAAACAGACAAAAAATAAGAAGTTTTAGGCAAATATTGGTATTTTAAAGACTAAAGGGGAAAAATGTAAACAAATAAACAACATCATTACAAAATAACACATTTTAGGCAAAATTTAGACACAAACTGAGGACAATATTTCCTGACATACAGGGTTTATTTAATTGTGTGAAAATGTAGCACGTTTAAAAAAAATACCGCGATAATACCGAAAACCGTGGTAATTTTGGTCACAATAACCGTGAAGTTAAATTTTCACACCGTGACAACCCTAATACAGACCATTTTAGATTAGGTTACATTTCCTTTATTCCCAGATTATGTAGTTTGTAGCACTCATAATGTTGTAGAAAATTTCTGGCCAATCCACGTGATTGGTATCGGTGATCGGCATTCTTTGATATCGGTATCGGTGATCGGCAGCAAAAAACCTGATCGGTGCATCCCTATTAAAAATGGCTGTAAGGACCAGTCTCTCTCCCAGAATGTCAAGCTTTTCCAGTGTTTTCTAGGACATTATTTAAATTCAGACATTAGGAATTCATCCAAGAGCTATTGCTGTTGAAAGCAAATGCCATTTTTATTCAAATAAGTTTAACCATATGAAAAAAGATGTTATTTGCCAGTGTAAAGAAAAATTGGCTGGCTTAGCCATATTGTAAGGAGAAACTGTCTTTACTCAGTTATATTGTTAAGAAGACTCAAAGGTTGTTTTCATCGATAAACTGACGATAATATCTGTGTGTCTGTGTTTCAGTTCAATGAGGAAACCAGTTTGACAATTAAAAGTTTTAATTCTTCAAATTAAACTAATGATTTTGAAATTGACAAACAGGAAATAACAATCAACATTGGCAACTTGTGGGACAATCTTTAACAGTTGATATGCTGTTCTTGCTCAAATAGACCTTCTGTTGGTGAATGAAGATTGAGAGTAATAGGATGTGGTTATGGATGCGTGGGTGTGGAAGGTGTCGTGAGAATTGAACATGAGGTGAGATGAATGCGTGTGTGCATCTGATTTTGCATTTCCTCACGTTACACCAGTGCAAATGTAAACAGAAACAGAAAGCTTAAAATTAACTGCTTTCATTTTACTTTGTGCAAATAGAAATTAAAAGGTACAGAACCTTAAACAACTGTTTCACAGTCTTGTGCAAAAACTTAAACACTTCAAGTATCCAGAAACATTCAAATGCCATTAAAGTACAAAAATGAAAACTTATGAAAAGTGAAAACTGAAAGGCATTCCATATTAATGTACAAACAAAATTGAACAGGAAATGAAACTTGACTAAAGACGGACTGTGTAAACTGTCCTCTTATGTACATCACTTGGGAATGGTAGGATTCTTCTGCAGGAACAGTAGCTGATTTCACGTGACCAGGGGTGAGACAGCTTCTTTTTGCAGTGATTATATCACCTGCAGTAGAAAAAACCCTCTCAGATGTGACACTGGTCCCAGGGACACAGAGATATCGCTTTGCCATGCGACTCGAGCCAAAAGAGGATACTCTTTTCATTCTCTCTCCACCACACCAAAGGATTGTCCTGCAGGTCTCCTCGCCCTGTACCTCTTGATCTCATCTTCTGCCACCTCTGCACAAGTTTTCTTTGCATGTCCCCTCTCTTCTCTTGGTCTGTAGGCTTCCCCAAGGAGAGACTCCAAAGTACTGGATTGCTTGGGGTTAGGTGCAGGGGGGTTGTTTTCCTCCTCTTCCTCCATTTAATCAACTTCATCTTGCTGCATGAGAGAGAAGAAGCACTTATGTGTGTTGTTGTGCAACAATAGGCTTTGGTTTGGCTATGAATAACTTAAAGCTGCTTTCCGGAGTTTTCTCCATTCAGAAATTCTGTATGATTTGTCAGAAATCTGTAAAAGTGATTGTCTGTGATATAATGTAAGCAATACGTTATTTATTTATTTATTTATTTATTGCTAAGCACGCCCCCTGCCCCGCAGAGCTCCGTGCAAAAGGAAACTGAGCGCTGACCAGAACTATCCAATAGCGTTAGACTACTGCTTATTTGCTTCAAATTTAAGGAACACCTCGGCTGATGCGGAGTTGATTAACTTTTCACGGACAAGTAAGTCTCTAAAATATAAATATATGAGAACGCAACATGACATGAGAATAATACTCGTAAAACAGCGTGTTTTAGCTCTGTTTGTCAGCTATAGAGCTCCGGACCCCACGTGACTCTCAGATAGTAGACGCCATATTGGCTGGAAGGGCTGCGCAGTGGCGCAGTGGTTAGAGCTGTTGCCTTGCAACAAGAAGGTCCTGGGTTCGCTTGCATGGGTTCTCTCCAGGTACTCCCACAGTCCAAAAACATGACTGTTAGGTTGATTGGTTTGTCCAAATTGTCCTTAGGTGTGAGTGTGTGTGTGTGTGCTTGATTATTTGTCCTGTGTGTCTCTGTGTTGCCCTGCGATGGACTGGCTCTCTGTCCAGGGTGTACCCCGACTGATTGCCCGTTGACCGCTGGAGATAGGCAGCTTAGCTGGTTAATTGCTGTGATCATAAAACACGGAAACGGCAGCACGCAGAACTCACGAGGCAACGTTTTACGTGACGTTTACTTGCTGCTATGAGTAATAAGACAGAAAAAGCCACGCCAAAATAAGTTTAGGAAGCCCACTAAGAATCGTAATAAAAGCATTTAAAATAAATACCACACACAGTTGAGGAAACGTTGGTTTAAGTACCTGATATGAAGCGGTCGCTGCATAAGCGAAAACCTTTACTCTCGGCAGAGGCGGAGCTGGCCTAAATGGCGCCCTGTGCGAGATCCCCCTGTGACACCCCCCCCCCCCCCACACACACACACACACACACAAGAAAAAACATTACACCTACAACTTTGTTTCAAATTGCGTGGAGTGTATTATATATAACAACGTTTGCTGACTGAATACAACATCCAGCTCCTGGCCACCTTCTCACCACTTGTCAAAGTTCTACTGAAATAGACACACTTAACGCAACATGATGGCATCATCGACTTGTACAGTACAGATGTGCTGAAAGGCGAAAGTCTCAACTTTCAGCTAAAAAAAGAACGCTCTAGCTATTATAGTTTTTATTTTATGGCAGTTTTCAGTTTAAACAGGATCTTACTAGCAGGGCACCTCCAGCAGCCCGCTGCCGCTTCGTTTTTCATGGGGTAAATAATAGCTCATTTCCCGATTCCAAAAAGAAAGAATGGTCCTACCAGCTCGCCACTTCAATATGAAGAAGATCAGTTCAACATGGGGAAAAAAAACCTGACCTGTAGGCCAGAGAAACGTTCATTAGCACATCAAGTTCGATTCAGTTTACCGGTAAACATATCACGAATGTACAACAGGTCAATTATTAATCATCTTGGCTACGTAGCTTAATCTATACATTCCAGTAGCGTTTGCTACAAACAAATACAAAAACAACAATAAAGGAAAACAACTGTCTGACAGACAGCATAGCCGAATTCAAGGCAACACATAACAATAATCATTCGATTGCTCTTGGTTTTAAGTTAAGCCCATTAAAGTGCTTAAGTAAATAAAAGTGTTTCAAAAACAGCGTTTTTGAACCGGAGTTCTGCTCGCGGTGGGAACTCCGCCGAACAGGGTCATTTTTTATAGCGAAAACGATCGACTGGTCACTGACAAGTAAAAGGGTGTTATTGGTAGATGTTAAGAACACTTACCGCTGAGGTAAAATGAAAGTATAAATGAATTGAGGGGAGAAAAACGCTTTGTTTTTAGCCCGGAAGTATTCCCCCACAGCCAGCTTTCATTGTTGCCGCGACGTGGAAGGAGCCAATCAGGAGAGGGACCTCACATCAGCTGACGTGGGTCATGTGACAGGGAGTAGTTGATATGGGTTACACTTTGTTGTGCTTTTATTACAGAAATAGTATTATTATCATCACTATTATTAAGAACATGCAATTTCTATGTTTTGTTTATGTATTGGTTGATGCTTAAAAAAAATTTTTTTAGAAGAAAAAAAAAAAAGGAAATTAAATGCCGCCCCCTGCAGACTGCCGCCCTGTTCGGCCGCACATATTGCACATATCAAGCTCCGCCACTGACTCTCGGGATCCCAGAGCTTCATTTTAGCCCGGTCACTAGCGCGTTTTATTACAATGATCCAACTTTGGCAGCGCTCCGGATCTTGGGGAATCCTGTAGATGGTTCATTCCTTATTTCGTCGGCATCTGTTCTGCATCCTGGGGCACAACAGGAATCTACCATATTTCCTGTCTGATTGAGTTTTCTTACAACAACAAATAGTCCAGCTGCGGGCTTCTGCCTGCCAATATGGCGCCGTTTCGATTTGAACTGTTGCATGCCGGGAGAAGTGACGTCAACTCCCGGAGCTCTATTGAAGCACATTTATAAACAGAAACGTGAAGTCGCTATCTTAAAAAACAAAGCAACAGACTTTTGTGTGATATGCTTGTCAGCCACTAGATGGTGCCATTGCATAAGAGAAATACTCCAGATAGAAGCTTTAACATAACATAAATCTGTCATTTTGATCTAAACTATCAAGTCAGACAACCACAAACTCACTAACCGAGTAACACTCAACTAAGGTACTACTACTAAGTAAATTTGAAATAATAAATTAAATCTAAAATGAAAAATATACAAATAAGAATAAAACTAATAACATGTTGTGAAAACCAGGTTTAATAGGATGATTTCAGAAAATAGGCAAAGTTAGCTTTCAACTAATTCAGATCAGATTTCACCAAAATATGTAATGTGTGTGTGTGAGAGAGAGATCAAATACATGGTAGTATTTGCTTGAATTTTTTTTCACAAGGCTTCTTATTACATTACATTAGACGCTTCTTCCTCCATCCCACCCACTGCCTCAGCCTGGAGCCTGGAGAAGGTGTGCTCTCGCTCCTCCTCACCCAGAAATGGCAGGGCTTTGAAGCGTGGACCAACAGCTGAGGCAGCATGCAGCATGGTTCACATACCAGAAATATAAATGTCACATGTTTAAATCTGTGCAATTAGGGAGATAATATTTTATAATATTTATAATTTATCATTTTAATTTTAATTTTTTATAATAATTTATAATTTTCTTAAATTGTTTAATTAAATACACAATATAAGCCATTTTCTCTCTCACACACACAAAATAGGCCTACCTTGTGCTCAGGTTTTTCTTGATCTCATTCTTCATATCCTAAGCAACTTTGGAGTCTTGTGGGAGGCTGGTCATCTCCTTCAGCAGCAGAGCACGCAGTGGTGCGATCACTGAGAGAGTTGGTGACTTTTCTTCTGACATGACTTCAGTAGCTTTTTTCATTGGCTTCAGAGCTCTGACCACGTCTTCTGCATCAGTTATGTCTTCCTCTTTCAGGCTGCACAAATCTTTTTCATTTCTGCGGACTTCAGGTGAGAGCAGAGCAGCAGAGATAGCAGGCTGCTGCTCCAGAAAACGTTCGAGCATTTCCAGTGCACTATTCCATCTGGTCACAACATCAATTGTGAGCTTGCGTTGTTTGCAATAGTTTCTGCTTTTCTTTCAATATGCGGCTTGCTGTTGTGCTGCGATGAAAGAACTTTACAGTGTGCCTCACCCTCCCAAGCAGGCGTGCAATATTTGTGAGTTTGAGACCGGTTTGTGAGGCGAGGTTTATGATGTGTGCAAAACAGCCAATGTGTGTTAACCCCATCATCTCAAAAGCACGAATCATATTGGCCGCATTGTCGGTCACCATAGCAGGATCTTTGCTCATCAGCCCCCACTCCTCTATCGCTGCGGTCAACAATTCTGCTAGACCGGCAGAACGATGGTAATTTTCAACTTCTATGGTCTGTAATGCGTACGAGTTGAGGTTCCACTCCTCGTCAATGTAGTGTGTTGTCAAACTTATGTACGATTCCGTAGCCACAGATGTCCATGTATCAGTTGTAATGCCCACTCTCTCTGGTGACGCAAGCTTACTTTCACATTTTCTTTTACCGACTGGTACATGTTTGGGATGACTTCTTCTGAAAGACGTTTGCGAGAAACCATAACATATTACGGGGGCTCCGCTACTTTCATTAGCCGCTTGAAGCCCTCGTTTTCAATGACAGAATATGGGCGCATATCCTTGCAAATGAGGGCCGCTATTGCCTCAGTTACTTTGTGAGAACGTGTAAAATTAGCCGGTAGTTGTAGTGATTCCTTGAATTTCATCTGCTGCAGACCAGTGGACGGCTTGCACGCAAGATCTTGGTGATGTCGCAAAATGTGATTGTTGAGATTGGTTGTATTTCCGCAATATTTCACCTCCATTTGGCATGCCTTGCAAATCACTTTGCTTTTGTCAAGCTGACCTTTCTCTTTGTCCGTTCTGAAACCAAAATGCTGCCAGACTGCAGCTTTAAGACTTTTCGGTGTTTTCAAACTGAGCGCTTGGCTAACATTGCTGCAACGCCATTTTTAAAAATGTCTTCACACCTAGCACACATGCGTGAATTCAATCACGTGACGGTGGGTGGAAGAAGTTCACTGGGGGAAACCATATTAACCCTTTATCATCACCGTTGTCCCTCAGGATTCAGGGGTGGACCTTTAAAGCGCCCGAGCGCCAATGGCGCTAAATTTTCTTGTCGGGCGGTAAATACTTGACGACTTACCGCCCGGGTGGCGCCCAAGCATTATTTGTTATTTGCACAACGGCTTTCACCTGCATCATGGCCCCGCCCTGTAGGAAGCTGCCGTTTTCGTTTCGCGCGCGTGAACCTGCGC